>NC_092864.1:12711061-12815533 GCF_032062135.1 Pyxicephalus adspersus
GTACATAAAGGAAAAACTCTTTAATCTGATCCAAAATTAAAAGTTTTGGCTATGCATACACTTAAAGGGGTTTATTTGTAAATGTTTTTATCCACAATTGACCTAACTTTTACCCAAAATGTATAGCTTTATCCCAATTATTTTGATTACAAAATGTGTGCATCAATACCTTTACTGAAGATTCAAACATTTTTCTAATTGAATCCAATGTGGAAATTAAGGAATATTTTGGTCAGATTTATAAATAGACCATCAAGTTCATTTAATTTATTGTTCTTGGTATTAGTGTCACTTTTTTGTGTATTGAAACATCATTTTCTATTTTCGCCACTTTTAATTTTAGAAATCTATAAAATGTAAATATATAAAATAATTAAGAAATAATTGGAATTTGGAATTAGTAATTATTTAAATTGTTCCAAGATATAAAAAAGGAGCTTTGGTAACCCTTAAGAGCAATTTAAAGCCTACTGCACTCTAAAAATAAAACCCAAACTCAACTGACTTTCACATTCCAGTTGGCTAAGAATGCCTGTTTTTCTTTTGCTAAATTTGCTTATCAAATATGAAGTCAAACCTGATCCATTTTAAATATATTTCCCCAAAGACATGGAATCAAACAACATAGGAATAATGGGATTTTTTTCCTAGATTTTTTTCACAATTTTTATTTTTTAGGATTTTTTTGATCCTAAAATTTTGAAAGTTAAGGCTGGTACGTGAGTTGCGCGACTTGAACTCAAGTCCGACTTAAGTCACCTAATGAACAACTTGTGACTCGACATGGGGGTTTTGCTCAGCGACTTGCAACTTGACTTGGGACATGACTTCAAGCTTTCTGCTCTGACAGCTGGAGGTGGTGAGGAGAAAGATGGTGTTGCAGGAGGCTCACTGCCTTCCTACCTGCCCTCTTCAGCTGTTAGAGGAGAAAACCATGGACTTAGAATGCAATCTTGTGCTCAAGAACAGGATTGGAGCTCTGTTTCTATATGGGGACAAACAGCGATAAATGAAGTGACTTGACTTGGTGACTTGAGACTTTACTTGGGACTTGGTGTCAATGATTTGGGACTCCACTTGGTCTTACAGGTGACCACTTAGTCCAACCTTTGCTCATTTTAGATTTGTTGAAATATGCAAAGCCCCTTATGCCATGTATAAACTACTCACCAAACAAGTCAGAGCCTGAGACAGCAGGCTGTTGCGCAGCTTAGATCCTTTTGGTAGGACGGTCACATTTGCTGCACCAACTTTAGCATAGAAGTCTTTGCAGCTGAGGGAGCCATTTGCATATGTGGAGGCACTGCAGGACCAAGAAAAGTGTAGATCAGAAAAATACATCAAATTTACAATGTGTACATGCATTATTTTAGCATTACATATCGACTCATATACTCAGATATCACATTAATTCTGTTGAAAAAGGAATAACGATGCTTGCTGATGTGACAAGTCCAAAATTAAAAAAGATAAAAATGCTATAGCTGCTAAAGGGTACAGGATTTTAACCCAAGTGAGGTCCTACGTTTTGGTTTCTACCTTTTTTGTAATACTATACCCTGTAAATGCTATTAAATACATTATTTGTGTGAAAAAAAATGCTGCTTCCCATCTTCACACTGCAGTGCTCTGTGTTGGCAGAGCTGAGCAACAGCCACACTGACTTGTAAAGCAGAGAAGGTGAGGGGCCTGTCTAACCAGCTGTCCTGCTGTCTGGTTTCCATTGGTCATATTTAGACTTCTTAAGTAAAATATTTCTATACAGCTGGGCTTAATTCTTGGTATTAGTTGAACATATGTACTGTATGCATCCCAAAAAAAGTTCCAAACTCACTTTAGATACAGGAACACTTCATTAGGGTACTGATCCAGATCTGCTGGGTAGCCATTCTTGGTTACTTGTCGGGACAGACAGGCCAGCTGAGATGAGAAGACAGACTTGTTAGAATAATGTACGGAGTGTTGGCAATTTTGTATCAAGCATAGGCAATTATTGTTGAGGTTCCCACACAAGTGCTGATTATTTACAGGTCATGTCCATCCTTCTTTGCTTCTACAGGACCACCTGTGTAAATGTTTGGGCCCCCTACTAGGTTAATTCACTGGGCTCTACTCTCTCCCGTCTACTACTTTAATTTTTGTAAAAGTCAAGCTCTTTTGTATGTGAAGTACCCATTATTTCCCCTTGATGGCAACTCTGGGCTTCCACAAAGGGGGAAAGACGTCTGTATAAATTTGAGCTTGAGCCACTGAGTGCTGTAAAAAAAAGCTTTTTGTAAGTAAATCAATGAAATAAGCCTCAAACGTCCTTTGATGATGAAAATGCAATCTAATATTTAACTTCCTAAGAAATAAAAAAAAAAAACTATGTTTAATTTTATTTCTTAGCCCAAAGCAAAAAAACATATAAAAGGCACAATATAATCCCTCTGAACAGAATTCTGCTGTAGCAACAAGAAATGTATGGCTCACCTGGGCTTCACTAAGTGCAGCATTTTGTGTCTTAAAAGCTTTGGCCAGAGTCTTCAGCTGGTTGTTATCTATTTTGTTAGGCGTATCACAAGTAAAGCCTTGTAGAACAGATGCAGACATCCTAAACAAAGGCAAGCATAGTTTAATTACAGTTTAAAGTAAAACTAGCATAGATTTGGACTCATTCTGTTTTAGGTTTTAATTATTTTTTTTTTATTACACTGGCATTTTCTTATTGGTATACATTTTTTAATAGAAGAAATTATTTAATTCAAGAAAAAGGAATCCCAGAGCACCAGGGGTTATCTTGGAGACATCAAAGCAATAGGAATTCTCTTTCAGGCACAGTGTAATAGATCTGGTCCAGGACTGAAAACATTTGCCAACTAATTGCAAATTTATTTAAAAAAAAATCTATTCCAGGTTTGCTCTATGAATGATATAGCACTGGTAGCTCATAAGGCAACCTAGGCAGGAGGGTCTAGGGTCTGGTGGATTTCCAGCCACAACCATTATCTTCTTAAGTCATTATATCATTATATGTTAAAGATAGCTGAATATAGACTATAATGAAGTCACTAATAATTATTTATTTGTTTATAACTTATCATTATAAATTATATTATTATAATAATATAATTATAGGAAATTATTTTTTGAAACAAAATGAATATCTAAAAGGCTGTAGTTGTTTCAAAATGATAATTTATGTTCCATTTAAATTAAAAGAGTGATTAATAAATGTATTCATTAGAAAACATACAGCATGACTTCTATATACAGAAGTGTAGCTTTACCGTGTTCTAGGATGATATACTTACTGGGAATAATTGGACGTAGAAGACAGCACATCATTAAAAAACATGGCAGCCTGTCAAAAAAATATATATAAATGTTATTTCTCAGTCTCAAAGGTTTACATCAGAATGGGTTAGGAGATGAATTATAAAAATACATTTTGGATAGGAATTTTTGTTGTACCTGGTTTGGGGTCCATGATTTGCCATTGACGTCCTGCAAAGCTGGCTTTTCGGATTTATAAATCAGTTTGGAAGGGGGGATGAATGAAGCCAGATTTCCAGGAATATTTTTTACAAAATTGGATGGATTAGAATCAGCAGTTATAATCTGGTGAGACAGAAGAAAATTGTGACTAGACAGTATTATTATTCCTACATATTATTCCAGGAATTATTATTCCTACATATAGAAAGACTTGAACTGATGAAACTTCTTTTGCAAATTGCATTCATTTTATACCTAAAGTTGAAATGAAATCAACATCTTCCACGTCTTGTGCTTTTCTTTTTCAAAAACTTCAAATCATCAGTGAAGTTTTTGGGGACAATATGAGTCATCTCAGTTCACTGTGAACCACTAATGCATTGGTTATTGTCTAGATCAATGTTTTTCCAACAGTGTTTTTCCAGAGGTTGCTAGGAATTCCTGACACCATTGACCTTTTTAGCTATTTGTAATGATGGCCAACAATGTAGGAGGCATTTTATCCCAGTGACCACTACACCAATGTACTGCGAGCTGTGGATATAGCTGTGGATATATATTATTGAAGGGGTTCCACCAGGGTTTTGTTGGTTACTCCTAAATTCGACAGGGGTTGCCTGAGTACTGGCACACTGACCTTCCATCTGATGATGGTCAAAAAATTTTAGAGCCAATGTTGTGTGGCAGTAGCAGAGGCAAGGCAACAATGATCTTATAAGAGTCTGTAAAGCTGGCATCTCTTCCAATGACCACAACTAAAGGAGGCATTCTTCCCCTTACTGATCACTTTGTAATGTCACCCACTCACTCACAAAAAATAGTGCATTCATTCCACAGATCACCAATGTAAGGGGAATCCTCACCCACCAGCCACTAGTGTAGGAGGCAACTTTCCGACTAACCACAAATGTAAAGGAATACCTCTTCCATTGATCACCTAAGTAAGGGAGCTCTTCCCCCATTGACCCCCAATGTAAAGAACACCTCCCTCAATGACCACTAATGTAAAAGGACACCTTTCCCACTGGTCACCAATCTTAGGGGAAACCTCTCTTGCTCAACAATAGTAAAGAGAAATCTCTCCTAATGACCACCACTGTAAGAAAATAAGAAAACCCCTCTCCCAATGATCACCATTGCTATGAAACATTTCTAACACTGATCGTCAATGAAAGGAGAACCAATATTTCCTTGTGTCATGTCAGTGATTTTCCTACCTGCTTCACAACTGCATTTTGCAGGGTTGGTGGCGCGCTTGCGAGTTGGCTAGCAAACTGAGGATCCTTTACAGCACTGACAACATTCTTTGGGTCCAGGTCCAACAGCTTCTGGCTTGGCAATCCAGTCACCAAACTGCCGAGGTTTGTCAAGTTTGCATACTATGGGACAAGGCAGGAAAGAATATCAAAATGGAGCTATATATAGGTAAAGTATCAACATGTGCTAAGTGGTTAAATGTTCCACACAATGCCCTACTTTTATTCTTCTCAGTTCCTATCTATCTATATATATTATATACTGGCTTACAAAGTGATATGTTGAAACTTACCTGTTTCCTTTTTAACCCTTTTTGCACTTGGTTATCCTGCAAATAACTAACTTCCTGAAGTAGGGTGACATAATCAATCTGTTGCATCTATGGAAGGAGCCACCAAGGTCCCTCTTCCACTTGGTCTACGATTACGTCTTTTGACCTCTTTTACATGGAAGGTGGGAGTATTAGTAGTTTACAGAAGGAAGAAAACTAATTCAGCCATCACATCTAAAGTCTGGCAAGCCACATAAATTTTACATTTAGGTGCCTTGGTTTAGATTTCCTTAAAAAGTGAACCTGTACCTTTCTCCTAACATGTTCTTTTAAATGCATCCATGTCAAAAGTACGAAGAGGGCAACAAAAACATTTTGGAAAAACAGAAGAAATGCTTTAATGCTACTGTCCATGCCTCCAAATGCCAGTTAGATGACCAGTCCACTTAAGTTGTGATAAGAAAGTCATGGGAATGCTGGATCTTTGAAGTTCCTCATTACACTTGGAGGTTTCTTTTGATCACCTTCAAGTCACCACATTGTGATGAAATGGAGGTCAGAAGAAGGAACCTCTGATTGACTGATATTCCTGGAAGTGTTGGTTTCACGGGAGGCTTTAGCATATGATTCTTCTTGAACCGATCGGCATGGACAGTAGAAAAGGTAAATATTCGTTTGCACATAAAAGGAAAGAAATGCATTTAACAATTTTTTTGTTTACTCACTGAAAAGTTGGACTTCAGCAGTTTGTCCATGATAGATCTGGTCTGACCAGTGTTCCAGCCTTTGACGTTGGCCAGTGTAGACACGCTAGATTTCAAGTCGTTATCAGTTATTTTGTTAATTTGTCCAGGAGACAGACCCACAGCCGTTTGGCCTAGATTATTAAGGGTCTCAGATGAGAAGTTGGTCAGTTTGTTGACCAGAGATATGGCTACCTGTGGAAAAACGCAGAAAAAGATTTCAAGATACAAAAATGCACAAAGCTGATAACTGTTTTCATATTCAGAATGATATTAGGTGTTTATACAGGTGTAGACACTCCTTTAGCTATTGAACTGTGTAAACACAGGTCTTCTTACAATATTAAGATCAATGGATTGGTACACGAAAACAATCCTAAAAAATCAACTGATTGATGGATAAAAGAATATGTACATTTATTTATATATATTTATTTATTTTTAAACCTCAATACATTTTCTTTTAAATGAAGGGAGAGGTCTGATAATCTAGTATGTTATATGTTAAAAAAACACTGGGACTAATTATTACGGCTTTCCAAGACTGGAGAAGATAGACTGTTATAGGACAACATGTGTAACTCAGCAAACCTGGGATAGATTTCCTAAAATCATTTGCCAATATAATAGGCAAATGCTTTGTATCCTGGACCAGATGCATTACAAGTTTGCTGGATCATTCCTATGATAGTCTCCAGTCATGGAGTGCTTAAAGAAATCAGGCGCACTATGTCAATCAGCCAGGATTGGACCATGTAGGGACCATAATGGGAAGTTTTCTTCCATTATCTTATTGGACTTAGCATAGCAGTGCAGTTGGACCAATCTAAAAACGGAGAATGCATGTTGCTTTGATCCAGTGGAAAAGCGTCTATTATACTAAATCATTTACTCTGGGGAGTAAATACTTTAGTATAATAGAAACAACCCTTTCTTACCCTCATTAAGAAAAACTATTTTGGTAAGTAATACTTGCTCTGTAACATTGATAAAATTTTGCTGCATATCCAGTTCCCATTAAACTGCTTGGGTAAGCCATGAAATGTCCAGCTGATTGTAAGTACTAGCTATTCCTATGACCTAAATAAAAGAGAACCTGGACTGTTAAGCTTCCTAATATTACATTTTAGTTCTTAGATACACATTAAATAAAGATGCCTTAAATAAAAATATTACCGTCACTTGATCAGGGGTGGGGTTAGGAGGTGTCTGCCCGGAAGGAGTGCTGAAACATTGCTTGTTGATATTGCTAGAAATTGCCAAAGCATCCTGTCCATTTGCGTTATTCAGAACAGATGGATTCAGAAAACAGTAGAATACACTAGGAAGGCTGAAAAAAATTTGTTCGAAAATTACAAAAATTAATTGACAATGTGCATTCTTGCTGGTGTTGTTGAGTTACTTGTACTGAATAATTTGTGGTTTTGAAGTTTCTTACAGAAATGTATCTAAAAATGCATGAAGTCAGCACCCCAACTCTCATGCTGATTCAATTGCTTTAGTTCAAGCCCATACATGTAAGTCTGGTATATCACGCTGACTTTTTTTTATCTACATGCCTGTCCTGGATTAGTGATTCAGAAAATATTGCAGCCAGACACAGTCTAGTTATTATGTGAGCAATGGCATTGTAGATGCTACTCTCAGTACTTGTAAACAAAATATCACAATTAATCAAAATGTTTTTAATGTTTGTTGAAATATCTGCAGATATTGGGCAGAGGTGGTGTGGCTGCTGCTACTTTTATAGAGAGTTCAAGTTGCCAATCAGGGACCATGCCACCAAATGGACAGTGCAAATGGCTCCACAATGGTAACATGGTTGACCTCTGTCCCATATGTGATTTCATAATATACTGCAAAGCTTGACCCAGCCAGGATTGTACTATGTGGGTGGTTATGTATTACACAAAAATAATTTAGGATTTGTATGTGAACCCACTGGCTGGACCTTGAGATGACAATTACAACATAGATTATTGGAAAACCTGCTTGCATCTTTATTTTGATGTGTTAGGGGTAACTGATGTACTTTACTTATGGGAGATGTTTGATTCAGTCTATTACCTGGAGAGGGTAAAATTTGGGCTCGATGTCAGAAGTGATGTAAAATATTTCCCTGAGCTCTGAGAGAAGTTCAGCTTACTTGCCAGCTTAACAAAGGATGAATCGTTGACAAAAGCTTGCAGCTGAAAAAAAAAGGCAGCATTTTAATAAAATCTCAAGAATACCACTGCAACTGTTTACACTAAATTCTCAAACAAGCCTAAATGGAGTGTACAACCCTTTCATTGTCTTTATCTCATATGCAATAGTCCTCATTTATTAAAGCTCTCCAAGACTGTAGAAGACTGAAGAAGGAAGAACCTGGGTGTTACAGCAAACCTGGAATATATATAGTCCATGATTGAAAACATTTGACAATCAAAAGCAAATCATTTTTAAGAAATCCATTCCAGGTTTGCTAGACCACCCGGGATCTCCCAGAACAGTGTATCCCCACCCTGGTCTTGGAGAGCTTTAATAAATCAGGTTCACTATGGCCAAATGTTGTTAGATGTCCTTACACCTATAAAAGCTTTTTGGACATCTTATTTTAAAACCAGCAACATTTATATAAAGTTGCTCTATGCCTACAACAATCACCACTCTTGGAAGGCTTTTGCACCAGATTTTGTGAGATCGACAGTAGGAGAACCACTAAAGGAGGTTTGGTGATGTCCGGTTCTAATGTTAGATGAGAAGACCTCTTGGAACACAAAATTACCAGTACTCCGAAATATATTATTCTTGCTTTATTGTAAAAGCACTGTCAAAATATATTGCAGAAAGGCCAAAATCCCGGGGCTGTGCAAAGTCCCCTTCTCAGGCCAACATATTGACTTCATGAGCGGTTTCTATGAGTTCTACACAACACAATCTCTAGTTGTCATTTCAAGCACCTTGTTTAGTGATTGTGGATGTTGGTTCATTCCTTTTACCTTAAAAAATTATGGTGACCAACCTCTAGTATATTCGTAATTAAATGTGGGGTAGAGAAAAAGGAAAATGTTTGGGGCTCTTAATTTAGTCCAAAAAGTGTAATTATGTATTAGTACATTCTTGACATATAATTTAAATTCAATATATTTGGGCTGATTTAATAAAGCTCTCCAATGCTAGGGCTATACAGTTTTAACAGTGAAGCAGGGTGATCCAGCAAACCTGGGATGGATCTGGTCCATGATTGAAAACATTTTCTAGCAAATAGCAAATGAAATCCATTCTAGGTTTGCTGGATCACCCAGCTTCACTGATGAAAGTGTATGTTCTCCAGCCTTGGAGAGCTTTAATAAATCAGGTCCATTGTATCCTATTCCTTGTTACACATCACAATGGTATGACGTCAGAGAATCAATTTGTCTAGGAGAAGTATCCAATGCTTGTGATGTGTAACAAGGAAAAGGATACAATATTTTGAATTTAAATTATTTGTATAATTATGTATGTATCAAGAATGTACTACTACATAATTACAATTTTTGGGCTAAATTAAGAGCCTCAAACCTCTTCCTTTTTCTCTACCCCAAATTTAATTTCAAGCACCTTTCCAATATTACATGGTATATTCGCTGTAGGGAATGCATTCCAATCACCAATAGCCTGTAAGATTTATAGAGATGTGGTACCAATACCATTTTGTAAAAGCTTTGTAAAATGTTATATTTGTAAGTGCCAAAAAAGAAAAGCAGCAATAAAAACATCTGCTTGGTATACCTGACTAACTATTGTGCATAAATATTATTAATTACTAGAATATTGCAAATCTGTCCACAAAAATGTTGGGGAGAGTCAATTTCTGGATCTGATAGACTTAAGTTTTTACATTCTGACATACTGACCAAATCAGAGTAATGGTATATATAAATTAGCAAATAGATTGCTACAAATGTACCAATAGATGACTACCAAAGAGCCGGTGAGCAAGAAGGGTCCAGTCTTACCAAGGTTTCATTAGCAAAACGCTTTAGATCTCCCTCATTTGCGATGGATGAAAACGAGGCCATATTATTCACGAGCCAAGCGGAAGAGTTCACATCGGTTTTGTTATAGCAGATTACAGTATTGGAATTGCCTATGGGAGAAAAAATACATCAAATTTGTGTTTTTAAAGTAATGTAAAAATGTAATGTTAAAATGTAAATAAAAAAAGTTTAAATACCTTTAGTTGTCAGATAGGGTTTGATAAAAGTATTATAAACTCCTTGTTTTGTTTCTGTTGCCATCTGAGAGAACGATACATCAAAGGCTTTCACGCTGTGAAAAAATAACGCAATCATTAGCAAAAAGGCTTCTGTTTATTTTTTGATCTTCTGTTCATGATTTTATTGGTTACAGGGCACAAACATTTGCGGGTTTGCTACAAATTTGGGTAGGAATGAGTATCTGACCTGTCCCCACCATGAATGGCGTTAGAAAAATGTAGACTACCATTTAAAAAATTCAGGAACATCCAACCTTACAGATTGGGTCAAGAATTTTAAACTCCACTAGTAGTTAGAAGTATTTCCAGTGTATATAATGGCTATCATTAGATGCCCTCCTTAACCCAAATCCCCTAGGAACAAAGAGTTGTAGATACTCAATGCTATCCTTGGGCAGACATATTGGGAGTTGTGGTTGGCATTTTTGAGATGCACTAAGCTGATGCGTTACCTATGCATGTGTGACATGCTTTGTACAAGCTGCAGGAAGCAACATGGAGTTCTTTGGCCAAGCTATGCCTGCCAATAACCCAGATAACATATATACACGTGCAGGCAGCTCAGCACAATAGTGTGCCATGTGTGCCAGCATAACCAGCAAGCCTTCTTTTTTTACCTTCCTATGCTGTTCTTCATTCCTAAGTAACAAGCAATAAATGGTGGCCAAATCTGACCACCAAAGATCTTTAATACAAAAAAGGCTTTTCACAAGCCTGCATGCTTTTATGGGGACATATAAAAGATACAGATGACAACTTCATATGCATTCACAATTCAATCAATTGTTTTTTTTTCAAGAAGGCTATCCTCTTCTTTCTTGCTAAAAAAAAACCTTGGCTGGGCCTGCACACTTTTCATTTTCCACAAGATACTCACATGGCCTGGTAGGAATCACAACTCAAATTCTTTGGTAGCTGGTTCAGCTGATCTGGGTTAATATTAGG
Source organism: Pyxicephalus adspersus (assembly GCF_032062135.1). Taxonomy (NCBI): domain Eukaryota; kingdom Metazoa; phylum Chordata; class Amphibia; order Anura; family Pyxicephalidae; genus Pyxicephalus; species Pyxicephalus adspersus. The sequence continues at coordinate 12,721,998 of NC_092864.1, forward strand.
CAAAACGGCCCCAAGCTGACCCTCTAATAACTGGGTCCAGTTACTGCTAGTGAAAGAACTGAAGTTGCTTTGCATAATCTGGAAGGTCTTGGTTATCAGAGCCTTGGACAAAATTGGGTCAACAGAGGTCTTGTTCTGTAAACATGAAACAAAGTGAGCTTATTTATTTTGTGAAACTGGAACATTTTATGTGTATAAATATGTAGGTCATCAACATGGTAAATTTTGGTAAAACCTCAGAACCCTCACAATGCATGATGTCTAAAAACTATTACTATTAAAATGACATTCTTTTAATATCTTCACAATAATTAATGGGACTTTTAGGGCATCAAAGTGTACACAACAATGTTAAAATGCCAGCAAACCTTATTATATTATACAAATAAATTGTAAACCACATTACAAAATGACACAATAATATGATAACAATAACATGATAACAACTATAATAACACATCAGGGCATTTCACAGATACGTTGTCTGCTTCCTTAGTAAATAACAATATTAGTTGTAAACATCATTGAAATAAAATGATAAACACTCCAATATTAAAATATATTTAGTGTGTTTATAATGTTATTTAAATGATGTTTGCAACTATAGGTCTTACTACTGTTATTTCCTGAAGAAGTGGACAAAGTATCCGTGAAACGCGTTGAATTATATTTATTTCAGACCATGGGGATCACACATACAATTATATGCGGCTGTGAGTGCTGTTTTTATTATGTAGCCAAACATATATTGAAAACTCTACAATATTAACTTAAAATAAGAGATTAAGAGCTCACTGAATATACATTATATTTCCATAAATGTTCTCCAGTGTACACTTAACATAAGGGATTAAGACAAGAAAGAGTTTAGCTGTCACTTACAGATAATACAGCCGGGTTAAAAATGGAGAAGAAGTTGGATATATCAGAGGGGCTCTGTAAAGTGCCCACGATGCTGTTGGCGGTTGGTACATTCATAGTTGTGTTCAAGGAGAAGCTGACCAATTGTGGCAATGAAAGTGAGGGCACGACATCCAGCTACAAAACACAATAAAAAAGCATTAGGAAAATTAAAAAAAAACTTTAAGGTGTGAAATCATACCTCCCAGTGGCATGGGGCACATTAATCTTGTAGGTAGGTCAATTTTTGGAGTACTAGAGGGAAAAATAGTCAGTTGGGTCCCATCTGCAAAGGGTAATTTACTAAATCCTGGTCAGGCAGAATGCTGCCATTATGTGTGGTTATTTTGGTTTGTCTTCGTTCCTAGGGAAGCACAAATTAATTGACAAGGTCTCCTGCGTTAGTTGTGAACTCTGGCTGGAGAAGAATTGGTTTATACAGCAGGAAGGGGATTAAATGGAAGATTTTGTACTAAAGAAAGGGGCAGAGGTTAGTGCTCTGGCCTTTGAAGCGCTAGGTCCCAGGTTGGAATCTTGGCCAGGACACTATGTGCATGGAGTTTACAAAATCTCCCCATGTTTGTGTGGGTTCCCTCTGGGTACCCTGGTTTCCTCCCACATCCCAAAAACATGCAGTTTAGTTTATTGGCTTCCTCAAAATTGACCTTAGACTGTAATAAAGACATATGACTATGGTGGGGACATTAGACTGTGAACAATTGTGACATGAATAAGGACTTTGTATAGGGCTGCATGATATGATGGTGCTATATAAATACTGTGTAATAATATTAATATTAATAATAAAAAAGGAAGGACACCCTGGATCGTGTTTCCGAACTATGTGCCCACAAAGCACTTCATTGCTCCTTCATCTTATGAAAGATACTTCTTCATGCATCTGTAGACAACGTCTTATTCCATGCAACACTATCGGAAGAATTCCAATGTGAAATAAGTGGAAGGGGTTTCAATGTGAATGGGAATGAAGAATTGTTGAGGACAGTATATAGAGATACTGACATCCATGGTAGGGCAGAAGCTGACAGGACTTTTCTAGGGACCTTTGCTTGATTTGTGCAAAGTAGTAAGTGGCCTTGTGATTCTGCTTGCACCGTCTACTCTCTACAGATAGGAATGAGCTTTGTGTTTTATATAACTAATTTCACAAGGCTTCCCAAAGCCGAATGGCTTTTGTGAGCACTGATCCAGAAGGCTTTTATACAGGACACTCTCACTATCCTTTGCAAGCAGAGGCACAGAAACAAATGATGTCACTGAGAATAAAATTAGGTAATAAATGTTTATCATTCCAAAGTAGAATATAAAATACTACCAACATCCTTGGTCAACACATTGGGCCTACAATTATAAGAAAGTACATGTGTTAAAACTTACATTGAATTTATCACCAAGACCAGAGACAATTTCCGAAACATCTGCATATGCTGAAAAGTTTCCAAAATTCCGCTTTAGAAGAGCAATGCTGCTGTCATTCTTAGAACAAGAAGGACCTAAAATTATCAAATAAAAACAAAAACATTTTCATTTTTCTTTTAGGCTAAAAAAAGAACAAAATAAACTATACAAAGAATACATTTATGGAAGTATATAATTATCAGATTATTCCTTTTAAGTACAGTGAAGTCAATGTGGACTCCTTGGTTGATTTCATGTAACAGTGTGTATTTAATTTCTAATTGTAATCATAATAAAGGGAATGAATACTCATTGGCAGCTCTCCCAGAAAAAGTGCAAGGAGAAAAGCTCCAAATGGTTACCATAATATTTCGTTTCATTGGGAATCCTAAAAAAACATATCTTGGGGGTCAATATGGTCCACTTTTATCAGGATTACAAATAACACATACAGATGTCAATCTGTGTTATTCGTAGCTCCAAATATGCAGGATGCTTTGAAACCATTAAACGCGTTGGAGTTTTATTATACATAATTAATCTGGTACAAATCTGCTAATTTTAACAAAAATCATATACATGATAAATCTGCTCTGTTGATCCACACCTAGTCACAAGCAGATAAAGATATTAAAGATGGGGGGTTTATGTGAGCGGTAATACATACCAGGAAGTGAACCTACCAGGATTTAACATTCAACATGTATTTTTTTATGTTCTGTCCCCTATCGCAGAACCATGAAATGATATACTTTTGGGGACCAGACACTCTGTAGTTCAAATGTATTTATTTTTATTAATTTTTCAATTGAATATTATATTTATTTTAATAATTAACATGAATAAATAAAACAAATGTAATAATATTTCAAATTTTGGATAAAATGTCTTATTTACTATAACTGTCTGACCTATGATCAGACATGCTTATGATACTGGTGTTACAGAGGAAGAGGTGTGTTGAACACCTTTATACAAGATGATATATTACCATTTTTTTTCATATATGGTTGGATAAAATTCCTAAAAACATTTTTCTGGGTTCCTGGAGTCATTTGGGGGAATTTAGTGTTCAAACTTGCAACTCTGTAGATAAGAAAGAGAAATATTCAGCAAATATGCATTCAATAAGGATCATACAAACAACCTATCCTTTCTCTTGATACAAAGAGATCGATAAACGCTTTGATTGCTCTGCTCAGGAATAGCGCATCTCACTACCTGCAATGTTAAGTGGTTGGTTAGCTGTAAATTCAACTTGGCATTTCAGACTTGCACGCAGCAAGAGATGACTGGGCAATGTATACACAGGAGAGGATATAACCCAACATACACCTTTCACAGCACAGTATCTAAAGCAGATAACTCTTTTGCTCTTGCTGTGGCCCAACCCTGCATTGATGCCATTTATTCACCAAATAAACATATAAAATATAAATAGAGAAATGTGATAGCGGACAAGTTTTGAATAACAATTCCCTTATAGGAATGTGCCAAATATGCATATAGATAAAACAAACGTAAGACAGCGGGGTTTTTTTTAGGCAAACAAAAATGTTGTATTCAGTGATACTTCTCATAGAATACAAGTAACATAAATATTAAATATAAGATTATTCTGTGTTATTGGTAGGTCCAATTATGCAAGCCAAACCCATTGGCACTAGACAGATAGCAAACCTACTATAAACACACACAATAGATGCGTGTTAACTGCAAATCCTATGACACAAGATGCTATCATGTACGCAGCTTTCAGGCCCGACGCGTTTCACCCGGTAAGGGCTTCCTCAGGGGTAGCTGTGTGGTAGCAGACTAATATTTGAATACATCATGCATTCTGGATATATTGTAGAACAAACATAATAATATGTCAAAAGTACAATATAGGCATAGTGTATATCAGTATATAAACAGGTAAGCACATTTGAAAAAGCATAGTAAACGAAACATTAAAAATAAGTAGAAACTTACATAGCTTGGTAAGAGTCACATGGGATGCTTTGGTTTATGAGATTGAGTTGTTCTGGGGTAATTTCAGTAAGGACCAAGGTCAGATTTTCTTGGAAGAGTTGGCTCCAGTTTAGGTTCGAGTAGGAGGAGTTGGACTTGAGGACTTCAAAAGTTTTGTTCAGCAAAGCCTGGGAGAGGGGTGCCTGCAGTGTACTCTGGTTTTTCTGCAAACAATGGAAGTTTTTTTTTACTACAGGACTAATTTCTATCATTAGGAAGTCATGCCAATAGGAAATCAATAGTCATAAAATGCAGGGGCATTGTGGCTCAGCTGTTGCACATGTGGTTGTACATTTTGAGGAAACAATAAAACAAAACCTTCAGCCACCTACTTACATTACAATCTTCGTAGAACCCCCTTTAAATCTAGCAAAAATTATTAGTGTGAGATCCTGCCTAAAATGACCAATTTCATTTATTTCAAATCACAGGTTCTCCCACTATATTGTTGTTGGTGAAGATGTAGAAAATGCTACAATTGTAAGGTGTGTGTCCACCTGTACTGTGTTGGGGCAGTGTGTGTTGCTATCTAGCCCCGCTACCGGTTAATTTTGGTGTCAGTGTCATTGGGGAGAATTCACTTTTGTCCCCACGGGAAGCTTTTCCTTGAACCCTTGCTTTTGTGACAGCTAAAATTTTTACTTTTTTATCACTTTTTGTCTTGGTGGCAATGTTCACCAAGACAAACAACGTTTGGAATCTTCCTAGCAGGAACAGAAGTTATTTACCTGTAAAAGCTTTTTGTGGGTTTTGTCCTGCAATATCCCAGCCAGGAGATTTCTCCCCAATTCATTATTTTGTCTGAAAACCCGTCACGTAAACAGGAAGTGAGGGAAAATATAAACATGTATTTTTTTTCTATACATTTGATCAATGCTGCCGTTTTATCACTCCCCTCTGATATGTAATTATGCAGGGAGACAAAATAGGGTATAGGGACTTTGTGGTTTGTGGGTCCCTTGTTTCATGAGTCCTGTCATGCAGGCTGTCATTACTGACATCTATGAATTTGTTAGTTGCCTAATACCATACTTTGTCCCCATTCCTTTATAATTCATTGATTTGCAGTGTAGACATAAAGAACTTTGGTCCCTACCTGACTTTAATGTACAACATGCTCCAAGTCTAGTTTTTAATTCTGAGTTTAAAGTGTTGAAGCCCTTTAAAGTCAGCAAATAATATTTGAGAAGGGCAGAGATTACATTTTCCTTTTGGTAATATTGTAGTGGAAGATAAGACTTACCAATATAGCAGCGGCATTCACAGCAGACAAGAAGTCAAGCACTGAACCCCCATTTGATATTGATGCCATAATGCTGGCGACTGCATCAGATTTATTAGAGAGGTTGATATCTATGCTGAATGTTGCAATTTGTTGCAAAGTTAGTAAAGGCAGGGCACTCAGCTGCAAAACAGAAGAAATAAATTGATGTTAATTTGGTGTTAAATTTGCTATTTATATCTCTCCTAATGCTGTAGGTGGGAAAAAAAGTTTGAAATTACATATTACATATTTTTTTAAATTGCACACCCCTTTGTGATCAATATAATGTTACATGGCTTATTCAATAACTTGTTTTCCTATTCCACCTGGCAGCTGCAAAACAGCAGTTACTAGAAAAGTCTCTAAAACCATAGTAAAAACACTTGCAGGAAAAAGAAGAGTGTGAATTGACGATAATCTTTTTAATTTAGGCAAAATGTTTACTTACAGCAGTGAAATTTGGGTTGAGTTCTGTAAAGTCGCTTATGTTAGCAAACTGAGAAAATGTTCCAAAATTCTCCTTTATCCACATGCTAGAGTTGATGTTAGCGCAGGCTGATCCTAGAGAAATAGAAAGGCAAAGGGTAGTATTCATTGTAGGAATTAAAAATCAGTTATATTACACAAAGGACCTGATTTATTAAAACTCTAAAGGAAACTAAAGAGGATTGACTATCATGGGTGAACTTAGGTGATTCAGCAAATCCATGATAGCCTTTTTTCTCCAATCTTGGAGATTGGAATCAATGTTCTTTGAATCAATGGTCATAGTGAGATGCTTAATCTTTTTAGCGGGGATATAGACAATACACAAAACCTGATATAGGTACTTACCCCCTCACCACTTTAAGATTAAAATAAACATTTAGGCTTTAGATATAGTTAGTAGTGACTTATAAGGGGGTGGCATGGGTAGGTGGCTGAAGAGGCATAGCATAAGTGGTGTAGCGTTGGTAATCCCCTGGGAGCAAAGACTGGCATTGGCAGATAGTGGGTGAAGTAGCAAAGCACTAGTTGTGAAGTAAATAACCAGGAAGAGGTAGGCAAGCATGGGAGGGTGGGGTGATGTTCTGCTAGTAGTAAAAATCACCCAGAGGGGATGACGGGCATGAGCTGGTAATGGGTAGAGCAGAGCAACATTAGTAGTTAGAATTGCCGAAGATGGGGTGATCGTGTGTAGGTAGTGGTTGGACAGTGCAGCATTAAGAAGAAGTGGGTGGGCATGAACAGGTAATGGTGGAGCAGAGTAGCATAAAGATTTTCAGGTAGAGGTGGATGGGCAAGGGCAGGTAGTGTTTAAAGAAGAGCAGCATCAGTGTTGAATATCTTCAGGAACAGGTGGGTAAGCATGGGAGTTTAGTGGCTGGAGAGGCAAAGCATTTGTGGTGTATTAGTTCTAATTTTTTAACAGTAGAAAATAAGTTCCTTTAACTCTTTGGGTGAGGCTAACACCACTCCATCCTCTCATATTTTTAGTGGCAAAATCTAAAAATGCCTTTAGTGTGCTGGTATTGTGCCTTTTTTGCCTTTCTTTTATTGCCTTTATAACTTGCTCTGGAAAAATGACAGCAGATGTTCCTTCTATAGGCAGCTAAGACTTTGTTCTGCATTTATTCATACAAGAATATATGAAAAGCTCCTAAGATAAGACCACAAGCAGATTTTTGGGTTTTAGTGCTGGTATGGAATGCCTAGTTGGAGAAATGGGAGAACTGATCTTAGAGGTACAAATTGCTCATTGCTTAAGGAACTCCTAGCAACCTCTGGAGGAACCATGGTTGAGAATCACTAAGCTAGAACAATACCCAGAGAAATGGTGCTTGATAATACACCTACCTGACACCTTCAGTCGATTGCTAAGGAATAATTTCAGGGCGGGGTACAGCTCTTGTCTTCTATTGTTTGTTATGTTGGGGAATTCCAGGTCCAAATTCTTCACCCTGATAAAGAAAGAATGGTAAAATACAGAGTAAAAATTACTTAAACTCTAACTGGACTGAACTGGGAAGGTAAAGAGTGATAGCCAGCGGCTGTTTTTTTTTTCCAGCAGAGACAGGACCAGATCAACCAGTTGTGGGATATGTTCAGAACATGAGGACAACATTTGTTGCATAGCAAAAATCTGCAATGACACTCCATGGGATGCACTGTAAAATGCGTAAAACGAGTCGGTGTTCTGGGGATTCTGAATGGCACCCCCAATACACCTTGTGGAAGGACCTGTATTTTTTTTTTATCTATGGATGCACAAATCATGGTACCGGTGCATGAATCCATTGTAGCGGATGAAGTGTTGTAAATGAAATTGTATTATTGCATGGGACATCATAATATTTTTACAGGAAAACAGCTTTTATATATGTATTTATTTCATCTGTGTATTGGAGTTTAGCTATAACTTCAGGTTAGTCCGAATCAGGGGACCCCACCTGAGATTTAACCCATAAGATCCAATTCATAACTTATATGACAAGTTTTTATTGTTCTGACTCCTTTTGTACAGTCTTTTGTTGTGTTTTCTAATGACACATTGTTTGAAATATGGGCTATTTTTATTCTGTCCAAAATTTTCCAGCATTATCCAAATTTTGTTGCCCATTTTCAAGGCAACCTGCTAAAAGTTTCCTTTGAGTGCTATAATAATGTTCCTTATAGAATAATACTTACAGTTCCTGGAAAACTCCACAGGTTGCATTTTGTTGCTGCAGGCAGGTAACTATGTCGGGGTTACTTTGTGAAAAGAATGGCTGGAGGCTACTGGGAATCCATTGCGGTGGATCTGCAGAGTTGTTCACCTTCTGAATCAGTTGAGGCCAAATGCCATCCAGCAAAAATTTCCTCCATTCTGGACTAAGGCTGGCGTACTGTTCAGAAGAAAATATATATATTACTTACATCTATTAGTGCAGAGTTGTGTCCAAGAGTGGAGTGGAGTATAGAATTTTCTTTGAGTTCCTGTGCAACAATGCAATCTAATTCCAAAGCCAATTACATTTTTAAAAGTGTTTAAAAGTGCTGCAGAAGTTATACAACCCTAAAAAACACTGAAAACAACGAGCCCACTTTACAATGGCTTTTGGTGATCGTAAAATAAGAGTATTCTTCATGCTTCTGAAATAAGGTAATAACGTAGAGTTTGGCTGGGTGACAGTTGGGACATCCCTGAAGGCTATTTGAGAGAAATTTCCAGTAGAGTTATAAATGCTGTAAATCACATTGCCAAATTATTTTGTGATCAGGGGTAGATTGCCGCAACAATAGTTTCTATAATATTCCCATAACAGATTCAATGGGCCCAATTTAAAAAAGCTGTTCAAGACTGGAGCAGATAGATCATTGGAGAACCCCGGTGATCCAGTAAACCTAGAATGGATCTGGATGAGTGTTAAAAACATTTGATAAAAAAATACAAATGATTTTAGGAACTCCATTCCAGGTTTGCTGGATCACCCATGATAGTCTTCCTTCTCCAGTCTTGGAGAGCTTTAATAAATCAGACCCGATGGATGTCTTGAGGTTTGAGGTACCAGGCAGTAACAAAATCTTTTTAGCGAACATCTTGGATTCCATTTTTGAGTAATGCTACGTTTTTATGGTTTTCCTAAATAAACTTTATTAACTGATTGTCGTGTTTTATAAATTGTCGTAGTTGTAGAAAACAACCATACGAAAATGGTTGTTATTAATAAAAAAGCTGTCAGTTAGATTCCTTTTGAACTCCAAGCCTCTTTGTAGGGTGTATATAAAGTTTAGTGTATTAAGTATTGAGAAATAGGTGATCAAAACATACACATGGTGATACGTAAGAACATGCAAGTCTTAACAGGGAACCAGTCTTTTCACTGTTCTGGGACAGCCAACAATGGGACACTGAGACTCCCATAACCTAAAATAGCACATTATTTCTGGACTACAAAAGATTTTGCCTGCAGGCATTTTAAACACAAAGATGTAATAAATAGGAATTTAAACCCACACCTATTAAATCTCATCACTCAAATGTCAGTGCACACAGAGTTCAGCTCAGAGTCTGAACATGTTATGGTCTCTTCGTAAAGTGAGTTTGTACCTTTCCCCCGTAGGGCAAAAAACAGGTTCACTTTAATGCCACCCTTCACAGCACTTATACTGCCAGGAACAAAATTAAAGACGTGTAAGCCTATGAGCTTAGACAGGGCTATAGATTGAACCATGACCTCACACATGGGTGAGCCACATGCCCTGCCATACTTGGAAAGACCAAATAATTCATTTGGCTCCTGGGGGTGAACAGAATAGCTGGACAGTTAATGAATGGTGCTTACAGGTTACTGGATATGGAACGATATGAAGATCAATACTCCTAACTTAGACGTTCCTAATTCACATACTTGATATTGGGCATGGACTTAGCTTTGGGTCATGTAACTAGACCCTTGGAAGAGACAGGTGTCTGACCCTTTAAACTTATTTTAAAATAAGCACTGTATAAAAGCTATAAAAAAAGGTACAATTCTTTCCTTTAGGAAATTCTCAAGTAGGAGTCACATGACTGACAGTTAGCATTTGTCATATAATCAGGGAAAGTCCTTGGGAAGCTGATGTAAAGAAATTCTGCCTGAACTCAGACTCTCCCCCTGAGATGACATAATTATTGCTAATCCTAAACATGAGCCAGGTTGGCAGGATGAGCTGCTATTTACCAAATTTTTACAAAATTGCTCCAACTCTATAAACACTTAACACGATTTGTAAGAAGGTGAGCTAAATATACAAAAATGAACTTTAGTTTTGCTGTAAATGGTACTGACCTGGCTGCGTAACTTGCCATATGTGCTATTGGTTTTGTTCGCATCCAACTTGGAAAGAAACAAGGACACGTATACAGGGTCCAGGGTTCGTACAGTGTTGTTGTAGCATGTAGACAGGGTGGCCAGGATGTCATCAGGAAGGGCAGTCAGGGTTGAGCTCTAAATAGAGAAAATAGTAAAGTGATTTGTCTCTCCATGCTGATCTGACCAATAACACTACTGATAGAAAAATATACTCACATTTGAACAGGCAAAGCTCTGGAAGGGGAACTTGCATTGATCAGTGACACTGATGGCACTGCAGTAAAAAAATAAAGAAGTGTAAGGGCAAATTTATCTGAAATTTAAAACATATAGTTATAGCTTTAATAAAGACTTTTTATTTACTAGGGCAGAATGTGTATATAGGGGGGTTTAAATTATAATTATTTCCTTAAGATGACTGTGAAGGTTCTCATTTATTCAGATCATTGTAACTTCGAAGATATTTCGCAACTCTTCACGTTGCTTCATGATAAGGCTCCTTGGGGAGTCACAAAATGTCTTCATTAGGAAGCACCAGAGCTGCAAGAACAAGTCTAGTTGAAGGTTACTATTACAAGATATTTCCTTAGGATGCGTTTTATTTTTCTTCTAGGGTGGTGACAAGTATGAAAAAAATGTTAATCTTCTGGGATGGGAGGAGAAAACTGGAAGGATAGATAGAGAAAGAGTTGAGCTCTATCTGGAAAATGCATAAGATTGTAGTTGGTTTTCAGGGAGGCATTTGGCTAGCCCTATCCTGACGGAACAGAACATGCCTGACATGTTCCGCTTGGTGACTTGCTTGACCCCTGGTTGGAGTAGTGAGTACAAATATTGATGTGTATGTATGGACATTCCTCTTTCATTTGACACTAACTTAATGAACCCTGTAGAACAGGTTTGGAAAGGATATTGGAGAAGAAGGAAATAGAGATAGTGGGGATTATGCCCGAGAGACTTAGAACCTCTGCTTACAGTGTGCTCATTGTGTCCCCAAAGTGGCCTGGTGATTCTGTTCCAGACATAGAGAGCCTCTAGTTACTAGTCTATCCTTAGGGAATGGTGAAGTTTATTAATAGTGAAGGGAATGCTGATTAGCTGCTGGAAATACCTATTCAGAACATAATTTTGGATGTAAACTTTACTAAATACAATGTATGTCATCAGCTGGTATGATATTATAATGATTATAAAGAATAAAGGTAATTATATAAGCTAATGTCCACAGCAAAACAAATCTTGTGTAATTATTGGGCATACAATATCACATTGTCAAGAACTTTTGTAATGTTCATATCATGGTGATGAGATAATTTGGTGTCAGGCACTTACTTGGTTATATTAGCACATAAGGCCGTTTCTGTAGAAAAAAAAAACATGCATTAACATTTAGTTCTATCTACAGGTATTTATAGCAAGCTAGTCCAAACAACAGGATGGCACAAACTTACCATTGAGGGAGCCAGATGAACACTATTGGAATAAACATAGACAGTAATATTAAAATTTACCAGCCATATAGTTAAGAAAAATCATATTCATAATGATTTCACAGCACGAAGGATTAATCTATTACAACGTATAAATGCAAAGAAAATGGAAAATGCAAATAGTCATTGTGTTCTGTATATTATAATATATTATATTATAATATATCATATATGTATATGGGCCTGATTTATTAAAGCTCTCCAAGGCTAGAGAAGATACACTTTCATTAGTGAAGCTGGGTGATCCAGCAACCCTTGAATGGATTTCATTAGCTATTTGTTAACAAATGTATTCATTCCTGGATCAGATCCATTCCAGGGTCACTGGATTACCCAGCTTCACTGATGAAAGTGTTCCTCTACAGCGTTAGAGAGCTTTAATAAATCAGGTCCTATGTTTCTATCAAATTTTCAATTTTTTCCTATATTGGATTATATAGAATCAATAATAGGGTACAAGGTCATGCATACTGCTTGTGGTCTGGTGCCCACAGCCACCCTATTCCCAAAACAACTACAAAAATAATAGACTAGAGGTGCTCAAAAATCTTACATTTGCATTTTTTTAATGAGCCATACTATGACCAGTATAGTAAAACAGCCAAGCACCTATCCAGTGGCCTACTACATCTGTCAATGACAGGTATAGTAATGTTGGATAGGAACTGAAACTGATCAAACTCCAAGTTCCGAGTTCAGAACAGCTCTGATCTGAGTTGGAATCAACTTTGACCACCACTATTAAAGAAAAACCATTAAAGAAAAACTTATTCTGAAAGAAATATATATAGACCTGCTGACCTCTCCTTTTTTAAAAAACTACCTGCATAGAGAAAATGGTGATCCCGTGGCCTTGCCCAAGACAAATATGCATTTTAGGTATTTTGTATTTACTCATGTAGTGCCAGTGTTGCCAAATAAGGGTCCTGGAGAGCCCAATGACTCGTCCTATCTCCATTTACTAGCAGTTATGTAACAGGACACTGAGCAGCACACAGATAATGTCCCTTTACATAGAAATGTATGGCTCCCAGTATGGGTAAAGTTCCCACTGAGCACCACCTGCTCCAAAGTGTTTTACTGTAAATGGGCCTAGGATGCTACTGCTTGTTTCTGGTTTGTGTTGAGAAAGGTTTTAAGCCAATGGGTCGGACAACCAGCATTTTAAGAAAACGGTCAACAAAGCTACCTATGTTTCTCTACAGGTTTCCTCTATATTCATACCAATTCTTTTAGATGCCTTCTTCTACCTTCTTTTAGATGCCTAAATGTGTATCCTACCTAGGGGACCAAAAGAACTGAACAAGAATAAGCTTCAGTGGACTGTAAAACAACTTTACAGGGTCAAATTATCAAAATAATGTGTCAGTGACTTGTTCCACATTTACAATACACCAACAGTGGCATCTCCCTCCCATAACTTTCAATATGTGTCTCTGCCGATGTTTTAGGTGTCCCTGCCCACTGTTATGTAGGGATTAGGAAGTCCTTAAATTGGGCACAGTAAATAGGCAGCTCATTGGAAAGACCAATAGAGTCCCCCAGAGCTAAGATATTATCAAGTGGTTGAATTCTTGAGCATCTACCAGAGACTGAGAAGTCACTAATGGGTGGAATCACCCTTCAACACAACACATAAGAGAATAGAAGGTAGGTAATTCTTCACTTTGTAATCCTCTATTTGGAGTCTCAATATGTGTAATTTTGTATTATTTATTCTTTTTTTTTGTTTGTCACAAGTTTGTCTAAATAAAATATTTACTGGTAAGGTGGGATTTTGAGCAGAAAGAAACTTACTGTGATATTGGCCGCAGAGGTAGATGTCACAACTCCTGAAATTAAAAATAATAATAAATTCACAATAGCCCTGGGCTAGGCAGCACTCCAGTCTAAAAAATGAGCAATAAAGAAAGCAATTGTTTCTGTCTTTTATTTTCTGACATTTATAATGTACTAGTTATTTTTCAGAAAAACCAGAATGATGAGTTTACACAAAAGAGCGATTTATATTGCCATGCCTCACCTAGGGGAGACATTTTAAAGTAGACATATGACATTATGTCCTATAAGAAGGTAAGCCAATAAACACAATGGCCTATAATAAAGGGGTTACCTGGTATTATGACCTATGAAAATGTGGTCATCTACAACAGTGTCCTATAATATTGCGGTCAATTGATAATATGTTTTATAATTAGGTGGTCACTTGATATTATGTCCAATATAAGGTAGACACCTGACACTGTGGCCTATATTAGAGTTGTCACATGACACTATGGCCTATATTTAGAAGGTCATCTGACATTATGTCTTATAACAAGGTGGTCATCTACTATGAGAGTCAATTGATAACATGTTCTGTAATTAGGTGGTCAATTGAGAATATATCCAATTATTAAGTGTTCATATGACCTGTCCTATAGTGAGATGATCCCCATGGCCAGCATTGATAGTAAATCAACATACCCAGAAAAGGAAAGGGCCATGAAAAGCAACAACAGGGGGGAGTCACTAGTCAAATTTCCTAACAAGTTACATTGTTGAAAAAAGAAACAAGTCCATTGTGTTCAACCACAATGGCAATAACGAAACATATTGGAGAACCTACATATTCAAGAGAGAAACAATATGCATAGTTTATCCAGAGGAAGGCAAAAAAAACCTTCTAAAGCATGGTTCAATTTACTCCAATGGAGAAAAAATAATTTTTGATTCCTTAAGGCAAACAGATATTCCCTGGATCAGTCAGAACATTATGTAGATAGCTGAATTATATGTAGTATGTGCTCAATCATATTTACTCTATCTTTGCTCCTTGAGTCAGGTCAGAAAGTGAAGGATCAGAGTGTAGAGAAGTATAAACCATTTAAATTATGTGATCCTAATGTTTTTGAATGCTACTATTAGGCTGAACTGAAAGAAGATTTGCCAAGGTCCAGGGAACATATACAGAAGAAGTGGTAATTGTAACACCTTAGGCAGGTGCCATGAAAAAGCAAATTTTGTTGTACATTACAGTGCACTCTTGAGACTCAATTTGTATAAGTGCAATGTGAGGTCAGCTAAGGCACACTGCCTACAGCTAGTCCAGGGTTGGATTGAGATTTGGTGCTGTCACCACTGTGCTAATCACTGTTCTCTTTGCTGGAAGGGAAGCTGTCCCTGAGGATTTGCAGTGCAAGGGTCTCCCTGCATCTGCTGCATTAATTCTATAGATCTGTGCTTCCTCCAATTCTCCTGGTGCTTTATAATCACCGAACTACCCATCATCAGATTACCAGTCATGAGGTTAGCACCTCTAACAAGATAGATGTCTTAACAGAAGGACACAATACATTCAATTCCGGGAAATATTTTCCAGTTATTATCCCGGTATCCCTTAAAATGATACCCTGTCTCTTTAATGTCTATATAATTGTCTCCTATTTCAATGCTGGGCTGGTCATACCAGGACTCTGGGGATTGCTCAATTTAGCAAGACATTGATGGAACTTACCAATAAGAAGAAGCAAAGGTATGTAGTTGGCTGGACTTTCCATCTTGGCTGATATCAGCTGCCTGTAAGAGAAGGAAAACAATAAATAGCTACTCAAGGAATTGTATAAATATAGTATATCTATATATAATATAGTATAAGTATAATACAATAGTTAAAGTGTCCCAAAGCAACTGTGCCAGGTATTAAATGACATCCAAAAAAAAGAAGTGATTGGATACGACTCTTAATTATGTATTGTTACATTAAAGGAGTTTAGGCACAAATACATTTAAATAAGTATATTCCTTAATAGACACAGCGAATACAAACCCGCTCTGCGTGCACCAAACCTGGATATTACATTTAAAAAATCAGTGGCATCATCACTGTGCTACACATATCTTGTACAGAAAGCTGTGGGAGGGGCCCAGCAAGCTCACCAACCACAGGCAGCCTACTGAAAACTACAGAAATAGGCAGATACAAGACCACCCACCATGCACAAGGTAAGGAAGCAGCTGTGACTGGTCTTTGGCTCTGTGCAGAAGCTTCCTCTAAAACAGTCTAACAATTACTGCACAGAACCGAAAGAACTACACAACCCACACCATAATTTAAAAATAAAAATCTGAAACATGTTTAATTTTACAGTCGGTACCTAATTAACTTGCTGACTTGGTGAATTTTAGTTGATCTAAACCTTCCCCCTCCTCTTTTTTTTATTTTTCCTTATGCATATTTTTTCTTTCTTTTTCACTATTATGCTGAAGCCCATCACCTGCCTGAGCTCAGTGATATTCTGCTGTTGCAGGCTCATGGCACCCCTTTATCCTCCCCATATACATTTTTCTTTGGTTTTACATTATTTGCTACATGGGCAGTCCCCACCAGGTTACTTTAGTCAGACAGGAGTTCCCTCACTTTTATATTGCTTTGTTCTGTACTTTTTTAATCTGGTAAATATTATGTGGGTGAGAAGATTTAATATTATATTAAGTATTACATTTTAGTAAGTTTAAGTATTTACATTTAAGTATTAAAAAACCTAAACTTTCACTTTTTGGATTATTTAGATCCAATGTCTATGATCTGCCTCCATTGCATTAAGTAGGACCGAGACACAACAATTTTGTCACTGGATCTAAAATATATTATGTAATGAAAGTAGAAGGATTTTATGTATTATTTCATTATTATGTTGATGAGGGCAAATAGAAGGACATATAGAAGGCAAAATATAAGCAGATTAAATTTCACCTTTGTCTCTTATGAATAAGGCATTTTTAGGAAATTAGCTGCAATAATAAATAATAAAAAATATTATTTCTTTCTAAATGAATTGAGATTCATGTGATAGCCATCATTGGTGGATTGGTTCTATAATGCAGATATAATGTTACAGAATTCCTCATAGAGGAAATTTTTGCACAGTCAGACATGGCAGAGAGTTGGGGATTCACGCACACATTCACACACAGACTGGACTAACAAATACTCTAAATATTTAGGTGTCAAAACCTGTGGCATTGAAACAAGTCAGCCATTCCTTACAATTCTCTGTTTATTTTACCCCTTACCAAGACTTTCCACATCATTTATCTTACACATCAAACAACTCAACCACGGCATGAAAGCTCATTTTGGGTTGACATTCAAGTCAGGTAATGGAGACATGACTGGTTGTTCTACATGCTTCACCTGCTGCTTATAGAATGCTGCTCTAAAGCTTCAAAACATACAATGCCTAGCAGGCAATAAAAACAGTCTGGGAACTGGAAGAAAATGACAAAACATACAGGCTGCATGATGTCACCAAAATACTAAGATGGGGTTATAAAGATAGTCATAGAAAATTGTAAGGATAACACCCTGGTGCCAAACAGGAGGCACGTTGGTACTTGGCTAGAATATCACCTTTCTAGGAAAATAAATACATCATTAGAGTCACAATGCTGCTTCTACTGAGTGGCTTTGGCTTTAGAACTATGCAGGTATCCTCAAATAGCAGGTCAGCACGAGGAACCCCCTGCAACCACTGGAGGAACCCTGGTTGAGAATAGCCAATGCAATACAAAGCCAGAATTATTAGGATGCATCACTGGCGCCCCTTGGTACTTATGATGAAACCAGCAATGGGAACATTGATTTGTAAACTTTGTAAAAGTTTTTCAATAGCAATGATCGCCAGCAATTTCGTGTAACATGTTCCAAGTCTCTAAAGGTCTCCTGGAAAATAATTTAAGCCTTCCGTCCTACACAAAGAACCTGATTTATTAAAGTTCTCTAAGACTGAAGAGAAGATAAACTAACATGGAAGAACCTGGGCAATCCATCAAACCAGAAATGGGTTTCCACAAACTTTACTATTTTACTAATTTACTATTAGTTTGCAAATGTTTTCAATCATGGATACGATCCATTCTAGGTGTGCTGGATTACCCAGGTTCTCCTATGTTAGTCTATGTTAATGTGTTAATAAATCAGGCCATGATTTAATCTTTTACCTACCGGGGAACCCTAAAATAATTTTCAGTTCTTTGGGAACCTATACTATCATCATTAGAGCCATGTAAGTGGCAATATATGGGGCGTTTTTTCCCACTAGCAACTAAGTCAAAATGCATTTTCCCATTGATTGATTTTTAGCAAGGGTCCCCAATACCTGAAAATTATTTTAAGAGTTCCTCAGGGGTAAAACGTTTGGCTAAAAGCATTTGGTAAAAAAAGGCTGTAATAAACAGATATGGCAATCACCACTGTTGAGAATGGTAATTGTAAAAAAAGTATCATTTCAGCTAAATTCACTTTTCAAAATGTTATTTTAAATCAAGAAAACAAAAGAATAAAAAATAGAATTTCTGTGATGAATAGGCAGTTCACTCCCTTATAAATAGGGTCCAAAGTTTTCTTGGAATACCCTAATTCTAGATATAACTCTGAATATTAAATCGCATTATTTTTTTTATATGTAACAACATTGAGTACAACCACAAAGTAAAAATCTCATTATTTTTACCTTTTTGTTACCTTTGACTTGTCAAAAAAGAATTATGACTTTAGAGTCATAAAAAAATTCTAAAATCTTTTAAATTCTAAAATCAAAAAGCTGAATGCTGCCACAAAATGTAGAAATTCTAATTGTTCATAATTCTTAATAAAACAATAAAAATCAATGATGCCAAAATTGTAAGACATATCATACTCATTGTAAAATCAAAAGTTCAGAATTTTGTGTTATATTAAATTAATAATTTGGAATTATAACTTTCATTTTCTAACATTCCCATAGAATCCCTAGTTACTCTCTAAAATCTGACTTTTAAATCAAAATTCTAAATTGAGAAATTATAATGCCCAAGGAAGGAATACAAGAAATCCCAAAAAGTAGGCATCTTTATTAACCTAAGTTACCAAAATAAATAAGTATAAATTAAAATTTTTTCAATAGTTGATGGCTAACATTGTAGATGACTACAAGTGTTATATTACAATTTCAAAAAGCAAAATGTTTTACTTGGCCCTTCCACTATTCTGTAAATGACTAATCATAAGCAATAAAAAATCACAATACATAAATAAATCATATGAAACAAAGATGTTGCTACATTTGTTGATTCAAGTTATATACTGGTTTGTATTAGGAATAATTTCTGATGTTTTTTAATTTCACCCAGCCTAATGCAGATATTTTTCTTCTTACCTGTGTCTTGCAGCTGTCAGCTCAGCAATATGAGGAAGGGATGTGAAAAGAATCCTGTTTTAAGGTAACATAGGTCGGGTGTGTCTCCAGATTCTGTGATGTGAAACTGGTGAACACCTGTCCCACTATTTATAGGTGAAACTCGTGCATTGGAATGTTCTATTGCAGTGGTCGTAGGGTTGGTCTCAAGGTACAGCATCTAAAGTTACCAAACTAGAAGAACCAGTAAATGGCATCTCCCAATTCATACAGTTTTGACCTTCTTCATTATGCTTTCTCAAAGCTCTCTGCATGAAAATAGTTTTCACATTCTGATTCACATTATCTTTTAGAATGCCAAATGACAGTGACAAGCTCCCCTACTGTGCAGGGTTACCTAGTAACACGTAAATCTGGTTATGACCTTGAGAGCCAACTTTTAGTTTGATTTTTATAGCTGGGTCATAAAATTGGCAAGCTTGTTTGGTGGATATCTGTTTGGCACCAAGAAATGATCACATATGAAAATTTTATTTATCACACATGAAAAGGAAACTTATTAAACCCAAAATAAATAATACTAATAAAGTGTTTTCTGAATCTCAACCCTAAAGTAACCAGCAAAACCTGTAACCCCCAAGCCCTTAATGTAACCCTTAACCTGCACCCCGCTTCTACATCCAAGCAAAACCAGAACTGGGCCCCTAAACCCAACTCCTCGGCCTAAACTGTTTTTTGTTATTTTGAATCAGTTTTGAGGATTAAGAACCCTTGTAAGGTTTTTTATTTTGCTGTCTGTATCCTCTGTAGATTTGTCCTGATGACAATTATAACCAGGACTAAAAGTGAGGGCAATCCCAAGTTTGACCAGAACACACAACTCCTGAATGGAGAAATGTGATGATTCAGAAAATGAAAGGAACGACTCAGTAACCTCCCAGAAGACAAGTTAGGAGGTGTGGAAAGAAAAAAATCCATGATATTAATTTAGAAAAATAAGGTATACTAAATAGGGGCTGTGTACACCTATGCTCACCTAGCTCTTTCAGGAGGTCTGCCACCACCATGTTATACAGCAGCTGAATCATTCGATTGTTTCTAATGGATGAGATTTATCATTTCAACTTTGAAATTAGTCCCGCAGAAGGAGAAGATTCTGTGAAACGCGATAAACGACATTTTACATGAATGACTAATATTTGATATGTAAATTTCTCTGTTTTAATATTTGAAAAAAATTAAGTTTTATGAAATACCTGTTGGGGTTTCATTAAAAATGTGCCTTCAAAGTCCTTTTTGTTTTATGTAAGAGATAATTAGAATTGGATGTTGGCACCAATATCAATTTTGCTGTCCCTAGCAGATTATTAAAGAAAGATTGTGACCAGAACAGTCCTGAAGGTGAATTCTCCAAACAAGGTCATTTGTCCTAATTGAAATTGTGTAAAAAAAGATTGTCCTCAATTCAAAAAGATTTCCTTTCAACTCTTGTTACGTTCCCAGGATAAGAAGTGAAGTAAAATCTTGCTAATAGAACACAAGTATTGTGCCATAACACCCATGCTACTCTAAATTTCTTTTACATTAAATTACAATGCATCACCAAAAAATCTAATTGATCCATTTAGGATCAGAAAGATTTAGAAAGAAGCAAAGATAAAAAACAAACATATTACAGATGTTGGTGAAATAACCTATTTAATTAGTTTTTCTGTGCCCTTCTTTGGGATCCTGTTACTCTGTAATCATTAAAAGAGTCAATCCAGTTCTTAAATACCTTGGATACACCAACCTTGAGGTCTCCCTTCCATAATTTTTTAGGAAATCCAGTAAGGATGGTAGGACCCTATTATAATGAGCACAATAGGTGCAAAGACCTTGGAAACTCAGTGCTGAGTGCATCAGCAACAGAGTACCTAAAATGTAAGACATACTGGATTTGATTTATTAAAGCTCTCTAAGACTGGAGGAGATAGGATAGACTATCATGTGAAAACATGGGTGATTCAGCAAACCTGGAATGGATATGGTTCACAATTGAATAAATTTGCTAAATAAAAGCAAATGATTTTCACGTCAAATCCATTCCAGGTTTGACGGCTCACCCAAATTTTCAAGTGATAGTCTATCTTATCTTCTCCAGTCTTAGAGAGCTTTAATAAATCGAACGCAGTATGTTTTACATTTTAGGTAATTTATCTTCTTCAGACTGAACTTTTATAATTCAGGCCTACTGTTGGTATAACTTGCCAACATCTACTGGAAAAAACTAATATTGACCAATCCTTGAAACCAGGAGTATCCAATATCGTACCTGCTTTTTTTTTGAAGGACATATGCAAATATTAGTGACTATTACTATCATAAAACCAGATAAGTTAATGAATGTTCATGCCTTTACAAGGATTTCTAACCGGTATAAACCTATTCCCATGGCCACAGATATTTAAAATTAGATCTAGATATCATCAACTAATGATCAGGGGGCCCTATGAAGATGTTCTTTCAGATATCCCTGTTCAGTTCTATAGGGATATCTTGTAGTATCTCCATAAATCACTAGTTTGGCTCAGCACATATGACTTTACATATGGTCTGAGACTTTAATGTTTACCTGGAAAATTATTTTGTTGAGGGCTGAAGATCTGTATATAACATTCCTCTGATGGAAAGAGTTTGTATTTGGGGCCACGTGTCACCCACCCAAAGAGACTAACTTAATGGATCTGGTCGAGGATTCAAAACCTTTGCTAATAAATAGCAAATGACTTTTGAAGAAATCCATTCCAGGTTTGCTGGATCACCCAGCTTCACTGATGAAAGTATGGAGTGTATCCTCTCCAGTCTTGGAGAGCTTTATTAAACCAGCCCCAATGTTTCTATGAACTTCAGTACGGGTCATTTCCATCAGATCTTCCATCTTTGCACGTCCTAGCCATCTCCTCTTGTGGGAATGTTTAATTACCAGCTGTGATGGCCCAGTTTATATGCTCCTCCCTTAATTTTAATGTAGCACCGGGTAAGAAGTGAGGGGGAATTCTACAGAACGTTAGTAATAAGATCTCTTTACACCTCTGAAAGTGGTTGGTCACACATACATTATGATCTGGTTGCCTTCGCCACCATTGTTGGTAGTTGCATTGTTCAGTTCTGTGTATTTCCTGGTGATATTCAACAGAAATTTTCAATGCAATATCGTTTAACACAATTCTTTAGAATTTCCTGCATGGCCAGCAATAAACAAAAACACTTTACAAACCTTTTCCTGCAAATAGCTATCTCCTAATACAGGAGTGTGAAACTGAAATACACAGAGGGACATAATAAAAAACTTAAACAAAGTCGTGGGCCAACCTTGAAATTTATTGAAAAAATTAAGTAAGTTTTTCATTCTCATCAGATATAAAACCTTTTCATATGGAAACAAAAAGGTTTTGCTTAACATTCAATCCTGAACAAGCTTATTTTATTTAAGAACAAATCTTATGCCTCCTTCTCTATTTGGAGCCTTCTGATTTAAATTTCAATGATAACCTTTTTACACAGGCTAACAATAATAATTCCAATTTTCTTAAATCCAACCATTTAAGTCCATGCCTTGGTGTAGCAAGAAAAAGTACATAAAAAGTACATAAAACATTTATTTAAGGTCCAAGCCAGATACCTGGCATCTCTTCTTGGGTGCTAGTTCATCAATGTTTGGGGTCAGACTCTGAGCTGAAGAAAGGGCCCTTAGTGAATGGTCCTGATTTATTAAAGTTCTCCAAGGCTGGAGAGATGACACTTTCATTAGTTAAGCTGGGTGATCCAGCAAACCTGGAGTGGACTGGCCCAGGATTGAAAACATTTGCTAACAAACAGCTAATGACTTTTAGGGTATCCATTTAAGGTTTGCTGGATCACCCACCTTCACTTATGAAAGTGTATTCTCTTCAGCCTTGGTGAACTTTAATAAATCAGGTCCATTGTGTTCATCAAAAAGACACCTCCTGTTCAATGTTTTGTTCATCTTGGAGAATAGTTGCTCACACAGATATGTGCTGCCAAACATAGAGAGCATTTGAGCAGCTTGGGTACGGAGCTGGGTCATTGTGTCAGGGATGTAACATGGAAAATGTGCAGCACCCATAGTGTCATACACTTGGATAACAGCAGGCTACGTACAGCCTGAGACACCACTATATGACACAAGGCCACAGGTCGCCAAGAAGTCCCTGTAACTCCAAAAGCTTCCTGGCACCTCCCACATGCAGCTGAGTGCTGGAAATGCCGGATGCAGCCAATGCGGGGCTAAATCTTATGAGTGGCCCCCTCTTCATAGCGCTGCCACTACAATTCCCGCCATTATTTGCATCTATAAAACAATCTAACGCAGGGCGATGCAAAGAGAGAGAGCCGCTGGTCCATAGACGCGAGTGATGCCAGGAATTGTAGTAGCGGCCTTATTTCAATGCAGCTGATTCATATTTACATATGCAATTCATATTTAGGGTTCCTTTGGGGCCAAAAAAAAAGGATTTTGTGGGCCAGATTGGGCCCCTGGGACAGTGTTGGACACCTCTGCCTTAATATAAGGTCGTCACCAGACAACATTGGGATTCATCAGTATTCACCACTTTCTGTAAATACTGCCTAAAGCTGACCTATTACCACAATTCTTACTTTATATAGAAGAGTACATAACACTTATATATCAAAGTAAAATGTTTTTTTTTTTTCCTTTTTCATTAAATGCCTTTATAAAAAAAAAAGGCTAAGCCAGGTGATAAAGCCAGGGGAAGGAAAAAGATGGCAGTGCCCTGCCCTTTTTCAGCAGTGATCAAGGGATCTGCAGAAGTAAAGGTAAGTAACTTTTTTTATTTTAACTTTAGATACGCTTTAATGATTCTCCTACTGACCCAGTGGCATTGCTGAGAATCAATTTTCCTAAGCAAGTAAGGAATTTCAAAGGCAAGTAAAAGTTCTTGACAGTCACTTCTATTTTTAGGGCAAATACAAAATGTCGAGCCCTGGTCCCAGAGAAAATAGCTCAATTTCACTCCTTTGCCTCTCCACTCAAAGTTGTGGGGCAACTTCCCAAAGCACGGAAGATTTGGACTTGTATCTACAACCTAATATTTTCAGTAACAAGTGTTAATATCACCAAAACCCCAACAAGTGCATTATTCAGTAAGCTAGATCCTCTAGTCCCCAAATCCACTGGTAGGCTGATCCAATATTCTTTGGCTGCCAAAGTAAACAAAGCTAAGCATTATTAGTATATGATTTTGCTAAATCCAAACTGAACTAGATAATGGCCAATTACAGACTTTTAGGTAGATTACATACTTACAAGAACTTGGCAAAGCTTTTTAAGACATGGGATTCTTGAGCGAGTTTTGTATCCTAATGCTTACTATCTGAAGTTGTTGACACTTTAACCTAACACGTGTATGTTACCCCTCCCTAGTTGTATCCCCCTACTCCTAATTTTGAGTCAACGGTGTGCCAAGTTTCTTCCATGACTTGTTACTTTTACCAAGATTCAGCTAAATAAATGGTTACAAACGGAAAATACATG
Organism: Pyxicephalus adspersus; assembly: GCF_032062135.1. NCBI lineage: Eukaryota > Metazoa > Chordata > Amphibia > Anura > Pyxicephalidae > Pyxicephalus > Pyxicephalus adspersus. Next base: position 12,746,615 of record NC_092864.1, read on the forward strand.
GAATGCAAGTGTAGATTGGTACAACATTTTTTTTTCAAATTTACTCATGCATGCTGGCATAGTTTGTGATAATTCACTGCACACATGTACACTACATCAGCAGTTGCCAACTGGTGGTTCACAACAAAGTTGGCCAATCTTGGTCCACAAGAAAGTCTGGCCAATGCACCCCCAGCAAGGTCAGGAGAAGGACCTCACTGGGGAGGCGCACAGGTCAGTGCCGCGGACCACGTCTCGGATTGTACGGATTGTAGGCTCAGGGCTACTAGCTATGTTTTTAGGTATTTGTTTTTGCACAAAGTGGGCATATATTTTCTTTGTTTTAGAATCTTATGCACCTGTTCTGATAGACGGTAAAAAAATAGCCACATTACTGATTGGTATTCCATGATTAAATCAAACCTAAATTACTCTCATCTGTCCTTGTGTTATCATGCTTTCCGCCATCAGGGACAGACATAAAGAGGTGCAAAATATGCCACTACACGAGGGCCCTCGACCCTTTTTTGTCTACATGGGTCACTTCAGTGGGGGCCCCTAGTCAGTTCTGCACAAGGGCCAACTCAATCTTCATCCGCTTGTCAATCAGGTTCTGGATCTTTGGTCATATTGATCTGACACTCCAAAATGATGTAACTGAGCTATGCATGCACAGCTTAGTATACGTTGAAGAAAATAATATGAACAGGTAGATTTTATAGTTATAGTTTTATAGTTTATCTTTAATTCTTATCTCAAATGTCATATTTTCAATATAAAGAGTAATATTCTTTAAATTGGTATTGATATGAAATGTTTTGTATATGTAAAATGTTCTATTTCAAAATTTCAATTTAGGTCTAAAAGTAGTGTAAAATGCAAGTTACCTTACACTATTCCGGGAACCCCCAGGCTCCTCCATGCAACCAGTCCCCCACGGCCTCTTTCAGAAGCCATTTGAGGTTGTGGTCACAGGCACTGCAAAAATATTTTCTTGAGGGCTGGATCTTTGTACAACATTTTGATGGAAAGAGTTTGTATTTGGGGCCATGTGTGACCCACCTAAAGCGACTAACTTAAAAAATTGCTGGTAAATATTCTGAAAAATAGTTCATTTAAATTTGTTTATTTTTATTAAGCTGTTTTTTTACTAATGGCCTGATTTATTAAAACTCTCCAAGGCCAGAAAGGATACACTTTTATCAGTGAAGCTGGGTAATCCAGTAAACCTGGAATGGATCTGGTCCAAGATTCAAAACATTTGTTAACAAATAGCAAATGACTTTGAAGGAATTCATTCCAGGTTTGCTGGATCACCCAACTTCACCAATGAAAATGTATCCTCTCCAGCCTTGGAGAGCTTCAGGGTCATTTTCACAGGACAGCCCTTCCATCCTTGCACGTCTTAGCCATCTCCTCTTGTGGAAATGTTTAATTACCATCTGCGATGGCCCAGTTTATATGCTTCTCCCTTATTTTTAATGTAGCACCAAGTGAGGGGGAATTCTACAGAACGTTAGTAATAAGATCTATTTACATCTCTGAAAGTGGTTGGTCACATATACATTATGATCTGGTTGCCTTCACCACCATTGTTGGTAGTTGCATTGTTCAGTTCTGTGTATTTCCTGGTGATATTCAAAAGAAATATTCAATGCAATATCGTTTAACACATTTTTTTAGCATTTCCTGCATGGCCAGCATTAAACAAAAACACTTTACAAACCTTTTTCCTGCAACTAGCCATCTCTTAATGAAGGGCTGTGATGAGACAACATTGGGATCTATCAGTATTCACAACTTTCTATAACCATTACTTACAGTTACACGGATCAGGCATGTAAGAATGCCTATTGCACATGAGACATCACCTGTCCCTTTCTGCAATAATGCCATGCCTGATCCAAAATATTAAAAATAGAACTTTCACTAGTTTCACTTTAAAGCTGAACTAAAGGTAAAAATGAAATAACTGTGAAGAGGCAGGTTATTTCATACAGATAGGACAAGCAATATGCTGCTCAGAGTGCAAATCTGGCATAGCTAAGCCATTAAGGCCTGGTCAATAAACTTTGCCAAAGATATGAATTCAGGTAAAGATGAATTGACGGAGCAAGGACAGATGAGTTTAGGTAAAAAAATTGCAATCAGGCAGATAAGTATTGCAGAAAAGGCGCCTGTGAATTTGGATGGTGCTACCCCCTTGTGAAAAGGTTAATTTAGGTATAAAAGGAGTGTAAAAAGCAAGTTATACAACTGGTCCAGTGACATTTTGAAAAGGTTTTTTAATAGTCAAAACAAAAGCTGTTTTTTTTGAAGACATAAGTAGGCCAATATAATGATATTCATGTCTGTGAACATTTGTTGACAGGGAGTGTAAAAGGCAAGGTAAGGTTCATTACTCTACCCCAAGGCACCTCCTTCATACAACCAGCCCTCAGAGCCTCTTTCCGAAGCTATTTGACATTGTGGTCACAGGCGCCGACATAATATCCTAAAATGAAGGACCTTTAGACCTTTATTGTAAATGAAATCATCAAGGTCCATTCACAACACACTCCACCACATCCCAAAGATCATGTGAAGGCCATTTGGGTCCAGTGAACTCATGGTCATGTTCAAGAAATGTGTTTGAGATTATAAACTGTGGGATATGGCAAAATATTCTGCTAGAAGTAACCATCAGAAGATGCATATACTGCGATCGTAAAGGGATGGACATTATCTGGAACAATATTAAAGTAGGCTGTGGCATTTAAATGCTCAGTTGGTACTAAGGATCCAAAAATATGACATTTAGTTTACCTTATATTAAATAATTTAGGTTCATATGAAGTAGAGAAAGGGTTATATTTTAAAAGCTTGATTTGTGTAGTAGTTTTACAAAAATTAACTTATTTACATCTATACGGTATGTTTATAAATTAATGTAATGTAATAATTAGGCGTGCCATTCCCATCATTACTGCATAGCACAGATATAATCAGGCCCCAAGGCTAGTAGGAAAAGAAAACATCTTTTCTTGAATTTCAGGTTGGTTCACATTGATTGTAAAAAGCAATGTTAGCACCTATAGCATTAACCATTTCAACATATACCCATATACTCCTTAGGAATTCCAAATTCCAAAAGAATTTCAGCATTCCCTCTCTGGGACTTTTTATTCCGTGAATACATGGTCATTACTTAAGAAGCCATATAATACATACGTAATTGAAGTAAAAGTAAATTAGGTTTTCTTTTGGCAATAATGTTCTGAAATATTTTATTTTCCATTTAAACTATAGACAATGAGACATTGATAAAATAAATATTTATCTAATTGGTGTTAGCTTTACAAAAAAGTATTTTTGCTGTTAAAAAAAAAAAAAAATTTTTTATTTTATGTATTCTAACAATAAAAATGAGTTTTTTAATACAAAGGGTGAAAGTATTTCTTTATAACAAAAATGAAATGTTTCATAATAAATTCCTGGCGGAATGGTCCCCATGGATTGATTATACTTCCTTTCATCCTGTTTCATTGATGCTTCGATGGGTCGATTGGTCCGCACCTGGGTCTCCTTTTCTTCCTTAATTTTTTTTTTCTTTCCTTTTTCACTATTTCTATTTATCCTAGTCTTTTCTGCATACTTGCCCTGTGTTTGGCCCTGTAAAGTACTAAAATAATATATATTAGTATACATCTATGAATGTTTTGGCTAAGGTGTTAGCCATATGTTCTACATATAATTTGCATTATGACATGGCCATCATCATATTTTGCCCTCTTCCTTTATTCTGCTAATGCATATCAATATGCTTTGTGTTGAGATGTTTCTTCATGTTATCTACCACCCATGGTTTAAATAGGTAAACTTATTTGATACCCTCCCAAGGACAATGTCTTTGCCCTGGCAGTGAATTATTAAAAAGAAAGGTAATATTGGTTTGAGAAAAATAGAAATGAAAAAAAAAACAGTTGAAAATAAATGCTAAGGTCAGTAATCTAATCTAAGCTAAGGTATAATTAAATGGGAATGGCTCATATGACCCATTTACTGGGGTCAGTTTCAGGATTGTTGCCTATTACAATTGTCCAAGAATAAAATATGGATTGATCGTAATTTGTTTCCCTATTAGCCTCTTATTCTAAAAATGTATCCTATATTTTAAATAATTTTTTGTGTTCTTCATGTCAAAGAGAGGAGATTTGGTGGTTTGGTGTTGAGCTATGTTTTTCGGTTTAGGAGAAGGAATGAGAAAAGTGCATAACACCATTCTTTGTCTGAGCATAGCCTCATATACCTGGTACAGTGACATTTTCTTGGATTAATAAAAAGTTTTTTTAACAGTCAACAGAAGAGCTGTATTTCCTTGAAGACATATGTAGGCCAATGAAATGGTATTCCAGTCCATCAACATTTGTTAGCTTGTGGGAAAAAATTGCGGGGCCAAAAAATAAATTCCAAGAGTTGGTGTTGAATTACAGAAGGTGTAGAGACTTTGAGTGATGGCTGAGCTTATTAAATTAGGTGAAACTGTGATCACTTTGAATACCCAATCCTTTTAGGGAAATAAAAAAAAAACTGGTGTATATTTGGATTATTGAAGTTGAGTCATGCCACATGGGCAATTTTGTACCTAGCAATACAAGCATTCTAATAAAGGGGTCCCAGGGCAAATATGAAGTGGGGGACCCAGTGTACAGCAAACTAATTCCCTGCACCAATGACAGGTCACTTTGTCATTTGCAGCCCAAGAAAATGTGGGAGCCCGGGAAAATGTTCCCATTGTCAAGATTGCCCATCTAACATGGTTATAACAGTCTCCAGGTTAAGTAGAAGTGGGGGGATCTTCCCAGCAAAGACAAAGATAGCAATAAATGCCTGGCAGAGGTTTTAAGGTGTCTCAACATATTATGACCATCTAGGTCTGCTAATTAATAAATAGGGGCAGAGTTAAAAACAATGCTGTGCAATACATTAGTATTTGTGTAAAAGTTGGGAGTTTTACCCTTGCAATTTGTTTTGTTTTTAACAAGTACAAAATATTTTTTTCTGGTGTTAAAGTTGTCTTTTGCAGGATGCCCTTGTACAAAACATTGTACAAGTCATTCCATATTGCTCATTGGTTATCTGGAAAATGCAGTCCAGTTTTGGGCACCAGTTCACAAAAAGGACATTGTGGAATTGGAGAGAGTGCAAAGAAGGAAAAATAAACTAATAAAAGGAATGGAGGAGCTGAGCTATGAGGAGAGATAAGCTGAACGGAATCTATTCTCCCCTGAGAAAAGATGTATAAGGGGGGATGTGATCACCCTGTATAAATATATAAATGGTCCATATAGAGAACTCTCTTCCCAACTATTTTTTTTGTCATTACAAAGAACAAGAAGGCACTCTGTGCGTTTGGAGGAAAAGAAATTTAAGCTCCGGATAAGGAAGGGATTCTTCACTGTAAGGTCGGTGAAAATGTGGAATCAGCTCCCTCAGGAAGTAGTTTCAGGAACTGCTTTAAGAAAAAGCTGGATGATTTCCAGAAGCACAGAATATACCCGGGTATTAAAGTTTTAAAGTAAAGGTAACAGAGACTACTGATCCAGGGAACATCCGGTTGCCTCATGGAATCAGAAAGGAATTTTTTCCCCTGTTGAAGCAAATCATATCAGGGTTTTTTTTGCCTTCCTCTGGACCAACTATGTCCATAGGGTTTTATATCTGGGATATGTTTATTTCCCTAGTGGTTGAACTTGATAGAATTATGTCTTTTTTTCAAGCTAACTATGTATCACTTTAAAACGGAATGCCCTAAAAACAATTAATTAGGAGAGAAAATACTGAAAGAACATTCATTTAGATGGGAAATTACCCCAAGAACAACCATTTAGAAGAGAACATTTAGAGAACATTTAGAAGAGCAGGCTCCAGACTTATTCACTCAATAAGGAACTGCCTTCTAGATTGTGCAAAAAAAAAAATTAAAAATTATGAGCAATAGCTGGGTAGCAAAGACCAAAGGTATATCATTTTTTGAAGGACATTTATCTATGCAAATAGTTTATGAACAGACCCCTTAGTGTGGTTGGGGCCCTTCTAAATTTATCTTTGGCATAGTGCCCTAAACTGCCCTGGGAGTTTTTTTTTAGCAATGCCTCCATTAGTGTGGGGAGTGGACTTGTGCAAAAACACCATCTTCACTCTTCTCTTCCGATCTTTTTGCTACGTCACTCAATCTTGCATTGCGCAGGTGAGAGTTTGGGTCACGAAGCCTGGTGTAAAAGGGGAAAAAAAGAGCATCGATCTCACTGCACATGCATGAAATTGGCATCTCTTTCCCCTTGGTGAAAAAAATGCCCCTTCTGCACATGCCCAAGATCGAGCATGGGCAGAAAGAGCAGCCAAAGCCTCTAGGATTGATGACGTAGGTTTCCGGGGTCATGGGGCGATTTGTGTTTTATTGATTTCTATTCTTGTTAGTCGTTTGTGACATAGGTCTGATATGACCTTTTATTCTCCTAAAGCAGACCTTGTAGTCTGCAAAACGTGTTGAGCCTATTTTTAGAGCATATGTGAGAAAATGAGACTACCGAATGAGTTATGTTTTTTAAAAATGCACTATTGTCTTGATATTTATTTCTTTTCTTTTTTGGATATTGGTTGAATTAAAGAGGTTGCCTGTTTTGCTTTTTTTTAAAAAATGTTTTTTTTTTTTCTTTTACTTCTTCAACATAATAAATGAATGTCTTTGATGGAGTAGAGAATGCAGAAGAAATAAATCTATTTGAATGCACTTGGGGTAGTCCCTTGAGATCCTCACTGTAAATTAAAGTTCACTTTAAAGATCTCCTGTGTAAAAAGCACAGTTACATTAAGCTTTTGGGTGTTTCTCATAAATGCTTGTGATATCACTAGACCTTCTACTGCAGTTCTGAAATAGATTAATGCTGTACATTAAATAGGGGTTAAAAAAGCCAGACAGATACAGACAGTGACACAGGAGGAGGAGAGGACCCTGCCCCAAAGAGTTTACAATCTCTAATCTGCTCCGGGCCATATCTCTATCTTTCTGTTTGTCATTTAAACAGAAGGACTACAACTAGTACAACCAGATGTGCTGCAGCAAGTTGTTTAGTATAAACTAAAAAGTGACATTGGTGGGCAGAGGGGGGACAGTATGTGATACAAGTCAAACAACTGTTCATAATAGTCTATAAATCTCTGCCATCTAAATTGAAAAGAAATGTGAAATACATCATGTGAAGGTTTGGAGCTTTGGAGGTGGGAACACTACAGAACTACCAAAATAACACAAAGCACCTCTGCTTATGTGTTCACATTCATGGTCCATATGACAGCAGAGAGGTTGCATCCCTCGCGTTTAATTAGTATCATACAGAGATGAAAATAGTTTATTTTCCCCAAACAGGACTGTTGTGTAACTCTGCTTTGTCCTTTTTAAAGTTTCTTCTGCTGTGGGGCTATGGCAGTCCGTTTTACAATCATTCCCGAGGGCACCAGGGGTACCTATTCTCTAAGCTCTACTAGCCCAGTGGTGGGCTTCCCTGGCCAACGCCTTTGGCCAACCACCAAGGCAGCTGTTTCACAAACCTATATTTTGTTTTATCAATGTTTTTGGATTGTCATGCCCATTACAGTTGTTAATCTTAAATGTTTCTGGGCACAGAACTAGTGTGCACCACAATGCAGACATTGGAGCTTATTTGTTAAAGCTCTCCACGACTGGAGTAGATAAACTATCATGGGAGATCCAGGGGGATATAACAAACCTGGATTGGATCTGGTCCAGGAATAAAAAAATATTTTTTTAATTCAGTTCAGGTTTGTTTGATCACACAGGTTCTCCCATGAAAGTCTATCTTCTCCAGCTTTGGAGGGCGGTTAATAAATCAGGCCTATTGTGTTGGGTTACTCCTGCCACCAGCTCCCATGCTAACTCCACTGCAGTTTTCCTGGTTATTCAACTCCAGGACCTCCTTCCAGAACCTCAGCTTGGGGATAGATTTCCAGGAAACCTCTAGGGTTACAGGTCACATAGGCTTGTAAAAGAAACCAGTCAGCCCTATACACATTTAGATTAATTTCCCAAATTTCAGATCCAACTGGAATGTCAAAAACAGCTGTTTGATGTATTTCTGTAGACTGGAAACAAATGTAAGCTGAAACACTTGCTATGTACTTGTTATGTAAATTATATTTATATTCTAGACCAGTGTTTCTTAACCCAAGGGTTTCCTCCAGCGTTTGCTGGGGGTTTCTTTGAGCTATGAGAAATTTCAGGTATTTCAGGTCAGTTCCTGTCGAAACCATTTATGTTAATCTGTAAGGGTGACACTCCTCCCAATGGTCAGCAAAGTAGGAGACAATCTTATCACCAACCACCACACTAATGTACTGCAAATTTAGTGAATATAGTAGGACTTCCCTTAGACTCATTTCATTGGTTCCCCCATGTTAAAAAGATTGAGAAACACTGGTCTAGACCAAGAAATTTTTTTTTTCCTCTTTCAACCTTACATCTTCAAAATATTACATAGGTTTATGTAGTTGGTCTATTTTCATATACAGAATGTGAGAAGAGCACTGTAAAAGCTGGTTTGGCAAGGAAACGGGACCTAATCAAAACCAAAAAATCCAGGTCTTCTGTTTGTGTTTATAGAGAAGCATGGTGGCTCAGTGGTTATCTTTTACAGTGCTGGGTCCCAGGTTCGAGTTTTGGCCAGGACACTATCTGCATGGAGTTTGCAGGTTCTCCCTTTGTTTGTGTGGGTTTCCTCCAGGTACTTCCTCCAACATTCCAAAAACATGTAGTTTAGGTTAAATGGCCTCCAAAATTGACTGTGGTAATGACATATGACTTCGGTAGGGACATTAGATTGTGAGCCCCTTGGAGGGACAGTTACTGACATTACTTTGTGCTGTCTAATATGTTGGCGCTATATAAATACTTATAATAAAAGACAAGACAGCTGTTCTTTTAGATATAGGTTTATACTTGGATACCTTGATAAATGTAGATGCTTTGGGTGATGTTCCTTGAACACAAAAATACAAAAAACCTTGGGTGAGCCTCAGCACTTGGCACTATAGAGAGATTTTGTGAGCCTACAGATTTTGCAAGTTACATCAAACTGATGATGTTTGTATAAAATTGCACAATTCTGCCCTAGCTATTAAAATATTTTTTTTTTTGGGTATCCTAAAAAAAAAACACAAATCAGCAGTCATGGGTTAAAAATGTGCCAATTATTCTGCCAATGAGGAAGGAAGATGGGCCACTGGAGCCAAAGTAGTGGAGTAGTCACCTACTCCAGAAAACAGCCAGACTACAAGCACAAACCACCATCCTCTAAAGTCTACAATCCCAGCTTCAGAAGCTCATCTGTTGGCCATAGGTCCCTTTATGGACAATCTACTCAAACACTGACAAGATAACACGGTGCAACTTCCAAGCTGCATATAGCTGCAATATGTATAATTATCAAATATGAAACAGCAATCAAACATAAATTGCACGTTGCGTGTCTTTGAGAAAACCAGCAGACATAAACACTAATATTTTTACTGCTTTTACAGTTTTAAATATGCTTGAAAAGTTTTTGCTATGATTGTAGGTACTTTTACCCCATTTACCAACATTCCATTTTTAACTTCTTCATGCATTGATGCAAAGCTGAAATTGTTGGTTATGTTACATGCATGCATAGTAAATCATGCATTGGTGTAAGATTTGCAGGAATTTCTAAACTATTTGCCATTGATAATACATTTCATTTTCTCTCTAGAAGGATAAAGTTCTTCTATCCATGGTCAGCAAATGCTTGACAAAATTTTGTAGATCCTAGTAGAAAAAGTTAAAACTTTTAAGAAAGAAATGTTTGAAACAAACACTGCTGCTTTCCATTGTGGCTTATGGCTTTCTTTACATTCACGCTATCTGGTAACCTATCAGCACTCAAGCAGATCAGACAGATCAAAGGCTGATCTTTTAAAAAAAGGCAAAAGGCAAACGGGACTTTGTTCAGTTGACAGTCATTATATAAATGAGGTGAACAGAATATTGGTATTTTGTGTATAAATAATTTCATATTCTGTCACTCAGCCTGTTATTCTCTTTAAAAAATTGGTGACTTGCAGTAGAATTAGGTCTTGCAGTGTGATTTTATAGGCAAGGATTACCGGAAGGAGTGTTATGTGTCCAGCTGCAAACAATAGCTGCCCTGGTAAGTTCCTCAGGGGCGGATTTGATATGAACGACATGATGTATTATGTAGCAAAGTAGTGAGGCATACATGCGTTATACAAAGCAGAAAACAATATTCGAACACTTGGTTATTATTACATCTTAGACTTACATCATGGAAATTCCATGAGGTCTGGCTATGTTTGTTTGTGTTTTAGGTGTCACATTTTCTTCAGTACAATCATTAGAAAAATCTTAGCAAGACCAAATAGCTGTTTGTTTAAATAGAAGGGAGCTGCGTATTCTGGAGCTTTTCCTGACAACTTTCTAAGTTGTATAATAAACAATTCATGTTTTATGACAACAACTGAAAAAATCTGACTTTAGGAAATGTTAAATCATGGACTCCACCCTCATTGACATTTTTTGTTTTAATATCCTAAATGTGACTCATGAGATGGGGAGTCAGATACTGCCATTGTCTAAATGCATTTTAGGCCTGTAGGGATCTGCTAACTTGTTTTACATAATACGTGTATGCTTCACTAATCTACTGAACTTAAATCATAGTGTGCTGACAATATATTCTCAAACTAAGAACTGAAAATCTCAAAAAGCTGAAGCTTGCTTGGGAAAAAGCAGGACCAGAAAACCTGATCTCCATTCATACATTTATTATCTAGAACATTAAAACCACTGACAGGTCAAGGGAATAAAGTTTACAATGGTGCCATTCAACGGGTAGTATATACAGTATTAGGCAGCAAGTGAACAAATAAGAAAGGTGATTTGTTAGAAGAAATACAAATTGGTAATCCTAAAACAATATGATTTCTAGAGAACTGGGTAGAACATATCCAAAATAGCGAGTCTTGTTGGGTTCTTTCATGCTATTGTTAGTTCCTACCAAACTGGGCCCACCAGTGAACAGGGGCACATGGGCACCCAGGACTCCCTAATTTGCATGGAGGAGCTAGATCATCTGTTTGAACCCACAGAAGAGCTATTATAACACACATAGCTCAAAATACTTATTGCTGGCCATGAAAGAAAGGTTTCGGGACACACAATACATTGTAGTGTGCTGTGTATTGAGCTTTATGGCTGCAAAGCGTGCTGACCTGTGCTGGCCGCTACAGGTGCCTAGGTTTGGAAATTAAGCATCAGAACTGGACTATGGAGCAATATGAGTACAGAACAGGTAACTCAATAATGACCTCAAGGATAAGATGAGCACAACAAAGCTCACATGGTGCTAAAGGTAGGGCTATGGTCACATGCGTGCTTGTGCCATGAAGCAGAATTGTGCAAGTTATTATTATTAATATTAATAATAATAAACAGGATTTTTATAGCGCCAACATATTATGCAGCGCTGTACATTAAATAGGGGTTGCAAATGACAGACAGATACAGACAGTGACACAGGAGGAGGAGAGGACCTTGCCCCAAAGAGCTTACAATCTAGGAGTTGGTCTCCCACTTTCTACATGTAACCTGCTTATGCCTCCGCTAAGCACACAGGACAAGAGAAATGGTACTGTGGAGAATCCTTTTATATGGAATAAGAACAGATACTGAGAATTACAATTGGCATACAGAACAAGAGAAGTGGTAATGTTCACAGTCTGTTCCTGGGAAGGTGATAGATTTGATTATTACTGAGCTAAGATAGATAAAATCATTAGAAATCAGAATGCACGAAAATTGCCAAATTTTGGAATGATGTGAATCTCTGAATTCTCCTCCAGAAAAACATTCTGGCTTTAATGTTTCTTTATTACAGCCAAGAAAAATTGGACTTTGATTTGGATTTATTCTAGAAGTGTTTAGTACAGAACATTGTAAATATTGTTATATGTTATGTTGTATTATATACTTTTTGTCTTACAATAAAAATATCTATACATACAGAATAGGAAAAGATATTGAGAATTACACCCAGGGTACAGGACAAGAGAAGTGCTACTGAGCAGAGTCCATACATATATAAAAAGAACAGATACCACATGTTACATCTGGCACACAAGAGAAGTGGTACTGTGCAGAGTCCAAAGATACAGAATAAAAACATATACCAAGAATTACACCCGGGTACAGGACAAGAGAAGTGGTACTGTGCAGAGTCCATACATACAAAATAAGAACAGATGCTGAGAATTACACCTGGGGTACAGGACAAGAGAAGTGGTACTGTGCAGAGTCCATACATACAAAATAAGAACAGATACTGAGAATTATACCTGGGGTACAGGACAAGAGAAGTAATACTGTGCAGAGACCATATATACAGGGTAAGATCAGGTTATAGCTGTAATAAAGATGTTCTGGGTCATAATTGACATATTGCACGTGATTTTTTTTATTATCCATGTTTTGTAAATGGCTACATACTAAAAACTATAACTTAGATGTATACAGTATATCATTAGATCGTATACATCAGCAATCAATACTTTAAGATTTTTCTAACCTCTACCCTACCTGCCTAAAAAAAAATTGTATTCACTCCTCTATTCAAAGTCTGGGCATTGTTTAGCTTTTCCCCCCTCTATGTGCAGTAAGTGATTATCTGTAATATTCACTCCAGGAAAAAATGTATGACCTGTGCTCAGACACCTGCAGAAATCAGTCACCTCCATACTATGGGTGCAAGTATGCAACTAATATTGTCACCAGAGATAACGACCTGCACGAATCTTGTACCTATTTCATCATTTAGGAATTAAAGCTGCGATTCCATTGCATGCATAGTGTGAAATGCATTACGACAACCTATTAATATCAATGGCCTGCCAATGTATCTACAATTAATAAAAACAAAACAAAACAGGGCATTGTATAAAGCATGCATCATGTCAGTTTATGCGTTGTGGTGTGCTGGGCTTTAATGTACAATGTCTTTGGGGTACTTTTGTGTGTTTAAGAAATGCACATTTTAGCAAATATTGCTGCAAAGCACAAGTGTAAATGGGGTCTGAAGATCCTATGGCAGAAGCTTAGAACTTGTCCGAGCAGAATAGATACAAGGGGGTATGAAGGAGCAAATATCTTGTGCAAGTTGTGCATGGATCTACCTGTCACCCCGGACGGCACAGACTCCAAGAATGTTTTCCCATGTGGCAAAGATGTCATGAGAGCCTTTGACATCACAACATTACCTAAGCAACAGCTATTAAAGTAGCGCCTTGCAGTATATCTACAACATTTTATTTTGCCTTATCCAATATATTTTATCCAAATGTGACATTATAGTGTTGATGTCTTAAAGGGAATATAGAGCAGTGGCCGCCAACCTTTTGGATGTCACGGACCACTAATTTCATACCGTGCATACGTGAATAGCCATGTGTCATTTAAAGGGGAAGAACCTTCCCCCAGACTGACGCCACGATTCCATAACCCACCCACTCTCCCATCGCAGATCTCAGCCTGTGTCCAGAGACAGAACCCAACCACCGCCCTGAGCCTGCAATAAATATGGAGGACATGTTCCACGTCTCTGGTGGGCCCTCCAGCAGGGTCCTTCTCCAGACCCTGCTGGGGGGCGCACAAGCCAGAGCTGCGGACCGCTGATATAGACTGTTCACATAGTAAAGTGGATTATACCCTTGCAACGGATACTTCACTTAGTTTTGTAAATCAGATGAAGCTCTGTTGACTTCAACCATTCAATTGTGTGCAAGGAAATATCCTATTTTGTTCTCCTTACATGTTATTGGGTATTCTTTGCAAAATTTATTTTCACCACATTCCACTGATCTGAGTGAATTATTCTTTGCAAGGTGATAAGTAAACCCCAATGCACTATTAATGTTCCTTTGATTTAGGGACAGGGAGTAAATTTTATGGTTACAGTACAGAAACCATTGTGGTCTGCGGGATCTATGTACAATCTATAGGCCATGTAAACAGGACCCCAGTGGCAGTGGCAGACGTAGCTAACAGCGGGCTTCCATGCAAAAAAGATTAGAGGGACCCTGTGCAGGACTGATTAGTGCCTCTGCCCCTCAACACCCCTCCATGGTGAGCAGCAAAGCAAAAGGCCACAAACTTGAACAGTCCTGAGGCGTAAAAGTGGCCGGCACAGGGATTGTTGGGAGAACTGATACCCCTGACATCACTTCTACAGCCAATGGATGGATAGCTGGGCTGCATAAACAAGGTTCTGAGGGCATGTTGGCTGGTTATTGAGGGAAGAAGGGTAAGTACGGAGGCAGACAAAGCACCATGTATATTGCTGTGGGGGTCCTTGTTGGCTGGGGAATGTCCAGGGCCCATGGGTAGTGGAACACTTTGCACAATGTCCACCTCTACTTTTAAGGAATAGGAATGTCAATGTTTCCCCCCGGTAATGTTGTGTGAGCTGCAAGGTATGCAAATATATTTTTGGAAGGTTGGGCTCATCCATTGCAACATTAAAATCACCAAGGATTAGGGTGGGCAGGTCATGGGAAAGAATGTGTGGGAGCCAGGATGCAAAGTTATCCACAAATTGTGATACTGGGCCAGGAGGGCGGTAGACAACAGCAACATCACAACATTACCTAAGCAATTACCTTAACGTGTAAATTTAAGTAGAGCCTTGCAGTATGTCTTCAACATTTTATTATGCCTTATCCAATATATTTTATCCAAATGTGACATTATAGTGTTGATGTCTTAAAGGGAATATAGAGCAGTGGCCGCCAACCTTTTGGACGTCACGGACCACTAATTTCATACCGCGCATACGCGAATAGCCATGTGTCATTTAAAGGGGAAGAACCTTCCCCCAGAGTGACGCCATGATGCCATAACCTGCCCACTCTCCCATCGCAGGTCTCAGCCTGTGTCCAGAGACAGAACCCAACTACCTCCCTGATCCTGCAATACATACGGGGGACATGTTCCGCGTCTCTGGTGGGCCCTCCAGCAGGGTCCTTCTTCAGACCCTGCTGGGGGGCGCACCAGCCAGAGCTGCGGACCAACGGTTGGTGACCCTTGTTACGGATACTTCACTTAGTTTTGTAAATCAGATGAAGCTCTGTTGACTTCAACCATTCAATCATGTGCAAGGAAAAATCCTAGTTTGTTCTCCCTACATTGGGTATTCTTTGCAAAATTAATTTTCCCCACATTTCACTGATCGGAGTGAATTGTTCCTTGCAAGGTGATAATTTACCTTGGCAAGTGAACAACAAATTCCCTTTGTAAGTAAACCCCAATGAACTATTAATGTTCCTTGATTTAGGGACAGGGACCATTGTGGTCTGCGGGATCCATGTACAATCTATAGGCCATGTAAACAGGACCCCAGTGGCAGACGTAGCTAACAGCGGGCTCCCGTGCAAAATGGATTCCCTCCATGGTGAGCAGCAAAGCAAAAGGCCACAAACTTGAACAGTCCTGAGGCGTAAAAGTGGCCGGCACAGGGATTGTTGGGAGAACTGATATCCCTGCCAACACTCCTACAGCCAATGGATGGATAGCTGGGCTGCATAAACAAGGTACTGAGGGCATGTTGGCTGGTTATTGAGGGAAGAAGGGTATGTACGGAGGCAGACAAAGCACCATGTATAGTGCTGTGGGGGTCCTTGTTGGCTGGGGAATGTCCAGGGCCCATGGGTAGTGGAACACTTTGCACATTGTCCACCTCTACTTTTAAGGAATAGGAATGTCAATGTTTCCCCCCGGTAATGTTGTGTGAGCTGCAAGGTATGCAAATATATTTTTGGGTATTTCAGTTATTTGAAATATCTCCCCATTACCCTTTTTTCCCCATGAACAGATTTTTAATCTGGCTGAATACATCACCAAAGAAAATGTGAAATTCAAAACCATGGTGCTCCAGTCTGACTCCCCTTATTACACCAAAAAATAAATAATGCTCAATACTTCCCATTCCTTAGGACTATTAAAATGCTTATTGCTTCCCATACCATTGTTTTTAATTCTTCCTAACAGCTGAATGATATGCCAGCTGCTCTCTAACTATGTGTGCCCCTAGTATTCAGAGGCCAGACACGGTAAATAGATTTTTCTTTTCACACGCAAAATGAAAATTTAAAATGGTAAAATAACTCTTTGAGCTGTATTTTAGGCATTTATCGCATAGCTGAATTGGGTTTGGTCTAAGGAATATGAGGAAACAAAAAAAAAAAAGGTATTTGTTGTTCAGAGCACTAGATCATGTATTTTACTTCCAAAAGCTGTGCAGGAAACATAACGCTGACTTGGTGCCATCGAAAACAAGATTAGTCAGTTCTTCACATACTAAATCATGAAGCTAATTGTGTCTATCACATATCCAACAATTAGAGGTAAATTAGGATACGTCAGACCTAAGTTTTAGCTTCTATGACCATGTTCACTTGGGGGTGAAATATGTCAGATTGGAGATTTTCGCTAATGATTGTTAATAGGAATAACGTTTAAACATTGATATATTGGGTGAGCAGCTTGGCTTCTACTTATTACAGTAAATGGAAGAAAGGGATGAGCTCCGGACCATGCAACACTCTTACCCAGAGACTCCAGCACTATGATATTTAGCTGTAAGTTATGCCTATTGGTAACATTCACATTTTATTTTGATAAAAAGATATTACTTTTTTCAGAAGCCTCAATGAATTAGAAGGAACATCAGAATCCCATGGACCTTCCCAAAAACATTGGCTATCCCAATATAACAGAAGACATGGCCACAAACGCTGGAACCCATGGCCCATTCCCATCGTAGTGTGTTAGTTTGCCAATTACTTTGTATGTCAAGGGGGTTGAAAGTTTAGTAGATTGGTTTCATTGATGACTTGTTCCTCTTACATTATAGTGAAGCATATGTGCTTTGCATGAAGAAGAGACCTTCATTTCTCCATTTCCATTGTATAATGACACCATAACTGATACACCCTCTGGGTCCTGCTGTGGAACAGCTTTTGTGATGATTGTGAATATCTCAGGTTTCCAGTTTTTGGACTGTTCCATCAAAAACACCAGTCACCTGAATGTTCAAGAAACTGGAACATAAACCTGTTATATCATTAATGCTTAAGTGTCCCAATTACCATGTATGACGGGGGAAGGAGGACATGTGGTTCTGTGAGTTAAAAACCTGGAGATTCTTTTAGTACCAGAGTAAGGTGAATTACAGACTTTTTAAAATTTAGGTTAAAAAAAACAAACTTATAAACCTAACAGCCTCAGGCACATATCATGTGATAAAGCCTACCCGCATATGTGAGTGCTGGTGGGTGGTGCATAGGAAATGTGTAATGTCACTGGAAAACAATGTTAGTTTTTGAAATGTTAGTTTTGGTGTAGATATCTGCATGTCACTATTTGAAACAAAAGAGTAAATATGCCCTTCTATGCCTTCAGACAGATAAGCAACATATCAAGAAAGTTGCTGCGTCATGTATTGCAAAACCACCAGCTACAAATACTTATTTGGGAGGCACTGGATGGGTCATTTTTGAAGGGGCTTAGTAATTGCTTGTATAGCTAAATGCTGAATTATTGGTCCAAATATGACTAGGTAAAATTGTAACCTTTGTTTTCTTGTTTATTTAAAAATAATTTTAGCAACAAACATTAGGCAATGAGAAATCAAGAACAGACGGACCTGACTCGATCTACAGCTTCTTAGAAAATGATTCCACCCATGGCTTCCCAGGTAGAACTTTTACTTCTACGACTAGGACCTGCTATCATCACAGTAAATCTTCATCTATGAAAGTAACTTCTACTAGGTCTAGATGACATTTTTTACTTGAAACAATAAAGAAAATGATGAATTTGTTGGGGATATCATACTGAATGCTTCAACCTGCAGTTATTTGTAAAAGAAGTGCTAGGAATACAAATTTGAATGTTCATGCACCATCCATTGTTCTCTAATTGTGGTCTTTCTTTAGCAAAAGCTGAATCTGTTGCAAAGTTTTGCACCTGAAGATCCTGCAAGTAAAAAAACTTTCAGTTGCAAGCTGAATACACTAAGCTACTAGCTTAATGTAGTAAGTTTCACTTTAGTGTAGTAAGGTATCTTCAGTTGGATTGCTTATCAGATTGGTCAGATGGAAAGCCCAATAGCCAACAATAGGAGTGTGCATGGATTTCTGATAAGGTTGTCCGTATGTTGATTGAAATCTATACTTGCTTCTTGCCATTGGTAAAGAGGGAAAAAGGATTACAAATAACAATGAAAGAAATAAAAAGCTAACAGGCATTAATATCCCCCAAATCCCAAATATAAATATTATTATATGCCCAGCTGGGTGGCCACAGACTGGCACTAACTAGAGTGAGGACTACTAGCAATCAATGAAGCAGTGTTTATCATCATACGCATGAACCATCTGTGCATAGTTTCATTCTTCCCAACAAATCTTTTACATGTTCTTCACATTTCTCTTCATTTTTGAGAATAGTAGGGGGCTTTAGCTTTGCCCATAAGAGTGAGTAAATAGCTTCACATACTGTAACTATTCCAGCTCTCATTCCAGATACTATTCTCTGGGATACCATTGCTTCAGAGGTAGATCTGTTAAATCAGGGAAAGGTATAAAAAAAATACAATATTAACTATTAAAAAATACTTTAAAATCTTTAATTTCAAATTAAATGGCCTTGCTACAATGGTTATCTTCACCCAAGTGTTGTTTTATGATCTCAGTGACAATAACTGTAATTTAATTCAGTTCCTGGGAGTCCAGGGTGTGAAGGATCCACCTTCCGTTGGTGTACCATCACAACACCCAGTGTTGATGCCAATATGTGATATCCTTCTCTCCAGCATTCTAATGACTGATGATGCCATGGTAGGCCAGTTGACTACTGTAAGCCTTCTATTTAAAAAATATAAAAAGATATATATATATATATATATATATATATATATATATATATACCACCACACTATCTGAGAACATTGCAAAAAAACAGAAATCACTTGGAATTACTCTCAAATAAATATTCCAAAGTTCTCATGTGGGTTCAATACATTTTATTTGACTATGATCCTGATTTAGACAATGCATGCCACATTGTTATATCTACCAGTAAGGTAGTTGTAGGATGTGTTTTAGGGAGGGAGGCTGTCACATAAGTCTAACCACACCAGTAATGGCTCTGATGAAGACCAGATACCCAAAGAGTTTGTGATGTTGGTGAAAGCCTTCTACCATCTTGTTAAACTTTCAATGTCTGGGTGCATCTGACTGGGGGTTCTTCTGGGGGTTGCACTTTAAAGGTTGCCTGTAGCATGAATCCAACCACTCACCATCACAATTCTGGCCTTCTGTGGTTAAGATCAACTCGCCCTCGAGTTGACAATCTGGAGAAGAGCACTATAGCATAATTCTGGTGGCTGAAATAAAATCTGGAAAGTAACCGAGATCTTTTTTTTTGTTGGATCTGTATCCACACCATTGAATATATAGTTGTTTTCAAATATTACCTTTGGCCAATTTGAACTGTGATGCTTTAAGTTTAGTATCAAACTTGCTATTTGTGTTAATAAAACCAAGAAACTAAAGTTTCCCATGGCACAAGAAGCTTTTGGAGGAACCCTAGAGTACCTAGAGTAAACCTTAATACCACTACTGTGGCCATTCTTAGATTTATGGTCTGAGTCTGCTTGTTGTAAGAGCTCAACCATATAATTGGGAGCTATGGTGAGGACCAGGTTCTGCTAGAGTGTTTTTGGTGGAAGGACCATTCTGCTGGGGCCAGAAGCATCTTTTCTGAATCTGAATACATTTGATTTCATCCAAAGGATTGCTATTAATTTTACAACTAGATTAAAGTAATATTTTTTTAAGAATATCCATAAATAAACCTCCATTAAATTATCCGTGGAAACCTGCCAAATCTTTAACCAGCATGATCACTGGGAAGTTCTGAAGAGCAATAAATCAGCGTCTGCCATTAGGACCAGCACAGAACATCGTAAATGTCATTCTTCAAATTGATGATCCGATGTTGCATTGGGTTTAGTCTAAAGATATGAGGAAACAGAAAAAAGGTATTTGTTGCCCTAGGCAGATTATGAGTTTCATTTCCAAACACTGTGCAGAAAACATTAAAGTGAGAAGCTGACTTGGTCACATTGACAACAAGATCAGTCAATTCTTCAGTCATAAAGCTAATTGTGTCTATCGTATATCCAACAAGT
This sequence comes from Pyxicephalus adspersus, assembly GCF_032062135.1. Classification (NCBI taxonomy): domain Eukaryota; kingdom Metazoa; phylum Chordata; class Amphibia; order Anura; family Pyxicephalidae; genus Pyxicephalus; species Pyxicephalus adspersus. The sequence continues at coordinate 12,766,930 of NC_092864.1, forward strand.
AATGGGAAAATAAAGCCACTGTAATTTGCATGTCACTCTTGCTCAGGGGTTATGTTAATGTTCTCTTTAAAAACTACTTTTAGTAAAGTTTACCTAAAATTCAGTAAAACTTTATTCCCTAAACAAATAGCCCTGAATTTGGGAAAATGAAACAAGTTGCCCTTGCTTCAATGGTTACCTCCTTACAAGTGTTGTAATCCGGCCACTAATGACAGCCAATATCATCCAATTTAGTTCTAGTGAACTCAGAGAATAAAGGATCTGCCCTCTGTTGGTGTCCTGTATCCTGCCCAGGACAAAGAAATTACAAAATTATTACATGAACAAATCTGATGTTAATATGCGGCTTCTTTCTCTCCAGCATTCTGGATCTTAGCAAGGGAAGAGGATTTATAATGTTATGGCAGATCAATCGACTACTATCCTAGTCCTAGTCCTCTATTTTACAATTTCATACCCCACTATAGTTTCCATCAGAAAACATTGCAAAAGAAAGATGGAGATCAATAGTTTACACCTAGAAAGAAAAATAAATTCTTCTAATTTATTAACTGGAATTAAAACTCTCTACAACACGCCCTTCATTTATTTTGATTATTTTATATTTACATTTTGCATGCCATATTGTTTATGTCTACCAGTAAGGCAATATTGGGATGTCTGTTTTAAGGGGCCTACCACATAAGTCGATTCACACCAATGGTGGCTCTGCTAAAGCCTTCTTCCATCTTGTTGGTGGCCATAATCAACTCTTTCCATACTTGCTCCCTCTGCATGGATCCTAAATGCAGTCTAGGGACCCTTTCAATATGGTGGGAGAAAAAGAGCAAGTGAGCAAATTTATCAGGGGTATGAAAATAAGGGTAACAAACAAGAAAATAATGTCCTGAAAAAACGCTACTAAGTCTATTATTCTACATTGATTAATGAGGATCATTGGAGATAGGGAATAGACTTTAAATCGGCCATTTCCAGGGTTCCATAGAACATTAGAATTCCTCCAGGGGCTCCTTTAGTTTTGGCTAATTGACCTCCCATTTGTCTAGATAGTACCTAGGCCAATGCCACTTGGCAGAGCCAGCTGCAGTGTACCAATGATCATTTTAGCTGTCTTTAAGTTGAGCATTTCAGTCATCATTGGCCACAAATGTAAAGGGAATTTTTGCAACTCGTCCAAATAACTGGTTTAAATGAGGGTTCCCCAGGGTACAAAAAATATTTTAAGTGTACCTCCAGGATAATAAGGTTGAGAAAGTTTGCTGCAAGGACCAGTTTGAATCCATATGTTCCATATGTTTATTATGGCTATGGAGGAAAACAGAAATATGTTAGTTATAACCTTTTATAGAACGAACTACCTCAGTTTTTCTGATGTTTTTTAACATAGGGAAACCGCTGAAATATATTTCAGATCTTAATAAAACTATTTTATGATTATTATATCCATAGCTCACAGCACTTAAGTGTGGTGGCCTCTTACATTTCTGGCCAATGTGAAGAATATCACCCTTGTGGGTATCAAAATAAACATGAAACTAGAATTTCGCATGGCACAAGGAGCCCCTAACAACCTTTGGAGGAACCCTAGAGTTCATGGTTGAGAAACACTGGACTACCTTGTATAAGAAAGGATAGTACTTTGTGAGATGGTAGAGTAGCAGAAAATGGAATGCTTGCTGTGTTATTTCCCTGCAGTGATAAAATAAACCTTAATCAATCACGTCATAAACAAATCTAGGTAATATTGTCATGCATAGATCTGTATTTTTATTAAAGGTCATCTGTCAATCAAAGGCACTCATCGAAACAACTCTGGTCTCAAAATTCTGCCGCACCATTAGCATTGTGTTTTGCAAAACTGCGGCACCATCTAGTGGTAAACAAAGCAGAACTGGAAGTTTGAAAAGGGCAGCAGAGGGGTATGTGTACTTACCGTAGTTATTAGACTTACCTGCATGCTGACCTTCTCTAAATACAGCACTACTTCTGCTCTTTTGGAAACAAGACTGTGGCCCCACTGATCTATTGCAGATAGGATGTGCAGGGACTTACCAGTACTTTCGTATATATGGCCACTTCTGAAGATTCTGACTTTTGGGCACTGATGCATGCCTTGCTTACTAGATCTGACCTGGTGCCCTAAATTGCCCAGCTAGAAGCCACAAGTCCAGTGGCCCTCCTGGCTGTCAAATGAGCCATTACAAAGGAGGCAGATAGAGCAGAGAGTCTCCTTGTGGAGGAGACTGGTTTGAAAGCCATGTAATATTTATATATATAATTTTCAGTCTCATCATCTGGTTTCTCAACCAATATTAATGGATGAGAACATTCCATGTAAAAACACAATTTGCCTATGTATACTATGTGAACCCCATTGGTACTGACTCCATGAGTGACCCCTAGGCATGTTCTACGTTCTACTTCCCAGATCTTGGGAGGTACCCCAACCTTCAAGAGGCCCATGGTAGCAGGCACTGTTCTACTGGCAGAAAATCCATGATGAAGGTAACATGGAAAAGAAATATGGCAGGCCTAGATGGGGCAGAGTTGTTACTCTACCAGTAATGACCAGCAAAGCTCCTCAGGTGAGATGTCTACATATAGGTTACTTATAGGCAAGTTAAGGAAGGCTGGTGCCCTATGTGGCTCACAGAGTCTACATAGAATGATAGTAAGTGGCCCATGAGGGTTGTACTTTTAAGTAGAAGTGGGCAATCCAGAAAAGAGGGCTGGTTTAACAAGTTTTCAACTTTTTGGCAATGAGGTCCATTCCACTGGTTTATTTTAGTTTGACTGATCATAACCTGCATCAGATTGGACTGTTTGGACTCTCCTCTGAATCCTCTGATTATTTGGAAGTGTACTGCTCTATGTATAAGGGGTTTAATAGGATATTCTTAGGTTGGAACCCTCTCTCTGTGGTTTGATTTATGGTGCTCACTATTAATATTTTGATGTTGGGTACATGGCCTTCATTTGGGGAAGTGCAGGTTCGGTTGGTTCCTAGCAGGAACAGTCTATATATGCTTGAATTTGGTGAGTGCTGCATCTTGCTGGTAGTTGCAAGTATCATATGTGTGGTTTAACATTAGGATTCATTCTATTTGTTCTCCTCTTCATATTATGTGTTATTTCCACCATGTTAGCTCTCAGTAATTTCCTTCATACACTAATAGTCAGGTTATTGGCTCCTTAAGCTGAAAATGTGTTGCCACATTACTTCCCTCAAATAAGTAAACGATTGTGACCCTTTTTATCACCCTTTCCCCACTGGATTACATCTCTCTATATTTTAAATAAAAACAAATATTTGAAAGAAAAAGGGAAACATACCAGAAGCATTAAATGATTAAGAAGATTGTAGTCTTTTTAAGTTATGTGCATGCTGGTGGATGGATTGGATGGCTATTTGTCATGCTTGGAGAGACAGGACCACTAGGGGGTGCTATGGCTTGCCAGAAGTAGAGTGAGCCCTGGGATGGGCCAAGGCGCAGAGTCCAAGCAGTAACCAGGTCTTCTCCAGAGCCTCTGATGGTGAGGATGTTGCGCCGCTGGTTACTGCCAGTTTGTGGTCCTTGGGCACACCAACGTAGGCAAAGCACCTTACCAAATCACTAAGCAGAAAGATAGTGAAGGAAAGCCAGGGTCAAGACAGGCAGCAAGCAAGAGAGGTCAAGTCACACGCCAGGGGTCAATAGCCAGGGAACCAGGAGACAAACAGCAATGACACAGGGGCCACTGCGGGCACAGGGAACACAGGAGACACTGGAAACAGCAGGAGGCACAGGTGATGCAAGGATATCAACCGGCAGACAGGAACACAGGAACTACACAGGGAAGTTGGCTGGGAACCAAAAAAATGGACAATGAAGGGTTAACACAGGAGCTGGCCACAGGAAACACTGGATTAGGCAGCAGGTGTACAGGAACTGGATCACAGAACTAGGGAGCTCAAGCCACTAATATAGACTTGTTGCACAAACAGCAAATACAGTTTGTGAGCTAGCTAAATAGCCAAGGCTGATCAACAGGCTATTTTCTGATTGGCCAGCAGATTGGACAGAGTTGATAAATCTTGGAAACAGAAGGCACACCCAGCATCAGAACTGCAAGCATGCGCAGGAGAGGGATGGCACTGTGCTTTAGTGAGGAACAGGTAAGTATGACACTATTGATTGTGTGACAAATAATTATAAACTTCCCTGGAGTATCTCTCTTTATTTGCTATGTGCTTCCTATTTGTTACATACATATTTGTTACATAGTATGTTAGGTTTAAAAAAGACATCACAAAAGTTCATCAAGTACAACCACTAGGGAAATAAACATATCCCAGATATAAAACTCCAAAAGACAAAGTTGGTCCAGAGGAAGGCAAATAAAACCCTGGTACAATTTGCTTCAACAGGGGCAAAAATTATTTTCTGATTCCACGAGGCAACTGGATGTTCCCTGGATCAACAGTCACTGTTATTTTTACTTTAAATCCTTAATACCCAGTTATATTCTGTGCTTCTAGAAATCATCCAGCTTTTTCCTAAAGCAATCTATAGTTGTTGAAGAAACTACTTCCTGAGGGAGCCGATTCCACATTTTCACAGACCTTGCAGTGAAGAATCCTGGGAGGAGAGTTCTCTATATGGACCATTTATATATTTATACCGGGTGATCATATCCCCTCTTATACGTCTCTTCTCAAGGCAGAATAGATTCAGTTCAGCTAATCTCTCCTCATAGCTGAGCTCCTCCATTCGTTTTATTAGTTTAGTTGCCCTTCTCTTCACTCTCTCCAATTCCACAATGACCTTTTTGTGAACTGGTGCCCAAAACTGGACTGCATATTCCAGATGTGGTCTGACCAGTGCTTTGTACAGGGGCAGGATTATGTCTCCATCTCTGCAGTCTATTCCTCTTTTATGACAAGAAAGTACTTCACTAGCTTTAGAGACTGCAGCTTGGCATTGCATGCTGTTATTAAGTCTATGATCTACCAGAACCCCCAGATCCTTTTCCATTTCTCACTCCTCCAAATGTATTCCCCATAGACAGTATGAAGCATGCATGTTGTTAGCTCCCAAGTGCATAACTTTACATTTATCTATATTGAATGTCATTTGCCACTTGGCTGCCCAATCAAACAGTACATCCAAGTCTGCTTGTAGATTATAGACATCCTCTATGGATTTAATTCCATTACATAGTTTGGCGTCATCTGCAAACACAGAAATTGTACTTTTAATCCCAAATACTATATAATTTATAAAGATGTTAAACAGTAAAGGTCCCAACACTGAACCCTGGGGTACACCACTAATAACCTTAGACCATTCAGAGTATGAATCTTTAATTACAACTCTCTGGATGAGTTCTTTAAGCCAGTTCTCTATCCATTTACAGATTGACTTTTCTAAACCTAATCACCCTAACTTGCATATTACCATCTGTGGGGTACAGTGTCAAATGCTTTAGCAAAGCCTGATTACACTATATCAACTGCTTTTCCACTGTCTACCTGTTTACTTACTTCCTCATAAAAAGAGAGTAAATTTGTTTATTTATTTATTTGTTTAACAACTTCTCTCTTTCCTGAAGCCATGCAGACTATCACTTATATTATTATTTTCTAGAAGAAACTTCTCTATGTGGTTATCAAACTCTCTAGGACCTTTCCAACTATGGACGTTAAACTAACTGGTCTGTAGTTACCTGGTAATGACTGCAACCTTTTTGAAGATAAGATTCACATTGGCCTTACACCAATCCATCGGTACCTTGCAAGTGACTAAACAGTCTCTAAAAATTAGAAATAATGGCCTTAAAATAACTGAGCTCAGCTCTTTGAGGACACGTGAATGTAATCTATCGGGTCCTGGTGCTTTGTCCACCTTAATTTTTCCCGGCTGTTTCTCAATCATATCAGATCTGAACCATTGTGACTCATTTAAGGCAGTGACATTGCTATTATGAATTTGGACTCAAGCTCTGCCATTTTCCTTTGTGTACACAGAGCTAAAAAAGTGGATCACCCAGCTTCACTTCTGAAAGTGTATTATCCCCAGACTTGGAGAGCTTTATTAAATCAGGGCCAATGAGTCAAAGACAAATCCCCAACACAGTGGTAGTCTTTAAATAGATCAATGGAAGAAGAACAGACAACAACCAAAAATAAAAATTGAGAGAATAGGTGAGTCATACTTGAGATTATTGATACTTGGGATTTATTTTTTATGATATGTCCAACCATTTTGTTTATCTAGTCTATTCAGCCTGGCAGTCAAAGTTCCATTGATCTAGCATCCTATATACGACAGTGTAGGTCCAGTACAGTAGGGGGCGCCATTGATTTCAACTTTAACAGAATGAGACCTGGTGCAGCTATTAAGACATGAGATCATTCTAACCTGCACATTAGAAAGGTCTATAATTTAAAGGCCCGTGAGAGAGTCAGTGGGTTTAATTGTATAGGGATGGAACCAAATTGGTAAAAAGCTGATTCAGCCCCACCCAGAATGGTACAATACCTGAGCAGGACCATAGTATATATATGAGGGAGCCAACAGTTGTGTCACAACTCCAGCTTAGCTGGGGTTGGAAAATAATTTGATATCATTTTTCTAGGGTAACAATGTAATTTAGTGTTTTATTTTAGGTCAAAGTAGGTACCTCGATTTATTTTCAAACTGGTTTATGTTTGAGTATATACATAAGTATTTTGTAGTATGGGTAATCATTCACATTTGGGGACCCCCATCTTTTCTAGCGTGTTCAGACCATGTGTATAGACTTTGGAAGGTCTGATTTGGATTTGCCTCAATGTAAGGCTGCAGTTGGTACTCTGAGTGTCTATCCTTGTTATATGATCAGGTTATCTGTATTGATCTGATGGGTCTACATAAATTATGGGAGTGTGGCATACAGGATAGTGTACACAGTACCGTAGAGGGTATGTATTTTACTGGTAGGGCTTCACTCCCTGTCAGGTGAAATGGGATTACCTGGAATTTGGAATCTACGTGACACCTGGTCTTCACCAGAGCCCGACACAAGGACAAGCTGGATCGGACAACTTTAGTGAAGGGACAGCCAGCTGGTGGGCACCAGGTAGACCAGGGATTAATCAGAAGTCATGGAAGTGGACAGGCTGTGCAGTCCAATGGAAGTGAACACATGTTCAACGTTATACTTACAAAAGATTGTCTGGTTTTCTTATGGCCAACTGTTCTGTTCAGCATGCATCCATAGTTGTCAAGCACGGCTTCTGCAAATGGCGTGCCAGAATTAATAATGAATTTGCACATGGCGTGTCGGAAAACTATGGTTGCTTGCTGCTGCAGTGCTTGGCGAGACATTTCTTTCAATGGTGGATCTTTTTCTCTCCTGTTTGGGGTAGTTTTGGGATCCAGGTTTTCTTGCTACCTACCTCCTGAAGAAGCCGTTTTATCCTCAAAATGCATTCAAAAATAAAGATTGGGATAGCATGTTATTTAATGACCATTATATGCTTATATGAGAGCATTGTTTAGGTTTTTCTGTATGCAGTATTATATTAGTATTGCTGTAATAAAACCTGTTTTAATACTATGATGCCTGCAGCTCCCTACTTTCTCATCTTTGGCTTGGTGGTTAAGAAGGTAAATTAAATGTTTGTTGCATTTTGGGGATATGGCATTTTTCTGATTTCTATTGTAAGGGGATCAAATGCTGTATTGTTGTTGCAGAAAAGATAATAGTGGGAATTACTAAAACGTGCATGCACCTGTATTAGGAACAGTGATTTATTATAAAAACCTAATTGTATGTTTGCTGGTTCCCCAAAGTTCTCCTATGATGGTCTATCTGCAGTCTTGATGAACTTTACACAAAGGACCTGATTTATTAAAGCTCACCAAGACTGAAGATGATGGAGCATCATGGAAGAACCTGGTCATCCAGCAAACCTAATCATAGGCTTTAATCCTGGGCCAGATGCTTTCCAGGTTTACTGGATCTCCTAGCTTCTTCCATGATGCTCCATGATGCTTTATTAAAAGCTTTAATAAATAGGCCCATAGGGACCTTAGCTGTATTTTAAAATTTCCACAGGGAGACATGGTTGTTGAACATTGCTGAATAAATTGCTTACAATTTAAATTTACAGGTTTAGATGAGTCGGATTTACTTAAAATGGGTGAGGTCCCGACACGTTTCACCATGTTAGCTTCCTCAGGGGAGCTTGGGACATACATAAATCAGGACTGCCAAGATGGTTTGCCATATCTGTACAAAAAAAAAAGAACAATCTGGATGCTTTTTTTTAAGATCTCTAATTTCTGAATCAGAGATACAGAGAAATCTTTTGGTGTGGACACAGGTTTACTGCAAGGGACAAATTTCTTCTCATTTGGGGAGATCTCATTTACGCTTTCTGTTGTCTTTCCAGCAGAGGAAGTAAAGGTAAACCTCCTAGTGGGGGGTCACAGCTCTCGCCTGCGCATGTGGGCAGTTCTTCTTGAAAAGTTTTTCTATTTTCACTTTTGTGGGGAATTTTTTTTTACATTTTATATTAAGTCACCAAATAATGTAAGGTCTCATGATAACACCACAGCAACATTGTATCAATAAAAGACAGATCAAGTGTATTTTAACTAAGCATAGCTTAGTTTTAAATACAACTCATCCGTCTTTCCATTAGATGGAAGAAACATTTGAAACAGCCTTTCAGATGTTTTTCCGGGGGTCTGCTTTGCTCTAAGGGCTAAGGAAACACAGGTATGTCATGCATTCAATGAAGAAACCAATAGCAATTGTGTAAACTTGGCGTGCAGGAAGGACTGACATGAAAATTTATGAGTATGACAATGCCAAGGACAAAATAATAAAAAAAAAAAAAAACGAGAATGACGACAAAGAGTCAGCCGTATAGCTGCAAGCACTGCATACAAAGCATACTGAACTAAAACATAAAATGTGTTCATCTACAACCCACCTACAGTTTACTAACCCATTCATGACTGCAGGGATTTTGTGTCTTGGAGATCAGCTCATTTTTTACATTTCTGTCATGTTTGAAAAGTTTTACTTCTGACTATGAACTTGAGATCTTAAATGTGTTAAATATTCAGATTCTTTACCCAGAGTGATTGCTTAAAATGAAAATTTTTCTTATGTATTGCTCTTGCCTTCAAAAGCTTCCAATCACCGAGCAGAATTCTGCACCAACAATTTGATGTGCTCAAAACTCCAGCAATGTATGATAAAGCCATGGAAGAGTAACAAACACCAATCAATAAATAATACCCAAGCAGTTTTGTGTCTCCGCTGTTTTTGCATTTATAGGTTCCACCTGTTATATCATCAGCCTGACCAATGCTTTGGATCACCAGATAGCATTTGTCATTCTGAAGGAGGCCATAATGATGATCATTGGTGGTTTTTTCAAATACCCAGTTTTTCATGTTTGCAGTTACTGCATTCAAGTGAATGGAGTTCCTGATAAGCACTTTAATAATGGTCCCTCTGGTCTCTACTTTTAGAGGCCTGAACAGCATGGCCAATGGTAATATATATAAAATGAATGTCAAACCTGCAAAAGTTTTTTCCCATACATTTTTTTTTGTCTTTTGGGCTATGTTCCCTCTGTGTCCCATATATTATGTTACTGCTCCCAGTAGCCAATAGTTGCCTGGGAGCGGTGACAGGTTGTACCTGCAGGGCGTTTTCAGTTGTTAGCAAACACTTGTGTAGGTGTTTGATTGCATATGAAAATGATGCATTTTTTTTCTTTTTACTTAAACATGGAATTATGTGATCCATGTAAATGGTTAGAACAGTTACCTACTCTTGGATACTCATGTAGTGTTTGCTACCATAAGCAAATACCAGAATAAAGTAGGAGAAAAGGCAACTTTACTGTTAACTGGTAAAACTGTGCACTTAGAGCACTTTGGTACCAGTTTGGGAAGGTTCTTTCTTTGGTTACAGCATGGGTGTGGTTCTGTGTACAAAGCCAGCTCCAGACATGATTACGATGAGTTTGATGTAGAAGAAAATGAGTGTCCTCCACAGACCCCAGACCTTATCCTCACCGAACACTGATAGTGAGACAGGTCTTCGTGTGCAAGATCATTACCTGAGATATTATAAGTAAAAAGCCATGCCAGAAAACTTCAGGCCTTTGCCTTGGGTATACAAGGACGAAAGCACTAAAAGCAGAGTGTATGAAGTTCAGATTTGGTTTTATTGAGATAAAGGTAGGAATAAAGAGCGTTGATTAAAATCTAAAATTATTATTTTATGTATAACAATATCACTGGGCTAGTTGAAAGTAAAAACATGAACCAAAATGGATTTTCAATTGCTAGTCTTTGGATGTGGTGACTGCTAGTGTTGGTCGATAATCTCACTATTCGATTCGACAGCTATTCGATCCAATAGGGCGATATAGTTTGGGTGATCCAATGTTGAATTTGAATACTATTGAAGTCAATGGGGGGAAAATTTGGGTTATTTTTCGGGATTGTGTAGAACTGCAAGAGCTCCGCTCCCCTGGCACTAGAGGCTAAATGGGGGTAAGTCTCCCTATTCATTAACCTCTAGTGCTTTGTGATTGGCTGGGGAAAGGAAAATTGTGATGACCATTGAGCTTCCATCAGGGTTTACTTTTCCTCAGCCAATCACAGAGGACTCGAGGTGATGAATGTGGAGGCTTGTCCTCATTTAACCTCTAGTGCCCGGGGATCCCACACTGACAGGAGGATTCCCCATATTGTGCAGCCGTGGGAATCATCCCGTCATTGTGGGATCACCTGTAAAAAAATAAAAGTTAGTTACACAAATCACACAATTCAATAAATTACTTTAACATTAAAGCCTCTTTTTTTAACACATTTTTTACACACATATTTGCAAAGTCGAATCCTGTGTTTTTTTCGGGTCGAATATAAGGACAACCTGAATTTGAACACCAGCACTAGCGATTGCATTCATTTTCTTTTTTTTGAAAACTTACAAACACTAAAACAAAAGTATAAACTTGAGCAGTCCTCATCCCTGTTCTTTTCATAGGTATTCAAACTTCTTTCATAATTTTATAACTGTCATTTACAGTTATATAAGCAGATATTTAGGCAGCAACAGATGTGGAGGAGAAGCAAGGGAGGGACACATTAAAGAATGACAGATGATTCAAGGTAAAAAAATGTTCTTTTGTATTCACCTGCGGCATTCACACTTGAAGCATGGGTGACAAGTGTGTCAAAGGAGACAAAAGGTGGAGTGTTTAATATCTACCGACCAAAAAAACCTGGGCAATACACAGCAATACTGCTGTACACATGTTCAAATCAAATTTCCAATCAAAAACTGACAAAAAAAGAAGTCTTCACTGATTATAGAGCATTAATCAGACACAAGGCTGCTAGCATGGGATATGTGTAATGTTATATTAGTTGCTATTGAATGATGGAGGGATGGGAAGCACATAGGACAGGCTGGAGATACTATTGCTATATTAAACTCTTTAAAAGGAGTTGTTTACTTCTTCTTGGTGCAAGGCCATTGCCAATAGGTGTGAGGCAGTAACTACTGGGGCTTTTTGGCATTAGTAAATGTCTACTTATATAAAATGCCTACTTTATATAAAAGGGTATATAACCCTTTTATATAAAGTATACATTTGCCTGGTCCCCCCTTCCCCAATATATTTCTAATTTTAAAAAAGGGGAAGCCCCTTCCTTTCTGATTGGGAACGCAGAGCCTCCCGGGATACTTGCGTCACATTCCTTCTGAGTTTGATTCAGATCATCCATACATTTGTGACAGCTAATGCTTCTGGATGGTAGCACAAACTATGGTTGTTAATGGCCCATTCCAACTTGGCTAAATTGGGAGAACAATATTGCACCCATCTCTAGGTATCTCTGATATAGGGAAACAATTGCAATTACAAAGGTAGATCCAACCACCTGGTAAATGTGCACCTACTCATTGGCTATTCCAGAATGTTTTACTATCAACCAAACCTTTCACTACACCTACAAAACAAGCCAGTGTTTAGATAACTAGACATTAGAAACTAGCTTTTCACTGATCCTATAAAGTCAACACGCCAGTCTAATTAATTTTGGTTTGCTTGAAAAGCAAGCAAACAAAAAAAAAAAAAAAAACAAGTAACAGGAAACATGGAGAACACAATCATAGTATATTCACTTAAGATATCTCAGACATGTAGCAGTATGATTTGGACAATTTGGAATCCAGCAAGGTAAAAAATTTAACATTTGTATAGACTGCTTGAGATAAACTGTGGTTATGAATCACGAGTTATCAGATCATGTAATACATGTCCAATATATGTATGTTTGTAAAGGTGACAATAGGTGATAAAGCATAACTTGCTGGAGCTTCCAGAAAGGAAGGGTAAGGGATAAGAGTGAAGTTAAGACAAGTGAAGGGAAATACTAGTAAGGTTTTATATAAAAAGGAAAATAAAAGGTAAGGGGCAATGGGAGGAAAGCAGGAAGAGGTTGGAGATGGAAGGAGAAGAGGATAGAAGGGGGATAGCACCAAAAAGACATAAAAAGTGGCCTATTTCAGAGAGGAGGATCTGACCTTCACTCCTAAGGAATAAAACTACCAGGTAAAACGGACCACTGCAGACCAGATTAGAGTTACTAGGCGTATGCATGGGCAGAAGGAGCACCCAAGAGCCTACCGGGATGCGTGATGTAGGTATCCTGGCTTTGCGCTCCCATTTATTCTCGATTGCATTTAAAAAAAAAACAAGCAACAGAAATTTACTTTACATTAAAAGGTTGTCTGTTGTCAGAAACAGTAGTGGGAAAAAGTTGACCTTCTCCTTCATTTCACACCCAATAAGAAGAGCGGACTAGTGGAATTGACTTTTTGGAGGAGAACATACTGTATGCTAATCAATTGAAAACAATGTTTTTGGAATGTACTCACTAAAAAAAAATTGTGAGCCAAGATGCCGTGCTGTTGAATATATGTGTTGTTTTAGTGAGATAAGCAAATCATCAAATCAAGCTCCTAGTAAGCAAAGAATATACCTGGCTGTCTCCGTCAATCATTTATTCTGTATTCTCAGGGCTCTACAAATGTGATCCTAACATAGCTCAATTGTTCGTCTTGGGCCATAATCCTCCAGTGTGTGTACATAGCCATGGTCTAAACCTGGCCTACCAATGATATTTAAAAAAAACATCCTGCATTCTTTGAATAGTGCTTGCTTGAAGGCAGTCAATGTTGTAATCAATAGACAATAGAGTGGATAGCTAATTTGTTTACTATTATCAATAATAATTAGAAATTCACACACAATGAATGGCTTTGTCTAAAAAATGAACTTGAGGGCTGCTGGTAATAAAATTAGGTCTCAATGGTTTGAAAAGCAGGTCTCACAAGTTTGGTCCATTTCACAGTTTAAGTACCTTGACTGTAATATACAGTTTATGGACAATTGCTGTCACTTCTAGTTTACAGTCTATGATTTTTTCAACTGGACAAGTGACTTGTATGTTGGCATTACCAAAGCAGCCACAAGTGAGTGACGCCTCCAGCAAAATTCCTATTGAGATTTTTGTTGTCTGTGGCTCAGAAGACATTGTGACACGGGGGATTTTATTAAAGTTAAACAACTCAGCCGTCCACTTAAAAAATATTTTCCTTCCTCATGCTTATGAAATATGTCATTCAATTAAGTTTTTCAAGAAAACAATTAGGCATTTTATCAAAATTTTTTACCATTCCCCCTTTTCTCTTATTCTTTACCGCTCTCTTTTTCTTTTACCTTACAGCTCCCTTTGTTCTAATTTCTTTTACCTTCCCCTTCACATTTCTCTTTTCTCTTTTACCTTATTCTTTCACCTTACTCCTCCCTTTATTTACTCATTTTTCTTACCTTACTGTTCACGTCTCCCCCTTTTATTTTACCTTACTCATTACTTGTCCCCTCTCCCTTTTAACTTACTTCCCACATCTCTCTTTATCTTTACTCTTCAGCTTTCTTCTTATTTATCTTTATCCTTTACCTCTTTTTTTCTTTGCTTTACCTAACTCCTTACCTCTTTCTTCCCATTACCTCTTATTTCTTACCTCTTTCTCACTTTCCTTATAATTTACCTTACCCTTTACTTCTCTCTCCATTCTCCTTTACCTTAGCCTTCACTTCTCTCTTTTACCTTACCCTTCACCTCTTCTTTTCTATTTTACCTTAGCATTCCAACGTCTGTATTTTTTTTACCTTTCCTCTCACCTCTTTACTCTCTTTTATACCATACCCTTCATCTTTCTCCTCTTTTTTTCTTCTTAAGATTACCCTTCACTTCCCCCTCTTTTTCATTATTATAAATATTATTCTTAAGTATCCTCTCATCCTCTCATCTCACATAGGACAGAATATTTTTACACAGTACGCTCGTAAAGCTGCTATTAAATAAATAGTATGAGGTTCATAAAGCTAGTATTTAGATTAGAATTATGTGACATGAATAGGCAGTCTTGCTCTGCCTCGGGGTGTCTTTCCTTTTACTTAATCTCTAGTTGTGTTCTATTGTTCCTCTCCTGAAACACATATCTTTCTGTTTGCTTTCACTGCTGTGTATGTACTCCTTCACCTGCTTTTTCATTGCTGCTTCTTATCTTAAAATAAACCTGCCATAAAGCAAATACCTATAATTAAAGAATTTGTCAAAAGAAGCTGTCAGGTCCCATTCCTGGACTGCTACATCTAGCACAGTTGCTACGAAAGTTTAGAAAATGACAGCTTTCCCATGATGCCTCTCATACTGATGTGTATTAACTATAGGAACAATATAAGGTAAGCTAACTATAGGAACAATTTCAGGGAAGCTAACTATAGGAACAATGTTTGTCCTCAGCATAGCCTATCACCAGCACAGTGAAGCGACTTGTGTTCATGAAGTCATAGGGTAAAACATGCATAGCATACACCTGTGTTGGTGACTACCTGATAATACTGCATAGTTATTCAGTATGGGACAGATCAAAGTCCAAGCATTCTTTGTATAAGGCTGTAAATCTGATATTCACAAAACTTTCTCTGGTGGATAACCATCACTAAAAACACATGAACTTAAAAAATTCCCCACCAGATATTTGAACTTCAGGTGCATATTCTGCAATTATACCCCTAAAAGTTGTACACATTGGTATATAAAAGGGGCTTGTGGCAACTTAAAGTCCAAAATCCTAGCTTGAAAGTGTTGAACCTAAATGGCCTTGTGTTATTTTTTATTTCCAGTAATATTGGCTGTAGCCTTGGTCGATTTGTCCATGTTCATAACACAGGCACATCTACTTTCATCGAAAAGGTATTAAGGACAGAATAGGATAGAATAGTCTTGTGATGAACACAGCCCTAATTGCATTGTCTATCCCATCAGACATCATCTGCCTACAGATTTCTTCATCTTTTGTGAAGTCACAACCAGGTAGTCAAAGAGCTAGTGGACCTTTTGTACCAGGTGAATGTTGACCCTAATAAAAGCCAAGGCACAGGGTCTAGAAACAACCTAGTGTTAATCGGAGCACTTCTATGGGATGATGAGCTTTGCTGTGGATGTCTTCCAAGTTCCACCTCTTCTTTAGCTGAGAGTGCCAACAACAAAAAGCAAGAAGAAACAAAGCATTGTACAAAATTGTCAAGCAAGATCATGGTCAAACTGAAAAAAAGATCAAAGCAGAGGGTCAACAAGGATCCCTGAGTAACGGATAGTTGTTAACAGGAATCAGAACTGGAACAGAAGTCACAGGAACTTGAGGACAGACACTCAGAAAGGTCTTTGCTCAGACAGCTCCCAAAGAAACAGAGCAGGTTCAAAAAGCTTAATGGTCATGACCTCAGAAAACGTGTCTAGCAGCTCTTCTCAAAATGCAACAGCCAGGTTAGTGAGAGTACATTTCTTGGGGAACTCAGATGAAAAGAAATCAAGCATGAGACCTCTAAGTGAAATGGCAAACTGATACTGAAGTAACTCAACTTCAACATTAACAGTGGCTCTGATTGGTTTTGGAGACAGCAAAGTGTAACACCGGTATCCAGCTGTTCCATTTACTGCAGGAACCTAGCTTTCAGCTGGGGTCCCTGAAAATCTTCTGGGTCTTAGGCTTCTCTCCTGGTTGTCCTGAGGACGTTCCAGCTCTGATTTCCTATTGTCCCTCTACAATGTGTTACCCTACACAACCTCATAGTTGTGGGCAGCATTCCAGCTTTTACAGTCATTTGTGGCAGCGGGGGGCATAGGGTGATAATAGATTCTTATAAGCATTAGAAACAGCATTTACCAAATAGAATTACAATACTTTTCAAGTTTCAATAAATACCTCCATGAAACGAAGAGAATAAAGAATTTATAGTGCACAAGTCACACCACCCTGTTTGCCAAACAAAGGAGAAGATCAAAGGATAAGGGAAAGGACTGTTTGGTGGCTCATCATCAGTTGCTCTCATTCAGACTATGCCAGCCAGAGAAAATGATCAGAATTCACAAATCCGATGTCTGGTGTATTCTGATGGGTTACAATGATTTGGAACATTTGGAACATTACAATGATTGGAACATTTATCTTTGTCTTAACCTCCCTGGCGGTATGAATAAAAAGTATTTTTGAATGTAAAAGCGGTACAATTAATAAAAAAACTAGTATTTTAAATTTTCTGCCTGGTCCCGCCTCCCAGCCACATGCTCACAAGCAGATGCCCAGCCAGCATCTGCCTCGCCTAGCCTTGAGTCCCCAACGTTCACACGCCGGGGGACGAAGATGACAGCCAGAGGGGTGAAGTCGCAAAAAAAGAAGAGGGGGCACGGTACATGCCCGCCCCACTACACCCCTGCCCGTGTCACCTAATGGGGAAGACACCTCCCCCAGAGTGACGTCATGATACCAGAACCTGCCCAATGTCCCATCGTAGGTCTGAGCCTGCAATGGGAGGGTGGGCGGTTTGTGTTTAGAGACACACCCCACCCACTGCTCAGAGCCTGCGATCAGTACAGGGGACATGGTCCTTCTCCTGACCCCGCAAGGGATGGACCAGCCAGAACCACGGACCACCAAAAACTTCTTTGTAAGAAAAGACTGGGCATGCATGTCCACTCCCGAAAAAGGTGAGGGCACGGCGTGACTGACAAGTGCAAAACCTTTCCACCTGATTTATTGTAGGAAGGTGAAGGTTGTAGCTGGACCCTTCTGGAAATCCACCAGGCCCTAGACCTTGCGGCCTAGGTTGCCTTATGGGCAACCAGTGCTATATCAATTATAACTGTCTTGTCTCACATTGTTTGAAGGAAAAGGTGGGCTGAGCCTAGTTTTACTTAAAAGTCCTATATATCTCTGACCTAAAACCCGATTAAAGATGAGGGATCAGATGATTTTCAGAAGGAAGTCAGCAATCACTGCACCCTTATTTCCAAGAAAAAGATGGTGGTTATTGGGCGGCCAGCCCATCCCCTTAACTGAGATTGTGACAAGTCCTTAAACAATGCTGGCTAGCCTGAGGGGTAAGCACTTACCCCAAATAAATAGGAGTGGTCATTTTTATTTATTTGAGATAAGCACCCACCCCTAGGGGTAGCTAGGGTTGAATAAGTGCATGAGTGATTTTCCTATTCAATAACCACAACTTGTGCTTCTGTGCAAAAGAAGCCCAAGAGTTTCCTTTAATGAAGAAAAAACAAATCAAAAGTGCAAAAACACACTACAACCAGTCACACTTTATTTGATAAATGCCAGGTATTGAAATACAACATTTATTTAGTTGTTGGGTGTTCCTCTTCATTCTTTCTCACACTATTTCAAACTATCTTTAGTGAATAAATGCAAATGATCTTTATTTACCTTCCAGGAAACAAACCATTTCTTTGATTATGTATTTTTATGGTCATATCTGTTATGACAATAGTGTTTCATGTTTGCTTTACAAATCATATAAGTAAAGGGAAATGTATTTTCAAAATCTGCCTATTCATTTCTGTCCCAGGATTGCCTTAGGGGCTGTTACCTGTTTTGTCACTCTATAATTTTAGCACAAAGCACATCACACAAAAAGTAACAAGGTGAAATAAAACTTAACTGCACATATTTATCTCAACCAAATGCAAGGACTATTTATTTATTACAGCTTTCCAAGAAAGGAGAAGACTATCGTGGGAGAAACTGAATGATCCAACAAACGTCTAAAGGACTGCTTCAGGATTGAAAACATTTACAAACTAATAGCAAATGATTTTTAGGATATCTATTCCAGGTCTGTTGGATCACCCAGGGTTTCCCATGATAGTTTCTCATCTCCAGTCTCTCCATCTCCAATAAACAACCCCATAAAAAAATTTACTGATTACAAATTGATCAAATTTTCAATTCTATTCACATTTGATTTGATTGATTTTGGCACAATGTTGACAAAAAATGATCAGATGGGGAGCTTTTTTTCATTGTTGATTTTTTGATCACTTTATTGAAATCAAAACCAATTTTTGAAACAATTCATATTTTTTGGTGACAACAATTTTTTGTACCAATCAAATACATGTACAAATACAAATACAATACAAACAAGTATAAATACATACTAGTATTTATTTGTAAACAATAAATAAAATTATTCACAATTTAATAAAAATGCCATCTAGCAAAGAATCTGATGTATATGTACAGTAAATACAATCCTTATATAATATGAATATTGTTAAATACAAATATACTGAGTGATATGTTTCTAATATCAGTGGATATGAACGCCCAGTCTACAGTGTATATTTTATATAAATTATTTTTATGTTATATCAGATGTGTCAATTACTGTACAGACAGTCCATAAAAGTAAAGAATGATTCAGGCCGTCAAGAAAGTTAAAATTTTTAAAAACTGGAATAACTACTGATTGTTTTTCTTACATTTAAAGCAGAACTCCAGCAATTTCTTGGCACAAAATTAAAACTAACATTTTGTGTGTGCCACTATTGGAGAGCTGTTTAACATGGAACCCCTGACAAAACTTTCAAGCCTTGGGGAACTCCTGGCAATAATTATTATATACACACCTCACAGTTCATTACATATTATGGTGGCCAGTGGGAATAATTTTACCCTTACAGATATCCAAAAACATCAACTTGTCAGTTAAACCGACCTGAGAGGAACAAATTGCTCATTGCTGGAGGAATCCCTAGCAACCTCTGAAGGAATTCTATAATTAAATATCCTGCAAAATATTTACAAATGAGATAATGCTGTTTGTAAAATAAGATTTTTCACCTTTATTATCTTAAACCATATTTGTCCCTCCTGGATCTACATCTCACTTATCTCTCATCACTAGTATATATTGCCACCGCACAAGCACAAGTCTAGATTATCATTAGGTTATGCACGGCTTTCTTTTTTGGTTATGATTAGAAGTATTTGTTTCAATTTTCTTCGCCTGGAATTAAAAGTATTTAAAATTAAATTTTGAGATACAGTTATCAAAGTACTGATGATTGTTGGGAATGTTATTTGCAATTTTTTTGGATTTTAAATATGTAATTATTCAATATCACGTTATAGAGTTTAATTTTAAAGAAAAGTTGTTTTGTACTTTGTTAATGATTGATCATCTTCCTGTGGATTACCACCTGTTTCTGCTGCTGTTTTTACTATTTGCCTCCTTTATCAGTCTGTGTGAGAGCTACCTCATTGTTCACGCAGACTGGGGATATTTATGTTAGTTATGTTTATACTATTGTTCCATAAATATTACACTTATGTAATTAATTGTGTATATTGTTTTCTTTTCATTCTTTAATTCTGATGCAAAATGTTGTGATTTTTACTTTATGTCACACTTGCCTCCTCCTTGCTGAAGCATAGCTTCTCCTGTGCATGAGGGCAGTTCTGGTCCTGGGTACGCCTGCGCTTCCAAGTTTTATCAGTTTCGCGCATCCCGCCGGCAAATCCGGAACTAGTGCCAAGCCCCCTAACTCTTCTGAGCATTTCCTCCACACCTGCTGTTTAATTCAGTGCTCTCCTTGTCCAGCTCCTGTGTTAACCCCTTTTTGCCCATTCTTGTGTTTCCCTGTCTGTTCCCTTGTGCTGTCCCAGTGTTGATCTGTGTCGGCAGTGATCCCTGTGTTTCCCGTGTCACCTGTGCCTCCTGTGGCTTCTAGTGTCTCCTGTGTTCCCTGTGTCTGCAGTGGCCCCGTGTCACCGGTGTCTATTACCTGGATTTCTGACTCTTGACCCTTGGCTTGTCCTTGACCTCTCATGCTTGCTGCCTGCCTCTACTGCGACCTTCCTTGAAGCTTCCTACCCCTAGAGATTAGCTACCGTGTATCATCCATACAGATCACAACTCCAGTTACAATGCCTACATTTGTATTTCTCTCCAAAATTACATCTTCTTTGTATTCACAATGGTCTGACACAAATCCACCAGCCAAAGATTAAATTCATACATGAGGAGTGTAATCATCCATACATTGTTTACATTAATTCTGCAAATGAAATATGGTTTGATATCTTACAATCATGCATTTTTTTGTACAAAAATTCAGATTGTATTTTTAATTTAACTTATACACATGTTTTTTTTAACCCTTTGAACACTTTTTTCAATACAGGTAGTCCCTGAGTTAAGGACATCTGACATGCGGATGATTCCTAGATACGAACTGTCTTCCCTGCTTACTCATGTGCAGGATGGAGGCTAATGGGGGGGGAGGGGGACGGTTTGCAAGACTTGCAGAAGAAATCTTTTCCTAATCACAGCTGAGGTTATGTGTGATCTTAAGGACTGAGTTCTTCCGCAACATCTTCTAACTTTTTAATGAGCCAGACAAACTCGGCAGTTGTTCCTTTTTGCATAACAAAGCACAGCTTGCTCCAGAAGTTAATGAACGTCTAGGCTACATAAAGATTTTTTTCGTTGTTTGTGATTACCTCACAGTGAGGATTTTATACAATAACTGACACCACGCTGCCTAATAATATGTTGTGACAAACATCTGTCCTAATTGCATTTATTAAAATAATGTACCTGTACTGAATTACATACAAATTCAACTTAAGAACAAACCTACAGTCTCTATCTCGTATGTAACTAAGGGACTACCTGTACTTACCTGTCATGTGCTGCTTGCTGTGCCTAGACCAATACCCTACAGCTGCAGTCCAGGCATATGAACTATTCACTCCCATTTAAGTGAATAAGTGTAGTTAGCTTTTGAATGCGACTGCATGCAGCTGCTGCAGATCATGATGCTAAATGTGACATGATGCTTATGGTTGTGTGGTTGCCGTTTGAAGATTCGCTCTATAGCTACATGCAAGTCTGGTTACTTGCAGTGCAGTTTACCACTCTTAGTTTCACAGCAGCAGATTGCTGTGTGCCCAGGAGTAGCCAACCACAGGCATATGGAGTGATTGTGTTGCTGCCCTCTATGACATCATAATTAGTTCTTTAGGACCCTGTGCAGACCCCATTGGTGTACCACAGACTTTTAAGCTCAAATCCTTGACAATAGTCATGTAAGACCCCCAACAACACAACAATAATTTACAAAATATACACTCAAGTATAATGTTGCTGTTTGGACTACTAAAAAATCATTATGAACATCCACCATTTGGTTCAGTTCTAATAGAATAAAATGAAATCCCCTTGATCAAACTGCCTTGGTTTCATTGACTGGTGTATATCAGGGTACTGGACCTCCGGCAGAATAACCAATTAAAATTCATACCAGAAGTGGTCCTGCTTCCTGTACTTACCACTTACAATGTATTCCTTGACAATAGGTTGCATTCTTTAGAAAAAATGGAATACATGCCAATTAGTAAGGATGCAAACAATGGGCAGTGGATCTCTGCTATTTGCATAATCCAAAGGGGTTTCAAATGTTGATTACATTTCTGGATTAGGTTTCTGGATATAGTAAAGGTGAAGGTAGGGTATAATTGTGAGGGTGTTACAATTCTGCCAGGCTATCACCAATTTTTGCAATGGGATACCTATGGCTATACTACTAAAGTGAACAGAGATCAGCAAATGTGCCCAGGTTTGATTCATAAAGGATTCAGTAAATGTTCTTGGTTGTTGGATATTTGCTATATTAGTATATTAGTAAGAGAAAGTGGGGGGAGTTACCTTCGTGTGCACCACCAACCCCCAAACAGTTACACAATTCAAGAAAACAATAAACTAAACAATGTTTGTTTAAAGCAAAGAGGGTTTTTTGTCAAGAGAAACAGAAAAAGAATACGTATTGCAGCGAAATGCATTGGAATTCCTAATATTCTTTGTGTTTCTTTGATAAAAAACCCTTCTTCACTTTAACCAAACCTTGTCTAGGTTTGTTGGTTTTTTTAATTGTGGTAATGTATTTTTGGCTTTTGAGTGAATCTGTAAAGTTCCCCCCTTATAATTTTTGCATAAGAACATGGAAATATCAAACATTATTTCACCTTAACCCACTGCAAATCAAACCCAAACTTTATTTCTAATTTCCATATGTATATATATATATATATATATATATATATATATATATGGTATATGAAAAAAAATAACAAAATAAAACAGGAATCAATTTTATTGGGCAATATGGATTTATGGCATATTGCACCAGGGAAAGAAAAATATAAAATATGAATGGGTAACAACTTTTTTTTTCAATGAATGGCCCTTTTGTGTAAGGGGTAACATTTGTCCCATATCCAAAGGCTGTGTTGTTAAATTATTTAACACATTTTGAAGATTCTAGGTTAAAGTAGCTAGGAGTTTAGAATATGATACTAAAACTTCTTTTCAATATCGTCACTACTTAGGAATTGACCCAAAGCTAGGGCGGCTACTGAAGCTTTAACTGGCCGGAAAGCTTAGACTTTCATGGTCCTCCAGCAAGGCTTATATAAGGCAAAAATGTGTTAAGAAGAGTGGTCAGACGGTGAGTGTCTGGAGCATATATAACAGGGTTGACATTCTAAAAATTCAACGGCCAAAATTGTTTCATCTGGCTGGGATATGGTCTAAGACCAGAGGGTTTGCCAAATGGTAGACCTGGTCACCTGTGGCTAAATTTAGATAGCAAACTGTACTAGGAAATTGTTAAAAGGAGCCAGTGGACTCTTAATAGTTCAGAAAACATGACAGCCCTCTCTCTTTCTCTTGTTCCTTCGTTTAATAGCACATTTTAGCACACACAAAGGGGTTAACATTTTAAAAGAAAGACATCTCCACTTCATTGTTCTTGTGACAACCCATTGCCTAAATCTGACCTTGCCTACATAAAATGTGACTAAGCTACCTAATATGTAGCTTTGTTTCAAGAGCCCTCCCTTCATCAGGATTGAGGTTGACTTTTACTGCAGACAGAAGTAGCGGGAGGGCCTGTTGTATTATGTAGGGCAGGGATCCCGAACCCCCGGTCTGTGGCCCACTAGTGGCCATTTGTCAGGTGGGCTGCGGCTCTGGCCGGTGCACCCCCAGCTGTGTCAGGAGAAGGACCCCGCTTGGGGGGGCTGACAGGTCAGAGCCGCAGACCATGTCTCTGTTACCCAGTGCAGGCTCAGGGCAGTGGGCAGGTTGTGTCTCTGGCTCAGACCTGCGATGGAAGATGGGCGGGTTCTGGGATCATGACATCACTCTGGGGGAAGTTTCTTCCTCTTTAAATGACACACGGCTCCCCGCGCATGCGTCCAGAGTCTGGGCTTTTAATGGTCTGCGAGCTCCAAAAGGTTGGGGACCGCTGATGTAGGGTATATCATGTAATAATGTAGCATATCTAATTGTCATTTGTCTCTGACAAAGCATATTTTGTTCCTATGCAGGCCATAAAAAAGTATAAAAATAAAAGTAATACCTCAAGAGAACCATAAACCTACTCCAGAACTATTCTTGAAGTTTATAATAATAAACATATTATTTTGGGTTTTAACACGTTTCAAATAGTTCTTCATGGGAGGGGCTGAAAACATACATTGGTTGTTCCAGTATTGCCTTGATCTCTTGTTCCAGTATCCATGATCTCCAGATAGTAGGGAAAGGGAAAATAAATAGACAGTTTTAGTACAGCTATGCTGGTGTGATTTAGGACCTTTGGTAATATTATAATCAGTGAAAAAAGTGAATGATTATGACAAATGTAGCAACTTCTTTGTGTGTTACCAGAAAGAAAGATGGTAGTGAGGTTGAGAGAGATGTCCATGATGAAAGACTATTCTTTAAGTTTTATTCAAATTTACAGAGAGGGGAGCATACCCTGGATACTGAGTACTCTAAAGTCACTAGCGGGGATTTTATAGTAATTCATATCTACTAAAGAAGTGTTAACATTGGTGGTGGTTGGGTAGTTCTGATTGCAGTTAATTTCAACTCAAACTTGAGCTATTTCAACTTTTGATTCAAACTTGGAATTTGATCAGTCTGGGCTCGAGTTTCATGTTTGAATATCTTGAACACAGGATAAGTGCTCACAATTATGATTCTCCAATGACAGGCTGGTACATTGTTGGATCATCCAGTGATGATCTTTTTTCTTTTCTGCTCACCTCCAGTGACCACATGCCTTAAAGCAAAACTAAGGGGAAACTTTAAACATTCAAGTGGTGAAAGGTCAAGGGAGATATATTTTAATTGTCCTGATCACTGGTGCCACCAGGAATAAAAATCAAAGAGACAGGCTGCCAAAAAAATGACAAGTGTTGGTTGAATATCTCACCATTCGATTTGACAGCTATTCGATTGAATAGGGGGATATGGTTTGGGTGATCGAATGCCGAATTCGAACACCATTAAAGTCAATAGTGGGAAAATTTGGGTTATTTTTCGGGACTGTGAAGAACTGCAAGAGCAATCAGGGGAGCGGAGCTGACAGCTCCGCTACCCTGATTAATCTTGCAGCCCTTTACTAGTTGTATGTGTTCTTGGATAGAGTTTCTCTATCCAAGAACACAGGAGTCCTGTGTTCCTGGATAGAGAAACTCTATCCAGGAATAGGGATAGTGCTCCCTGATTGGCTGAGGAAAGCTTTCCTCAGCCAATCAGAGAGCACTAGAGGTTTTGAATGGGGAGACTTGTCCCCTTTTAACCTCTAGTGCTGCAGATTGCACACTGTTCTCAATAAATGTGGCCGCATTCATTGAGAAGATCCCCGGCACTGGAGGCTAAATGAGGACAAGTCCCCCCATTCATTCACCTCTAGTGCTCTGTGATTGGCTGGGGAAAGGAAAATCCTATTGATGGTTAACCTTTACTCAGCCAATCACAGAGCACTAGAGGTGATGAATTGGGAGACTTGTCCCTATTTAACCTCTGGTGCCCAGGGATCCCACAGTGACAGGCGGATTCCCACGGCTGTGCAGCTGTGGGAATCAATTCTGTCATTGTGGGAATAACCTGTAAAAAAAATAAAGTTACTTACACAAATCACACACATTCAATAATTTACTTTAACATTATTTTTTTTATATATTTTTATATTAATACATTTTTTTACACACGAATGCCGTGTTTTTCGGGTCGGGTCTATCTGAATTCGAACAGCCATATTCAGGTCGAATATAAGGACAACCCGAATTCGAACACCAACACTAAAAATGACTGCTAGCTCTTCTCTGTTTGTTACTAACTCTCTTCTGCTCTATTCAAAATTAGTAAAATAAAAATGTTTTGACTTTTGATGTAATTCAGACAACGTTTTGATAGGGTGACCAAAATAATATAGGATAGTCCATAAGTCCATCAAAGTCCCTCTGGTCCAACGCACCTTGTAAACCATCCTGTGGGATCGATGTTTTCTTTACCTTGAAAGATCTACTTATCTAAATCCACCATACAGGGCCCTTGACAGGGCTGCATCCACTCCCAGAGACCACTGATCCATCACTTGTCTTGCCTGCCCTATTCTGGTCATCTTCTGGCCCTTTCTGAAAAGAACCTCAGCAAAAACAGCAAACAGAAAAATTCCACATGAGGCACTCAGGAAGGACCAACCGAGAAGCAAACAAAGGAAGGCAGAGGAGTGGGCTGGAGCATCGACTGACCACAACCCCAGGTATATAAAATTTGGGTTTAGATTTTTTTTTAATTCATGCCAATGGTTAGATAGAGTTGGTTTGGGGAATGATATGGTAAGGGGTATATCCTGCCTTAAAATTAAATCACTTTTAATTTAAATCTTTGCAATCTGAAGTGTGTAATTTAACATTTTAAATCAACAATTTCCTTCTTTAAACACTTAACCCCTTAAACCCTTGTGGCAACAGTTGTTTATTTGTTGACTCGGCAACAATTTATTTTTTTAAAAGCAAGTTGTCAGTAATGACATAGGAGAACTTGACATACATGTGGCAGAGACCCAGGTTCTAAAAACTTGCACTGGAATTATAACAGGGTGAATAAATCTATGAAAACTGGACAAACCAGAAGTTCAAATACACCCAAAGAACTTAGTCAGAATTGAAAGTCAGGTAATGCAGACAACTTGCCATTCTGTTTTGCTGTATACATAAATATGGGTCACAGATAGCAGGCTAAGGGGTCATGGGCAACCATAACAAGTTTTTATTTGGTTCTATGTTCACACAAGTAGATTGCCTTGCATTCACTGTCACCACACAGAAAATAAGGAGAATCTCCTCAATGGGAACATCAACAGATGGGGACAGCAATACAATATTGACCGGGGTGTAATTCTTATAAAGGTGATTATGCACACTCCCTACCCAAGTGTCTACACAAGAAATGAAAGCAAATTTTCTCAATGACAGCAATAAGAAAACGTCTTAAGAAGTGAGATTTTAGAGCTCCTATTTTCCTGTTATGATCTGGTGTCTTAGCCAGGTGTGTCATCTGGTTTTTCAGGCTAATTTGCATGCTGGTAAGCTGAAGCCTTTAACCTCCCTGGCAGTAATGTCGATAGTGGCTTGGAGTGAATTTCCTTTACCAAAAGCGGTAATTGCCAGGGAGTTTAAAAGTCCTACCATGTTCCCACGTTCCAGCGGCGTCCTCCAGCGATGCCCGCGACGTCCTCCAGCGATGCCTGCCATCTTCTTCCCATAGTGATGTCGGTCTGGCATCTGTGTAACTTGGCTATCTGCGTCCCCGGCGTGTGAACGTTACGGATGCGAGGCTAGGGGAAGTAGATGCTTTAACATTTAAAAATACTTAGTATTCACACCGCCAGGGAGGTTAAAGGCCCTTGAAAGAATCAAAAAGTTGAAGTCCAAAACTTATTTTATTATCTCTGAGGTCCCCTTCATCAGGGCTTGATAATGTTGGATTGGAAAGAGACTCAGAGACTTGAAATCTAAATCTTGCTCCAGTAGCTGGTTCGTCCTAAAGTGTTGGCTACTTTGCTGATACTAATAAACTATATATGGACTTTATCTGCACTTTATTCCCTGCACACTGACGCAATAAAAAGGTTCTGTCAGTTTTGTACTTTACTTTTACTACTAGTGTCAGTCGAATATCCCTGTCGACCGAATAGTGAGATATTCTCTGGTTGATAAAATGCCGAATTCGAACACCATTGAAGTCAATAGTGCGAAAATTTGGGTTTTTTTAAGGGTCTTTTAAGGACTGCAAGAGCAATCACTTTACTAGTTACATGTGTTTTTGGATAGTGTTTCTCTATCCAACAACACATAGTACAGCGCTGCAGCATCAATGCTTCTACTAGGTTCTACTGTTGCCGCGCTGTGCTTCCACTATGTATCTTTGGATAGAGTTTATCTATCCAAGAATACAGGGCACTACAAGTGATGATTGGGGACAAGTCCCAATTCATCACCTGTAGTGCCCAAACATTGTAGTGGAACTGCAGAGGTAATTTGCAGTTGTTTCCCACGTGACATCACAATGGAACTGAACTGCAGATTACCTCTGCAGTTCCACTACGATCTCTGAGCACTACAGATGATGAATGGGGACAAGTCCCCATTCATCACTTATAGTCCCTGGAGATCCCCCAATGACAGGAGGTTTCATATGGGAATCATATTGTCATTGTGGGAAAACCTGTAAAAAAAAAAAAGTTAGTTAAAAAAACAAATTTGAACAGCCATATTTGGGTCGAATATAAGGACAACTTAAATTGAAACACCAACACTAATGGTAATGTTTATTTTAATTTTTGTTCAATTTTTAGGGCTTGCTTTCTATATAGTTATATATAGGGAAGTATAGTATGTATTATATCGTTTTGTATATAATCATATTTAGGGATAGGATAGGAAAGAAATGAGGGTCAAACTGAAATGGCACAAAAATGTATAGTTGGGACCAGAATGGTGTAAAAAAATAGGAATATGTTTACTGTCCATGAGGAAATAGAGCAAGACAGAATTATCATAGAGTATGAAGATCAAAAGCTGCCATACTGAGATAAAATATGTTGACAAATCAACAGGAATGGGCTCAT
Organism: Pyxicephalus adspersus; assembly: GCF_032062135.1. Taxonomy (NCBI): domain Eukaryota; kingdom Metazoa; phylum Chordata; class Amphibia; order Anura; family Pyxicephalidae; genus Pyxicephalus; species Pyxicephalus adspersus. The sequence continues at coordinate 12,795,348 of NC_092864.1, forward strand.
CCAGGACATGGAGAGTCTTTCCACATGCTAAATTTACAGTAACATGTCCAATGTTTCTGGCTCCAACTGCACCACTACACTCAGTGGCTACGTTTTTAGATACATCTGCTCAATTTGCTTGTTCACACAAACATATAATCAGCAAATGTAGTTATGTAGACATTGTCAAAATGATCTGGTGAGGTTCAAATCAAGAATCAGGTTGGTGCTGGATGGGCTGGTGCGGTTTTCACACACAACCATCTCTAGGGTGAATGTTGTTAAAAAGGAATAATATAGAATGAGTGGCAGTGGTTTGAGCTGATAGAAAGCCGACAGTAACTCGGATACCCTCTGATCATGCCCAAGCTTTGCAGAAAAGCATCAATGAATACATTGATGAACACACAGAACCTTTAAACAGATGGGCTACAGCAGCAGGAGACCACATTAAGAGCCTTTTCTTCCAATTAGGAAGAGGCACACTTGGAATTTGGTATCAACAACTTGAAAGGATCCGATCTTCTGTCAATAGTTCAGGCTAGTGGTGGAAAGGTAATGGTGTAGGGGATATTTTCTTGATATACTTTAAGCCTCTTAGTACCAAATGAACATTGTCACAGCCTACCTTAGTATTGTTGCTAACTATGTCCATCCCTTTGTGGCAGCAGTGTCCCCATCTTCTTTTGAATACTTCCAGCTAGATAGCATGCCATGACACACATCTCAAATCACATGTTTCTTGAACATGACAATGAGTTTACTGAACTCAAATAACCTCCACCCACTATTTCTGTGTTTTTGTTTCTTATCTCTTTCCTTTCTGGTTGACCCTGTACAGATTCAGCAGACATTTGTAGAATTTGGATGTATTTAGAGAACCAGACTGTAATTATTTCATTAACACTTGTTACTGGGAACATCACAGGTATTGTTCAATGTCTCTCTAGCTTCTCAAAATATTTCTGAAAATGTTTTGCCTCTTAGGCACAGTGTATATTGCACAGGGCAGAGGAAGAAAAGTCTGGTTTCCACACTACTCCACCAAACTTCTGCCTTGAAAGTTGTTCTACTTCTACAAAGCTAACACAGAAAATGGCAGCTGCCTAAGGAAAGATGTAGATTGGCAGGGCATCTCACAACAGGTGAAGAATGCAAATATTTTCTAATACCTAACAAAAAGGAACTAGTGGAAACCTGCTACTATCATGTAACCAATAAAAAGATGCTTTTCATACCATTATGGGGTTGATTTACTAAAGAAATTTGGTCTGTTTGCATAGCAAACTGAAATATATCCTTGCAAGGAGTAAATGAATTCTTGAGACATTTCAATCTCAAGTGGAACTCTATAGTGCTCTGTATACCTCTATTTACCCTTTACTTCTACCCAAAGTCCTACCCATGAAAGTGTTGGTCCTATATAGAGACTAATTATACACTATGGGCCTGATATATCCAGCATTGTGCCCATTTTCTTTAAATATCATTGTCCTCCTATTGGGCCCGATATATTAAAGCTCCCCAAGACTGGAGTGGATACAATTTTATCAGTGAAGCTGGGTGATCCAGCAAACCTGGAATCTTCCCCCAGAGTGACATCATGATACCACAACCCACCCACTCTCCCATCAGAGGTCTGAGCCTGCGATGGGAGAGTGAGCGTGTTGTGTTCAGAAATACAACCTGCCCCGAACCTACAATTCCATGTGGGAGACATGGTCCGCGCCTCGGGCCGCTGTGCCCCCCCCCAGTGCTGCCCGCCATATAAGAATTCTTTACAAAATAAGAGTGGGCACGCATGCCTACCTGCACTCCTGAATTATCACTCACTTACCTGAAAAACCTCAGATGTCTAATGCAATTATAATGTGTTAGATGCCTAGAGACATGGGTGTGTATCTTATTTTACTAATATCATTCCCCTATTGTTTTACTGAGCTTGTTCAGCCATAAAGACAAGACATAAATAACTCATATTAATACCCTAGTCATAAATAAACATGCATTAATTTAATTTCAATGTATAGTGGCTTTGTACATAATGTTTTCCTAAATCTAATATAGTTTTAACCACCTGAGCGATAACCCCGACCTTGGTTCGGGTTTAAAAAATTACAATTATCGATAACCCCGATTTTTTCTCACTGTATGAAAATACAGTGAGAAAAGTTCGGGTTTATCGATCACTTACCTGGTCCCGTTGCGATCATCTAGCGTCGTGTTCCAGCGTCGTCCTCCAGCGTGGATCTCCAGCATCGTCCTCCAGCATCGGGTGCCCTCTCCGGGAAGAAGAAGCTGGCCGGCTTCTTCTCCCTCTGTAGCGTGTACGTCGGCGCGTACGATGACGTCGGCGCGTGTGCGGGAAATTCAAATTGAAACTCATTCAAACACCTTTTGTATTGGATTGAATACAAAGAAAGGAGTATAAAAACATGATTTTGTGCAAAAAAATTAAATAAAACAAAAACTAAAGGCTAAAGGCCATATAGAATTCATTTACAAATGAGGTTGAAAGTAGGAGATTGTATTGGCGGAGGTATAGTTAAAACAGCAGAAATTTTATTACATGGTAACAAAAGTGTATAAAACATGAATTTGTGTGAATAATCAAGTCAATGATTCAACAATGTATACACTTGACATAATTTTTGACTGGATGTAAAGTCCCGATGTGTTTCGCAGGTGGATTTCAGGGGGCCTCTTCAGGGGGGTATCAGGGGATTATTGGTAAATGAGGAGTTTCTAGATCACTCCCCAATAACTAATATCCCACTAAAGACGCCGGAAATTGGATTTCCCCTTGAAGAAGGGGCTTTTATGGGGCTTTTGGTTTACGTAAAGTTTTTTTTTAAGTAGAATTGTTAAAAACCTGGCTAACTGAGCCTATAAATTCATAATGCACAAGCAAAACTTTTCTTTAGTTAAAAAACACATTAAAGCGATCAGTACATCAACTAAAGTTAAATGCAATATATGTGGCATATATCTTTCTTAACAGGTGGTTTTTGAAGAAAAAAATAAAATCTAAATTATAAGCACTGTGCTCAGAGGTAGGTGCCTTTAAAGCGCTAGGTCCCAGGTTGGAATCTCGGCCAGGACACTATGTGCATGGAGTTTGCAGGTTCTCCCATGTTTGCTACAGTTAGGTAAATGGTAACCCTCAAAAATTGTCCCTAGACAGTATTAATGATATATGACTATGGTGGGGACATTAGATTGTGAGCCATTTTGAGGCACAGCTAGTGACATGACTATGGACTTTGTACAGGGATGCGTAATATCATGGCGATATATAAATAAAGTGTAATAATAATAATATTTAGTTCCCCGTGCAATATTTTGTTATTGGCTTATTTTATCTATCCTGTGCATTTTTACTGGAATTTTGCCAGGGTCTCTTGTACTGAATCAATTTGTACCTTACAAAGAACAACCTAATTTGGCATAGCAGCTCGTAAAAAAGACTTTGGTTCCATAGTAGTGGGCACTTAGCCAGTGCAGAATTATAGTCTGTGGTCAAGGGGTTGTGGCCACCACACCTTTTTATATAGTCAAAAATATGGTGATACCTCTTTTAAGTTCAGCTTTTTGCAGTGAAGGGTACTGTTGGTGATACAGCATAAAAATACACTTTGGATTATTGGTAAATTTTGAACCTTGGTGTGGCCAAGACTGTGACCCTGTGTACAGAGTTACAGCTTCATGAAGATAGGAGTTTTGTGTGGATATATTTTTGAGACCCACAAAAGCCCTGACCTTAACCATACTCAAACCATTAGTGATAACTTTGAACACTGTTTGTGAGTAAGGTCTTTTGGCTAATTTCCAGAGACAATCCAAAATCTTGTTGAAGGCTTTTCCAGAGAAGCGAATGCTGTTATGGCTACACAAGAAAAGCGGTAACTCTATAATCATTTTTGGAATGGGATGTCCAACAAATATTTTATAGGTGTGATGGTCAGGTGTTTACAAACTTTCTCCTATTTAGTTTATGTTTATTATGGTGGCAATTATTCTCTGTGTCCTCCTTTTGTGTCAAACAAAAATTAGCACCCGTGTAATGGGTGGAACTGGAACAGCAGTTCTATGGATGCATTATTTATAATATAAGGAGTGTCTACCAGCAACAAGTTTAATAAAAAATATTTAACCTTTAAAAATAACTCCTTTTTACCTTTAGGGCAATTCATTAGGTGTAAATGTATTTATTACTCTGACAGATTCCTGTGTGTTGAATGTTTGCCTAAGACAAGGTGCTCTCATATCTTTGTAAATCACAGTGAAAATGAATTTGCCATTTTTTTTCTTTGTGGTGAGTCACTGCCATTGCTACAAGTACAGAACCAAAAAGAATAAATACAGAATGTGCTGTGATCAATAGGTATGCAGTATACGGTATACAGACATCTGTTGCTGTGAAATGAAGCGGATGGAGAGATCTGTATAGGAAGGGGTTCTGATCACCACTGCATTTAGCAATGGTAAAATAATGCAGGATTTTTAACTTCATTTCCTATTTGCATTTTGCTTTTATTAATGTTTTACTTTGGACATAATAGGACATACAAAATTATTGCATTGTGTGTATCTGTCTGTATACAGATACCCTAAGGCTCAGTGACACAAATCAGTCAGATAAACATTATGGTAGATTTTTCCAACCTTTTTAACATGGTGGAACCCTTGAAAAATGTTTCAGGTCTTCAGGTCACTGCTTTAAATACTATCCTATCCACAGCTCACGGTACATGGTAGTCAGCGGAGAGAATGCCTCTTGCATTGCAGGCCAGGGGTAAGAATGTCACCCTTACAGAGTGCCAAAAGGATAATTGGTGTCAGTTAAACTGGTAACAACAATTTGAGAGGCACAGATTGCTCATTGCTCAAGCTTCTGAAACATTATCACCTCTATATGGGGTTATGGACTCTCAACACCAGCTAGGAGAACTTTGTTTGGACTCTGGTTAAAAAAAAACCCTGATGTACTTTAAAAGAGGTTGGGATGATTACAGTACCTAGTGTTACACTGTGATAATTTACTCTACTATCGTGGATTTGTATAATGATGTTTTGACCACCACATGTGTAGCATATCCTCGGGAACATCACAGCCTTTAAATCAGTAACTGGAAGTGGACAAAGTACCGACAAAGAAGAATTGTATAGGCGTTTTCAAGGGTATGAACATTATGAGCACAAGAAGAAGTATTGGACAAAATTAATGTCCAGTCATCCAAGGGTAAAGTTTTAATTCAATACTGTTCCCATTTTTTTACATAGGGTATTAGAGGTAGGAGTGATAAGAGAACTGTAGAGAAAAGAGATCAGATTGGGGGCAGATGGCATTTGAGGACAATTTTTTAAAGGGTTAATAGAGAGTAGACTATTGAGTGTGCCGAAGAATAGGCACTATTCAGTGTTGTAACTGGATGAAGTGGAAATATTCCCATGGGGGGATTACGTAAGCGGAACACAAATCATCCCAAATGCAAATACCTGTAAGCGAAAAATTTTAATAGATTACTGTTAGATTCTGTGACTTTGTCCAGTCAAACTTTTAATTAATAAAACCCAACTACTGTCAATTAATTCCAGGCAATCATTTCCTTGTTGACCAACCATTGTGCAACTGAATTGGCTTCCTGATAGAGACAACCTATTATTTATAACCAGAATTGTATACCATGTCATTCTGCGTAGCTAAGGTATTTCACTTTCCAAAAGGTAAAGTTCAATTACACCAATTAAACAAGCCATGTTTATTAATCAGCTCTAAAGTGGTTTAATTAGATTATCCCTTGCAGTTTGATCATTCATGTCCCTTTGTGGCTATGGAGGTGATACATTAGGAACAGTCATTTATAGCAGAGATGTGGCCACCTAAATGTGTTTAAGTAAATAATTGCTGAACATATATTGTTAATTTAGCAGACCTAAAGCTCACAAACTCCAATATGGAGATATAATTGATCTCCATCTCATTAATAATTACAGAATGACCAACTGTGAATTTTGGGTGTCCCTGTGCACCTTTGCATGTTTCAATCCCTTTGATTGCCTTCCCCATAATATGAGAATATAATGATCACTATATTCATTCTTCATATCAGATCTTTACTGTATTGAAAACCTGCAGATCTGGTGTTACCAGTTTACCGGTACAGTCTGCATCTGAGTGATTTTTATGTTATATAGCTTGTTTCTTTACATAACAGTACATAGTTACATAGTATGTTAGGTCGAAAAAAGACATAAGTCCATCAAGTTCAGCAACTAGGGAAACGTAGAATCGAACACTGGATTTGACCACTGGCTAAGGTGTAACTACACAGAGGTGAGAAGGTGCAGTTGTGCCCATGAGTAAGCATTTCAGTTACCGTCCCCTTTTTTGCTGTTTACCAAAATCCATACTTAAAATTAAAATCCCTAAGAACACAAACTTCCAGAAATGTACATAAATATTATTCTGGTTCCCAAATGTAAAATGTATGTCAAGTCAACAATTTTTTTTAATGATTTTTATTGGTTTTTTGAGTTGGAAGAAATTACAACTCTGTTACTGCGATCAAGGATTCTATCAGAGAGATTTCCCCTTACTTTCTGTCCTGCTGAAAGCTCACTGGACAGGAAGTGAGGGTTATTGGCAACACATGACAATAAAAGAATAACAATTTTGGCACAACTTCTATTTATCTCTTATGCTATTAAAACCATTTTGGGCCTGTTTTGCTGTTGCTATTACTTCCCATTGTATTGTTACTGGCCCAATTGAGCCAAATGATCCATTAAAACTGGATATTGCCCTTGTTCACACTAACTACATTCATTACCAATGGCTCCCAGCCAACAATTTCCATTGTCTGGTAATCCATTGTTAGGGTGCACAGCAGACAGCTTTCCCATTGGTGGTTGTCAGGATTGAATGGTTCCACCGTAGACAACCACCAGCAAAAGGGAATGCTGTATACTTTAACAATGGGCTGAAGCCCCATGGTACTTTGGAATCACAGCGGTTGGCCTGGAAATTTTTTGTCCAAATTTATTATTCAGAATCTAGATTTTTTCTCCCTCAGTTTGGCCGAACAGAAAACACATTGAGCAACATAATGTGTTAGAAGGTGAGGAAGTGAGGGTAAAGTTCTCAGCAAACACAGTACTAAAACCTAAAAAGATTCTGCTCATTAACTGAAAAAATTTGGTCTGGAAAAACACATCAAAATAGTATACAGCATATCACAATAAAAACATTGGCATTTTATGTTTTTGAAACTTTATTAATTGTATTTTATTAATTGTACCCAAAGAATATATCTTGAATTAGGATACCATTTTGCATTGAATATTTACACGTAAACACAATATTTCTTGTTAAAAACTATTGACTTTACTTATATTACAAATGATCACTTTAAAGCATAACTAGACTGAAAATAAAAAAATTGCACTTACCTTTAATCTCGCAGATCCCTCAAAGGCACTGGACCTTCCTTCGATCCAGTCCCTAGTCGTCCTAGAATTCCTTTTGGTCCAGGCACGGAGGAAGAGCCGCGTGCCACCATTAGTGCGAGATCGGGTGACATAGCCCGCTGTAAAAGGGAAAAAAAAGATCTGATCTCTCTGCGCATGCGTGAGATTGGCATCTCTTTCCCTTTAATGGAAAAAATTCCCCTTCTGTGCATGCGGAGATCATGACGTAGGCTCTGCGCTCCCATTCAGTCGTGATCACCGCTGTTCATTCAGGCTTCATCTTACCCCATATCATCTTGTTTTTCATCTTGTCTCATTTGAGCTCAGCATCAAATAAAATGGTGCAAATGAAAGGAAAATGCCCAACTTTGGTTTTGTATATAAGGGTTCGATTTTTTCCTTTTTAAGGCTTAACCATGCCCCTGGAGCTAAGCCCAACCACTTCCCATTCCACCGAGCTCTTCATGATCCAATAAAGACATCCTACATTTTGGAAATTAAAGAAAAGTCTCTGGTTTTGTATTAGGAGCTTGAATTTTTCCCCCCTAGGGAAACCACGCCCCTGGAGCTAGTCCCCAACCACTTGTCTTTCTGCTGTCTCATAAAATTAAATTCATTTTCCAGAGTCACAACAAAAAATTCCAAATACCAAATTTTCAAATTTCCAGAAATAGAGGTGAGCATGCTCAGTCTCTACATCAATATGGATCTACTTTAAAAGTGTATGAAGCTTTTAAATGTATATACAGGTAGTCCCCAGGTTACATACCAGATAGCGACTGTAGGTTTGTCCTTAAGTTGAATTTGTATGTAGGTCGAAACAGGTACAATATTTTATTGAATGTAATTAGTATAGATGTTTGTCTCAACATATTATTAGGCAGCGTGGTGTCATTTACTGTATAAAATCCTCACTGTGAGTTAATCACAAACAAAGCAAGAAAAACAAAACTTTATGGAGCCTAGACATTCATTAACTTCTGGAACAAGCTGTGCTTTGATATGCAAAAAGAAACTGCAGTCTTGCAGAAACTGTTTGTCTTGGTTACTAAAGAGTTACAAGAGGTTGCAAAAAGATACTATATTTTATATAGTATATCGTTTTGGATATAGTAGTGAGGTGATAGAAAATTGATGGCTAACGTACTGGAAATATGGGGCCATGAATGTGGACACACATAATATTCAGTGCTGCAGTAGATCAGAGATTGGAGACATGCTATAGGAGATGGCCAGAGACTGCTGACATAATACAGTAAGACAAAAATACAAAAATGTCAGAGAATGGGTACAAGTTAACCCAAGGTACAAGAGACTACAAATTACAGTCCTGACTAAATCAATTGGACACAGGTTAAGTGGTGCTACTAGGGTCTAGGAACTGCACCTAACGATAATGTTGAAAAGCCACTTGACACCAAAATAACTTTTTAGTCTATTGATTTTTTTTGCATTGTTTCAGATGTACTCCCTGCTGTTTTTGTTACTGCACGTGTTTTTTGTGGATGCTCATTTTGTTAAATGTTCGGGTGTTTTAGCTACAATATTGTGGAAATTTCTTTTAAGGGTCTTCTGTATAGTAATATCTTTTTAAAATTAAGTAAAAATTGAAGCTGAACTCAAAGTGAAAAAAAGATGTTTACCATGTGCAGTAGGCTAATGGCAACTTCAACTTTATCTTGGCTATGATTGATTGCACAAACCTTTAGGTAATGAACTAAAAGAAGTGTTTAAGGTGATATAAAGATATATATATAAATGGTCCATTCAAAGAACTTATTTCACCATGGGCAGCATGGTGGCTAAGTTGTTAACACTCTGGCCTTGGCAGCGCTAGGTCCCAGGTTTGAATCTCAGCCAGGACACTATCTGCATGGAGTTTGCAGTTTATTGCCGTGTTTGTGTGTGTTTCCTCCCACATTCCAAAAACATGCTTTCCCACAAAGTTGACCTTAGACTGTAATATAGACATATGACTATGGTTGAGACATAAGGCTGTGACCTCCTTTGAGGGACAACTGGAGACTTAACTATGGACTTTGTGATAATAATTTTTTTTTAAAGGTTATTGAAATAGACATGTGGATGAAAGAAAATATCCACTTACAGAGGGATTCTTCACAGTAAGGCCTGTGAAAATGTAAAATAGACTTTTTAGGACATAATTTTAGCAAATGCAATAGATTGTGTTAGGAAAAAGCTGTATTCAATTCTAAATGCACAGAATATAACAGGGTATTACAGCCTTAAAAGGAACGACATGAGGGACTTTTGATCCAGGGAACATCTAGTTTCCTTAGGCAATCAGGAAGGATTATTTCCCCCATGTTGCAGTAAATTGAACCTTTTTTATAGAGAGGTTTTTTTGCCTTCCTCTGGATCAATTTGTTTTATATAGCTTTCTAATTAGAACAGTATTTCTAGACCTTTTGAACATCAGGGAACCCTTTGAAAAAATGTCAGATCTTCAGGGAACTCCTTCTATAATTACACAGGTCAACATGCCATTTTCATCAGATATAATTGTATGTGGGCTTTGTAGTATTTTTGATACAGATTTCAAATCTGTGTTCAGTTTTTCTCTAGCACGTCTAGCCTTTGTGATGCAGCTAATTATATATTGTGTGAATTTGTTATAAATAGCCCTAACATATTACAACATTTAACAACAGTTTTCTTTTTTAAAGTTAGAGACCACACTAGCTGGGATTGATTTCATTTGTCATATGCCTAGAAATTGCCTTAAAGCGTACCTAAACTCAGAATTTTCACTTTACATAAAAGGGTAAAATTTCTATTTTTTAGGTCCAACATCCTTTTTTTCTTAATAAAAGGATGCAGCACTGCCCCCTAATTCTCGGCCGCGTAGGCAGTCGAGAATGAATGGGAGCGCAGAGCCTCCCAGGATACCTACGTCAGGCATTCCGGGAGGCTCTTGGGCATGCACAGAAGGAGCCTTTTTGGTCTAAGAGAAAAGGTGATTTTATTTTCATCCTACGTCACCTGATCTCACGCCTGGGTTGGGTGACGTAGGATGAAGAACCCGGAAGAGAAGACGAAGATGGCAGCGCCCGGAGCGCCGGCCCGGGACGGATGCCGAGACGACGTGGCTCCCGATGCCGGACACCCCCGGAGTGATAGGACTGCCCTGATTGAAGGTAAGTGTCTTTTTGTTTTTTTTTAGTTCCTCTCTAATTATCCAATTTTTGTTACGTGTGTGGTTCATTCACGACGAGAGCACAACGTCGCCAAAATAACATAGAACTTAAAAAGATATACAATTTATATTTCGGCTGTCAACTTGGTGACCAGGATAAATCTTGGGCTCCACATCATCTGTACCAGTTGTTCCAATGGACTGCGTGACTTTACAGGGTTTTACAGAACTCTAGTTGAGAAACAGAACTCTAGTTCTCTAAACTTATTTCCCCTGTGGTTAAAATTCATGGACTTGTGGCTTTTATCAACCCAACTAACTATGTAGCTATATTGGTTTGGTTTTGGTGTCCAAAAGGAGAACATTAGATTTGTGGATCTCGATACTAGACACACGACATACTACTAGAAGCACTTGTCACCACACTTAACACAGAAGGCACAAAAAAAGCAGTAAATATCAAACATCTCCACCCTCCTTAGCCACATATAAGGTATTTACTTTAAATATGATGTATACATGAAGGTATACAGCTGAGTAATCACAACTCAGGCACTAAGCCAAAGCTGAGAACACAAAGACACTGCTGATACAGAGACAAAATCAGTTGTTAAATAAAATTAAAGTACATCTGGACTGAGAATGACTAGACAGAGAACATCTGTGTCATTTTATAGTCTGACTGATTTTTACATTGGGTAATATATAAAGTAACTTTCAGATCTTAAGGAACCCCTGGTATAATTATTATATCCACAGCTCACAGTATATTAGTGAGGTGGTCAGAAGGAGAAATGCCTATTACATTGCTTACCAGTGAGAAGAATGACACCCTTACAGAATGCAATTGAAGGAGCTGGAACACAAAGGTGGGTAGAAACAACCAAAATTTCTATTATATGAATCCCCCTTTGGCAATCACCAGTTTATGACAAATAGGTTTGACAAACTTTGAAAGAACATTTTCTGAACCCAGAATTGACTAAACCTGGCCATGTTTACCCATCCTTAGGCAAAACTTTTTTCCTTTCAGATAGATTAAGGGTTTGACTTTCTCTGAAGCATCATCTTCATGTTATCTGAAATAAATTTTTAGAGATTTTCTTTAGAACAAAAAGTAAGAAGAAAGTATCCAATAGGAACATCTGTTTTGAGGGCAACCAAAACTCTCCTAAATTATGGAGATCTCTTCCCAATGCCAAGTGCCTTTGAGACAGAAAGTAAAGAGAAATGGTATGCAGATGGAAAAAAAAATGGTATGCAGATGGGGGTTTAACTATTATTCACCCTATCTAGAGCAAAAATGGATGTTGGCCCACTGTGTACAGCATCTTTCTCTTACTCCTAGAAGCAAATAGAAATGCTTCTACTTTGGAAAATAAGGGTGAAATTGACTCACTCCTCTTACTCCAATGATGCAGCACTGGGTATTTGAGCAGCCAGTTGGGAGGATCCATCATTGTCACTTAGGAGTAGGAAAATAGTCTTTGGTCTAATGTAATCTCTCAGCAGACCCACTTGGATCTTACACATTGGACCTGATTTATTAATGCTCTCCAAGGCTGGAGAGGATACACTTTCATCAGTGAAGCTAGGTGTACTGGATTTCCTGAAAGTAATTTGCTTTTTGTTGGCAAGTGTCTTCAATCCTGCACTAGATCCAATACAATTATGCTGAATTACCCAGGCTCACTGATGAAAGTGTATCCTCTCCAGCCTTGGAAAGCTTTAATAAATCAGGCCCATTGACTCTTTTCAGAAATCCATTAGACGAAAGGTTGATGTATCACATTCAAAGTAAACACTGGAGGGGAAGGAGGGCATTGAAGTGAACCTGTTGCTTTGCTTGATCTTGAAGAAGTACATATTGACTATAAATAAGATGTTTTGACCACAGGTGGAAAGCAGCGCAGTGAAAATGTCCAGAGGGCAGGTGAAGATGTCCATGAATCAGTAATCTTCCAGGCAGTCATATACTCAGTACTGTGTAGAACATATTTTTGCATGCCATACAGCCAGTACAACATAGCTCTGCTTTTTTTGCAAAGATGAATCACAGCAAATGCGTCACTCCAGATAGAGAAAAATATTTCCTTTAAGGCACAAGTCCTCATTAATAGGATTGGCCAATAATATCTGTTATACAACCCCACCTGAAAAGATTAAAAATAGCTGCGAGTGCAATGTAGGTTTAATAAAGAAATGAAAGAAAATTACTAGAAATTGGAGGACACGTTCTACATTCTAGCTCGCCTAAGGTAACGTTAAAAATTGCCAGCTCCACCTAAAACTGTTATTTAATTTTTAACTGCTCACTGGCAAAATGTTTGCGAAATCTGATAGCCATCTATTAGCCAAAAAGAGATACGGTGAACAAAAATTCTAATTTTAGGAATTTAGGGTACCATTACGCAAAAATTTTGCAATACAGTGAAATTTAGTCAAAATGTTGTACAAATTTTTCCAACAATAAAATTATTCTTATCACCATTTGCATTTGTGTTGAACTTTAGATCTTATAGAGAGTCTGACGGCTGCTTGAACTCTTCCCCAGCACATCCCAAAGATTCTCAGTTGGGTTAAGGCAGAGGTCCCCAAGCCCGGACCGTCTGACAGGTGGGCCACGGCTCTGGCTGGTGCGCTTGCTCCCAGGCGGGGTACTTCTCCTGTCCCCGCTGGTGTCCATATCTCCAGGGTCTCTGGATACACCCCGCCAACTCCCCTATCGCAGCTCTGAGTGGACTGAGTGGTCTGAGTGGAGGGTTCTGGCATCATGACGTCACTCTGGGGGAAAGCTTTTTCCTCTTTGAGTGACACACAGCTCCCCGTGCATGCACAGTCCGGAGTCCATGCATTTAGTGGGCCGCTAACTGCAAAAGGTTGGGGACCACTGGGTTAAGGTATGAACTTGGTGGTGGCCAAGTAATGTGTGAAACTGATGTCTCATGTTTCCTGAACCACTCTTTCACAATTTTTGCCCAAAGGATCCTGGAATTGTCATCTTGGAATATCCCCGTGCCATCCAGGTAGAACAAATCCATTGATAGAAAAACCTGGACATGAAGTATATTCAGGGATTCAGCTGACCTTATTTTTGGGCACATAACATTGATGAACCTAGACCTGACCAACTAGAGCCACCCCAGATCACAACACTGTCCTTACAGGTACCTCAGATCATAATATTTCCCCTTCAGACTCCCCAGATTTAACACTGCCCCTACAGGCTTAGGGACGTATTTTTTTCTTTTTGGTCAGGTGTTGTATATTAAATATAGATAAACAAAGCCAAATGTAATACCTAAAAATAACTTTAAATTAGATCTCACATCAAAATGCAAGATCTGCTCTATAGTTAGACCATCATCCCTATGTTAAACATTGCTTAAATAAAAGTTGTAAATGTTGAAAATACATTTACCTTAAAAATGTCATGGCTCTTTGGCAAGCTCCTGAAAACACAAATTCCCAAATTTCACATTGCTGCATTACTGCATAGAGGACTCTTCTCGAGCAAGATTTGGGATCTTTTGAATTTTTGTTGAAACCTCCTGGAAGGAACGTGACATCCCCCCCACACAGATGTGAAAAAAGAATAATTCCCAACTCTTCTCTAGTTATTTTTGCAGTGCTCTTACATATGAGGGGCTCTAAGTAATTTGATGCTAGGTTCTCCTTAGCAATTATTCTTACACTAAAATTAACACCAATCAGGGTTACCAGAAATGTAAAATAAGCAAATAAGTAGGGAATCCAGTTGGAAGGGACTTACTGCTTTATCAAAACCCTGTGAGAGTGTGTTTTTCCAAAACTGTTTGTTCATCCAGTCACATTTTTATACCAATAAAAGCCATGAAGTCAATAGGGGGTTATCAAGATTGGAGGAACATTTCAAAATCTGCAGCAAAAAGTTGATCATATTCCTTTAAATGTGATTAAAGAATCTCTAAGCCATCCCCTTTAGATTGTTTATTCAAATCCATTGAACCCTTTATATCCAGTCAGGCTACCAAGTTGTCTGTAGATTGTAAGATAAAAATTCCAATATCAATGCTTTAGCTACTTTACTGCTGTAAAGCATTATGACAGGGTAGGAAAATACTATGATGATATTGTACTTGACAAATGTAAAGAGCTGTAGTATTTTCACACACCACGCCACCTATTCTTCTTATTGTTCTTCGGGTCGCAATATTTCAATGTCAAGATTTATGATTTAAAAAAAAACAACTAACATAACTTAGTGCATTGTTCTTTAAACTATTGTGATCAAGCCATTGTACAGAATCATGGTTTGATGTATGTTCTTGTTGTCTGGATTATTGATCATTGACGTTGTGGAAACCCATAGGTATCAATGAAGGTTTCTACACAAAAGTATCAAGTTGATATTATGTGATATGTGACCCTCATATAATCAGTCAAAAATATCACTGACTTTCCCTGATTGAACCAAATCTGTCTTCGTTTGTGTTTGTCCCGACACTGCTGATCACAGTGGCAGGGTTCAGTGCTGCCAATTCAGAAAGCAGTGGATGGTACAAGCTGTGGCCAGGTGCTGAATGACAATTTACCAACTTGTAAATTATCAGAAGCTCTACTGATTACTTCCCACTAAAGTGCAAGCAAACACAGTCTACCTGAAAGTGGCAACTCTAATTTCAGTAGCAGGTCAGCTATATTGCCATCCCATAACCCCATCAGAAAGTAGACTTAAATGTCAGGGTCAACAGGTATTTGTTAAACCAGTCGTCGCCAACTGGTGGTCGACGCCTCTGGCCGGTGCGCCCGGCCGGACGCATCGTCTACGCTCCCGCAAGGGGGGAACACTGACCAGAGCTGCGGAACATGTCCCCTGTACTGATCCCAGGCTCAGGGCGTGGGGCAGGTTGTGTCTATGGATCAGACCTGCGATGGGAGAGTGGACAGGTTCTGGCATCATGATGTCACTAAAGGGGAAGTTTCTTCCCCTTTGAGTGACACCCGGCTTCCTGTGCATGTGCAGTCTGTAGCCTGGAAATTTAGTGGTCCATTAGTCTGAAAAGGTTGATGACCACTGTCTTAAACTTTGCAGGAAGACTGATTGAAATGATTATACCGCGTAAGCCAACATGGCTTGGATGTCATCTGTCTGAAGAGGGTGCAGTACAATTACTAGTTGTAAACTTTAATGGCCTCAACACCATCAGTCTGTCTTTCTCCTTTGTCCTATTAATAAGGTGTATTGGACTTTTATTAAAAAGCTCCCCATATGAAAACCTAGGTGAAGCAGCAAACCTGAAATATATTTCCTAAAAATCATTTACTATTAGTTGGCAAATGATTGCAATCCAAGACTAGATCTGTTACAGGTTTGCTGGTTACTGGTTCTTCTATGATTGTGTACTCCAGTCTTGGAGAGCTTTGAGGGACAGCACTGAATGTAGGTACAAAATTATGGATTCACGGTCTCCCCCAAAAATTGATGAACTTTTTTTCCACAAATGCACCACTTCTCTTCCCTAGCCCAGAAAACATCCCATGCTTTTTTCCCCAAGTATTCTTCCCATCAGAAACCAGATGTTGGCCGACAACAAATATTGTTTTACGATTCTGCAAGAAAACCAAGAATGTAAGTGGAAACTCCCTTTAAAAATAATATATATACAATTACAGAAAAAAAATAAAGCAAAATCAAAAACTAAATAAGTAAATGTGTGGTTACATTTTAATGGTTATATTTTATTTCTTCAGTGTACCCTCACTTTCTAGAATGTGGTACCCTAATTTTGTAACCCCTCAGGTACAGGGTAGGGACAGAGAAATGTACCCAGGACCAGAGAATGTCTTCTGATGTACAGCACATGCTAGGAATGTAGTGACACATACAATGGCCTCTATCTGGGCTGGGCCGTTTGACTGCTGTCCAAATAGCTAGAAGCTGTAACCCTAAGCTTTATGTCAGGCTATAAGTACTCCCTGTGTAGGTGACAAAGCACCAGTCTACATTGTTTTTCTTCCAAGGACAGGTGCTGAAGACTGGGACACACAGTAAGTGTAACTGTAATTCTCAATTGATGCATTGAATACTGGCAATGGAATGGTTTTCCTATAAAAGTGCTGGGCTTTTACGAATCAATATAAAATTTATACATTTATTTTATTAGCTTTAATTTTTTATAATTAATACTGTTTTTTTTTGGCAACTTTAGACTTTAAGAAACTTAATAGATATGTTTCCACATGGTTAATTCTCAAGCGAATTAAATACATCTTTATTTTTGTGCATTTTATTACTTTTTTTTATAACGTTTTAGTTTATTTGGTTGACATGCTTCAAGCTTATAAAATTCTCATTAAAAAAAAATTAAAATACATATGCTTGTTTTTAATGAATTAGCTGTTTAGGTATTTTTCACCCATGAGGAACTTTTTGGAAATAAATCATAATCATTTTTTACCTATTTAATTTCATATATATATATATATATATATATATATATAAATATATATATTGGCAATGGTTATCTGTATAGATTTACGGGTCTTCAGAAGCCGGTAGACATTTGTAGGCTATGTGGCAGCATCAAAAGCACTGGAAATGCATTCTTTGGGGATAAAACACCCAGCAGCTTTGTGAACCAATTGCTGTTGTTTTTCCCAAGACTAGATGGCAATGAACAGTCAGCGTGTAGGAAGCTGGCCCAGATTTTTTTTTATTTTGCACATAAAACCATTGACCAATGTCTAAGGCCAGCATATACAATTCACTTTGCCTGAATACATTCTTTTATATATCTTGTTTAATCATGTGGACTATCAATTATACAAATTGATTGTTAGCATTATTCCTAATGCTTTTTTCACATATGCCTATATATAAACTGCATATCACATATTACATATGGCTTCACATATTAACAGCATGTGGATGCAATATAAATAACTAAGTTGACCAGTTCCACAGCATTTAATGTTAATTATCAAAACTTACTAAGAAGCAATCTGAATATGATGAAATTATCCCATATTAAATGGTTCTTTGGATTTATTACCCTTGATGAACAAAATAAATAATAAAATTACAAAAATGTAAACATTCAACAATGGAATAAAACTAAAATTTTCCATCAAATGCTAATTGATTTTACACAGTAAAGTCAAAGTTAGCGAGAGTTTTTAAGAATCCTTTTTCTATATTTTCTTTCTTAATTTTTTGCAGCCATCCTACACTTACAATGCATAAATGTAATCATGCCGGACTGAAATTAGGGGCCATGTGTACCTCCATGACAGCCAAACAACTAGTTTTTAATTAATAATGACAATTATCTTTAATTTACAGGATAAGGGGGAGCAAAGAGACAGACGTGTGTCGGGAAAGATGGGCAGTATATCAGCCTCAACTGCCTTTTTATTTATAGCAGGGATACTGCTTTCAAGTAAGTTTTTTATTGTACTCTATGAATATTTTTTTTATTATTGGAAACTTACCTCAAGAATTTAGACAATCAATGTAGTTTCTTGGCTTACAAGTAACATTATTACAGAGTATCTATATAGCGCCAGTCATATCACTAGCTGTCCCTCAAAGGAGCTCACAATCTAATGTTCC
Source organism: Pyxicephalus adspersus (assembly GCF_032062135.1). Classification (NCBI taxonomy): domain Eukaryota; kingdom Metazoa; phylum Chordata; class Amphibia; order Anura; family Pyxicephalidae; genus Pyxicephalus; species Pyxicephalus adspersus. The sequence goes on from NC_092864.1 coordinate 12,813,548, forward strand.
TACCATAGCCATATGTCTTTAATAAAGTCTAAGGTCAATTCTAGGTGGAAGCCAATTAACCTAGCTGCATGTTTTTGGAATGTGGGAGGAAACCGGAGTGCCCGGGGGAAACCCACACAAACACAGGGAGAACCTGCAAACCAAATCCATTCCAAGTTTGCTGGATCACCCAGCTTCACAAATGAAAGTGTATCCTCTCCAGCCCTGGAGAGCTTTATTAAATCAGGGCCATAAACTCAAAGTTGATCCAAAGAGTTGCTTCCTAAATGCTCTCTTCCTATAAAACGTAATAACAGGTTATATGTTAAGTATTTAGAAACATATCCAAACAATTTAAAACCTTCCACAAAGCAGGCTAAAACTAGCTAGAAGCCTATTCACATTGCACAGCTATTACTACAAAGATGGGTTTTCAGTATTTGAAGTGTTACCTAGTCTTTTGCAGTGATCTGTCTGTAATCAATTATATCAAGCTAGACTGAGATTATTTTTCTTAACAATATTAAGGACATTCTTGCCAAATCTCATGCTAAGGACAGGTTCAGACCCATGACAAGGCCTCCAATAACTGTCACCTTAATTACCTGATTAACAATGTTGCAGTTTTTGAGTCCTGATTAAAATGAATGCTAATTGACATTTCTGGTATTTTTAGATCACCATGTCAATGGACAAACACCAATCCCTGTGGATGTAAGTATTTAGCAAAGTGTATTTATTGACTATTTACAATCCAGATATGGATACCTGTTGTATAAGTGAATCGAACTCATGTGGATCATCAGAAAATTTTATAGTACTTGAATGCTGAAGGATCATATTGTGTTGGTATCATCTTTTTGACTACTATAGGTTAGGTTTTTTTTTTAGAACTCATCCAGACTTTTTGGAGTTTCATGGATTTTTTTCTAAATAGAAGATTTAAATAAACAAAAAGTTACAAGGCATCCTAAACCTAATTAACTGTCTAGGTACAGTACTCTACATGATGATCAGGACATTCATTAGCTAAGTGTTGATCAGATGGATCATAATGAGACCAATGTCTATGTAAACTCGAAGCTTCCTTACTTTTTTTAAGGTCAGGTATCTGAATATAATATCACTGTGTTACACCCAGACTGGTACCCTAAAATAACTTTGGCACATATTTATTTATCTGCATTACCATGCCAAGCAACATGACAGATGCATGTAAAATCATTGTTGTGATCTCTATTTTATTAACTGATAAACTGTTTTGCCAACAATAGAGCTTCTTAAAAAAGATATCTGGGCTTGGAGTCTAGGTGGCAACCTCTCACATTTCTGTCACTTTGTCTATCAAGGACTTTATTGAGATCTATTTTTTTCTAAAATTGCCTTGGGGCACATACTGGAAAATACTTTGTATATTTTTGGTAGCCATAATTAATTTAAAAAATGAAGAAATTTTACCCCGAAGGAAAACAACAGACACAAATTTAGGGGAATTTACCACACCTTATTCTTAAATAGTGTACATTCTTCAGCTTTATTCTCCTTGTTTATTAAAAAAATAGGAATTTAACAAACTCATAAACACCTATCATACATAATCTTGACATTCCTGACGAATTTTTTGGAGTTGGGTTGGAGTTGCAAGTTTTATATGACTTGTATACTTTGCTATGTACTGCAAAACTTTGATCGTCATCTGTACTAGTAATAATCCATATAGTCTTTCCTGTGCTATACTTAAAAACTGCAATTGACAAAAATTCAAAATGACAAAGGGTAAAACGTTGTAAACACCATATAATAACCTTCAAACTATATTTTTTAAAGGAATCTACAAAAACAGAAGAAGAAAACACTTGGGCATTTGATTTAATAACAGAAGCCGGAGTTGTACTGACAAATTCTGATGAAGTGAGGATCTCTATTTCTATTTTATTGTCTCATGCACCATTGTTTGTATTTTGTATTTAATATGGAATGTGTACATAAGCCACTTCTAGCATTGGG
>NC_092864.1:12815687-12892268 GCF_032062135.1 Pyxicephalus adspersus
GAAAGTGTATCTTTAATAAATCAGGCCCATTATGTTTTCATAGGCTTGGTAAAACAATGACCCTTCTTTTTTTTTATTTCGTCCTATCTTGTTTATCTCTTGATGTTGTCTGGTGGTCAGGTCTTATGGCATTTGATTTGTATCATTCCAATATTCTAGTCTTGTCTCTTGGTCTACCTAACTCTGTACTTACCTTCTGCTGACTGGCCTGCCCTTTGTTCTATTGTTTATCTCTTCATGTTGTCTGGTGGTCAAGTCCTGATTTGTGTCAACCTTCAAGTGTTGAGTCTTGTCCTAACTGACTTACCTTGTACTTACCTTCATCTGAATGGTCTGTTCTTTGTTCCCTGCTGTCTGCTCTTCCTGCTTATTGTCTTATGTTTCCTTGCAAGTCAAACATTTTTGTCTTGTGTTCCTACAGCCTCCAACACTCTGATGATAAAATGCAAATAACTGCTTTTTGTTGTATTGCTTCCATTGTTTTGTGTGTTCTATATTTCCCAGAAGATAATAAGAAAGAAAGAAACATGACAGTGGACATATAGTGCCAGATTTATCAAATCATGGGATAACCTGGTGATCCAGCAAACCTGTAATGGATCTGCTCCATGACTGAACAAATGTGCCCCATATTAGCAATTATGTTTAGCAATGATAGCAATGAATTTAAGAAATCCAATGCAGGTTTGCTGGATCAACTCATGATAGTCCATTCTCTCCAGTCTTAAGGAACTTTATTAAATTAGGCCCTTACCTAGAAAATAATTTGATGCCCTCGTGTTTTAATTATGCTATCACATCAGTCGATGGCAACAGAAGGCAGCAAACATTCGCCTGTCATACAAGATGGTACATCATGTGACTAAAAACCTAGCTATTGCCATGTGATTTGGGCTGTAAGGGTGGGATAGAAAGTTTGAGTAGAGGTGATCCTATCTGAGCATCATTTCCCTAGGCCCATTCAGGTAAAATTTTATGACTAAATGCATTGCCATCTGGAAAACACAAATTTCATTTCTCCTTAGCTTAAAATAACCTTTACAATACATAGGGTAGTGAGGATGGCAGGGGTAGATGAAAGGCTACTTTAAAAGGGCCATAGATGATTTTTTTACTTAGGGTGATAAAAATGGTCTTTTGACTATCCTGTTAGTTGATTTTGGGGTCTTTAGTAGGGAAATGTCTTATCTCGACTTCTAACTTTTACTCCCCCAGTGCCTGAAGTTTTACTAAAATGAGAAACCCAGGAAGGTTTTCCTATCCTTAGCAATTGACCGTGGGAGAAGTTGGTGCAAAGTGATTACGTAAAACATTTGTATGCCCCAATGAAGATCTAAAATAATTTATATTGCATTCATTGTTACAATTAGGTTTTATAATAGTTTAAATATTATTAGAATTAAACATTAATGTAAAAAGCTAAAAATTAACTTTTATATTTTATTTTTTTAGTGTCCATCTCATGTGCAGTCTGGTGAGTACACAGATTGTTATTTAAGTATTAATCTTTTCATTTCTAGTATATGGGTAACAAATGAAATAAGTGAGTACTTAATAATGTTTTTTCTTTGGCAGGTCTTGATCTCTGCTCCAACTTTGTTGGGATGTGAGTATCCTCTTTAAATAAAATGTTCTGAGTGTTTCACAAATTGCATGTAGAAAGTTTTAGGTCACATGATTCAGTATATGATCAGCATTACATCTGAAGGTGGTATGTTTTCTTAAAGTTAACCAGTGTTGGATGTAGCCAACAGCAGGCCCCTATGCCAAATTGACTTGGGGACTCCATGGTGGTCCCTTGTGGCTGAGGGGGGTATGAGGGCACTCTTTGCACTTCCCTATGTCTGCCCCTGAAGCTAGGTATTGGATAAAGTAAAATGGGTTAGAAAATCTATCTGGTTTCCTGGGGAGACTTACCCTCTATTTGTCAGTTTGTTCAGTTGAACTCTGTTAGGAGCTAATTTTGAACACATTACACTTAATTAAACTATATCTTGTACTTTGCCTAATAAAAGCCTACTGTTCCTTTCCCTTCTTTACTCTTGAATATAATCAGGCTTGGCAACCCTAAACTACTTAAACCTGGTGTAAGCCCTCCTGAGACCCTTAAGCCTCTTATCCTGAAAGGGGGCTTAATACTGCCCAACTGTATAAAAAAAATTAAAAAATAGGTTTTGCCTCTAGATATATAGATATAGATCTGTAGATAAAAATAACTTTATATCAATATCTTTAATACCTCATTATATTAAATATAGTTTATGTGTATCTCTGTGACACTGTTTTTATGTATATTATTTGGCATGGTGGAAATGTTTCTTGCACAATTATAGTTTTATTTATTACCTTTTAATACTCTGTGTCACTTTATATTATATTTATATATTTGTCTTTGTCTTTTTCAAACCTAGTGACGACATTGTTTATTTTCTGGAAGATCCCACATTTGATGTGTGCTCCATATCTCTGCAACACTATTCATGTATAAATGTAAGTTTGTTTGTGTTTTATGTTTTTTATGTGAAGATTACTACGGTCATTTTTCAACAACTGCATTGGTAAAGCTTTGGTGTGTGTTGCAGAAGCGGTTCACTTAATTAACCAACATCACACCACACTTCCTATACTCTGCTTCTATATTCCCACCTCCCCTCTTTCATGCAATTTGCCATTCAAAAAAAAAAGAAAGAAACTGCCTTCCATCTTGATTTTACTGATAAAGTCTACTGGGGGAAGGGGAGCAAAATGCATCAGTTGAAGCTAGAAATTGTGTTCAGAAGAATTCAGAAGACCAACAGATGAATTGGGTGTCACCCAAGTACTTCTTGTACTTATTTGAGTGAGACCTTCACATTCCCCAATGTGACAGAGGAACCTAACAATGTTATAATTTGATTTTCTGATAACTGTATGATTTCTTTTATGTTTAATAAAACTTTATATCTCAGGGCAATGTAACCAATGCAGCATGCCATTGCAATACAGAGTTTCTAATAAATATCAGGGGTGGGCTGAGGCCATCAGACAGGTGACCCGCAGCTCTGGCTGGTGCACCCCCCAGCGGGGTCAGGAGAATTACCCCGCTTGGAGGGGTTTGCACTGGCCAGAGCCGTGGACCGTCTCCTGTACGCATCGCAGGCTTAGGGTGCTGGGCGCGTTGTGTCTCTAGACTGACACACAGTTCCCCGCGCATGTGCAGTGTGTGCATTTAGTGGTCCGTAAGCTCCAAAATGTTGGGGACCACTGATATATATGATTACCTTTACAGTCTGATTGTACAATCTGCTCTGCGCCCCAGGACAATGTGGGGCCTGGGGCTCCCCGGGGACACATGGGAATGGAGGTGGGGGTATCAATCATCTGATAAATTGAGCTGATTTATGGAAAATACAGGGGACTGGGAAAACTGGGAAACTCAGTATTTGCCACTGGAAATCCAGGGCACACTTTAAGGACAGCCATGACACAGGGAATGCAATTGTAATAGGAAGGAGTTCATATGATTTGCTAGTATGGAGACTAAAACATTTTGGTACTACCATGTCTTTTTTTCCATCTTTAGGGATTTTCAAGGACAGCATCAAGGCTCATAAAGAATGCATCATGGTGACAAGGTCACATAAATTGATTTATGTCTTTTTGCTTTGTCCACAGCTTGACAGTTTGCCAGAGAATATAGTTTTTAACATCCTGTACTGTGTTATTGGAAGCGAGGATGCGATCGTTACACAGGGAGCATACTCATTATTCTTCAGCAAGCTCAACGTGACCACTATTGCATCCGTCCTAAACAGGATCAATACCCAGGTAAGCTAATATATATATAATTCTCTTTATTAGCTGCCCCATTGGTAGCACATACTCACCTTCCCACCACTCTCTCTCCTTTTATTTGCCTGATACATGAGACACATAGGTCTTGGGATATGGAGTATGGGGATAGCATGCCCAGCACATAAGTGACAGGTGCTTACAAAGAATCCAGGGGTGTATCAGATGGACATACATCATCATTTTTACAAACTTTTCTCTTTCAGGTTGCATCTTCCATCATAACAGCTAACAGTAGAAAGTATCTGTTGAATGCAGTGTGGGAAAGACTCAGGCAAGATCCAGAATATCTGACCCCCGGTGCACTAGGTGCCTGGCTGCAGGAGAAGCTGTACTACTTTGTACCCACCATCAACTCTAATATCCTGAACTGCATAACCACCACCACAGTGACATGTGATGGACTGGAGGCCATGTAAGTCCAATATGTTCACATTGCAAGGGCTCCTAAAGCAGAAGTAGGTCTATAATAATATTGGATGAGGAATACTTTGTTGTAGAACTATCGTTAACCAAATTTTTATTCCTTGTAAATTCCTAGTTTTGTTTTTTTTCGTCTCAGTGCCGCTGATCTCTTATTCAAACACTTCCTATCGTCAGTATGATTTGTAAATTCCTCTGGCGTGGCCTACTGATAATGACGAAGGTGGAGTCTGTCTGATCAATGTGTGTTGGAATGAATAAGGAGCTTGAGGAGCTTGATAGAAGGATTAATAATTATTCTATAATTATATAATTATAAACAGTATTAGAAAAATGCAAATTATATAAACATGTCAAAATTTATAAGATTTTATTAAATACGATGAAATCTACTTTGAAGCCCAACTTCACTCAAAATGTTTGGTAAACTGATGAAAGAATAGGCAGGGATTATTATTGGTGTCTATTACTTCTTTGGGAAGATCCCGTATAGATCATTCAACTGTCCAAATTGGTCTAATCTCCAGTAAGATGGCGGGTTTAATCTTTATGTGGCACCACGTAATACAGACATTGGAGGTAAACCTTGCTGTCCTCTTCCTTTATTTCAGTGTCAGGGCACTGGATTTGCAATATTCTACATTTAGCAAAGAATCTCAAGCTGAAATTGGAATGTGGATAACCAGTTTCATCAAGTCACGCTGTGAGTATACAATGTTAAACACCGCCAAAGTGCACCGTTCCAGGCACACCTTATAACTAAACACCGAACATTGTCTATCAACTATATATAGTTCCTTTCAATACGTTTATCTCTTTATGTTTGTATAGCCATTAGGGTAAGATCAAAATGTTTTAGTGAAAACATATATTTAGTTTTCTACCACTGCTCAGGCTGGGAACTTGTCCCCCAAACTAAAGGACACAATTGAGATGTAGAGGACATCAAAACTTCTAGATCCATTCCAAGTTTGCTGGGTCACCCGAGTTCCCTCAAGAAAGTCTATTTTCTCCAGTCTCAGAAAGCATTGATAAATCAGGCCCAATGTGCCTAAATACTACTAGATTTACAATGATTTGGATAAATGAGAACCTTCAAAAACAATCTAGAGAATGTTATCTGTCTAGTTTATTACAAACTGTTTTATGTTTGTCTCTGTAGCTTGCCTGATAAACACCGTAGGAAACTCAATTACATCCTACTACCAGAGTTTTAGGGTCGACATGAACTATGAAGACTTTGAACTGGCCTTTGGTAGTCAGGACTTGGTAAGTTTTCAACCTTATATAACTTATCATAGGCAGAGGTCCTCTATCCAACTTGGGTTTTAATCTTTAAGGTGTAATTATTTACATTGTATGGTATGGTCACATTGCAATACAAGATTTCTCCAGGATGTGACAGAAATGTCACTTTTACTTTAAACTTTAGCTTTTCATTCCATGAAAAAAATCTCAACAGGATCTAAAGTAGCACATTGCTTATTGGCACAGACTGGGATGGGGTGGGCAGTTTTATTGTTCGATTGGGCATGCTGCAAGCACCTGAGCTGATCAAAAGAGTAATCAGTGGGAGCAGTATAGTCAAGCGGCTTCTCCTTCATTGTCCAGTTAATTTACAGTTTAATTACAGTAGACTTCAATTTTGGTGGGTAAAACAGTTGCCAGATATATTTGAGTTTTAAGTTTTACAGTTTACTTCTGAATCTAACTTTTACGATTCTCTCAGGATTAGTCTTCTTCCCTGTTGATTTCCTGTTTTTCTTGCAGAGCTCTGCACTCAGCTCCTTCACTGAGATCCAAGTGCTGCAATATGTTGAACGCACCCATGCATTTGCCAGCTATGAATCCGCTAATGCGGTCCTTAATCTGCTGGAGGACAAAGAGTTCTCCTACGTCTTTACATTCCTGAACAGCTTACCAGAGGGCAAATATGACCGAGATGTCCAATATTCCTTGCTCAACAATTTCTTCACTAAACTAAACAGCATTCAAGATCCACTCTGTAAACCTCAACTACAGACCATCTTCCACGGCAAAATTAGTAATCTTCTTTTAGTTGCCAATGAAACCATCTTGCAGAAGTACACTCCAAAAGACTGCTCTGATTTCCAAGACTTGTAAGTGGGAAAAATGCCATGTTCGTTTACACTGCCTTTATGTAAAAAGATGTTTACTAACTTAGAAGAACCTTTAAAGGTTCTGGGATGTTGAAGCCACTGTCAGATTTTCTGTTGCCTGAACCATAAAAAATAGAATATATGTCTTGACCAAGTGTATTTGTTTATGCCTATTTTTAGTGTATGCCAGCAGACGTTTATTTCAGAGAAATGATGGTCAACAAAGTTTTCTGATCCTTTACCCTATTATTAGGACAGGTTTGAAAGTAATGTCTGCTGGTTCCATAGCCCTTGTCCAACGCAAGATGGCCCAGTCTGGTTTAGGTTGATCATATTGGAATATGCTACTCTCATATTCCATGTCCATTTTACACAAGTTTACCTGGATTTAATAAATGGTTGTGTTCAGGGTGAACACCATTACCATTGACATTACTGATATGTGTATGTTCCCGAATCAAATTACCTATATTGTAATTCATTATTTCTTCACTTACATTCCCATAATAATACTTGATTATCTTCACTGTATTTGTATAACTGTAACTAGCCTTCTGATTGATAGTTTGACACATTTCTCTTGTAATAAGGTTGCTCAAAGTACACTGTTTGTGGTGGTGGTGATGGGTATTTGGTAGAGTTTGACTTCTAAAAAGGTCATTGCAAAACGTGGGTTTGGCTGATTAAGGTTATGACCGGATTAGAGGTGGCTTTTTGGGTGAAGCTTCAAGTAGAAGAAGACATGTACCACCCTTCCTTCACAATGATTATAATTTTATGTAATATCTGCTATCTTGGCAATCACTCTTTGATATACTGAGGTCAGGTGGGGATCCATTTGATAAGATTTCCCTCCATTCTCCAAAAGGACCATTCATTGCTTGAGACAAACAATTACACTTACAAACAGTATTGGGATGACATATGGAAGCACCATGGAGTCTGTTCCTCACATACACTAAACCCCATTGATTGCCAATACAATTGCCATCCTCAAATGTATTTATGTATATGGTCAACTGCAAGCATCGAAGCAGTTGATCACTGATTTGAAGTGAAACTGCCCACACCAATCTAAAGCTGCATTGCAACAAAAGCATCATTTGATTGAAATACATTCCTTGCTTATTGTTACTGTTTAATGTTCACACTTGTTTTTCCTTTTTTATATAGCTTCCAAGGGTTTGATCTCATCTATGACAAACTCTCTAACGATGCCAAAGAGGTATTGTACAAACACAGGTCAAAGTTTTTGGATGACGAGGCCACTAGATCAGGTAATAAAAAACATACAGCTTTACTAAAAGCAAAAAATAATAACTAGGAGCCAATCAGTGTGGTTCCTGGTCATGTAATCATGGTGAGAGTGGTAAAATATGAATGAAGTTCTATTTTCTTAGAAAAAAAATATATTACATTGATATAGTTATGCATTTTTGGCATAGAGAATACTACTAAAAGCAAGTTAATATATATTTTGCATATATGTTCTGTAATAATTTAGCATTAACGCTAGTCTCAGTTCAAACACCTAAGTATACATTTAAATTATGTTTTGTGAACTGGATTTTTTTATTCACTTGGCTTGATCACACTGCTTATCCAAATAGCTGATACCTAATAGCTTTGTTTAATTTTACTGCTTTCCGTGTCTCTTTCTTGTCCTGAACTAGCAATATCATATTGCCCATTGGTTGTCCAGTGAGTAGGCAGGTGACCCAGGATGCCATGAAGCTGGGGTTGTTGTAATTTGCATGTATTGGGTGGAGTAAACATTTTATTATGTATGACATTGCAAAATATAAACCAGCTTTATGATAAGTTCTCTGTTTAGGTTTGCTAGATCCAGGTTTTGCTGGATCGCCCAGGTTTTCCCATGATATTCTATCCTATCCAGTTTAATAAATTAGGACCAAAGTGACAGCCAGAGGTGTTCAAAGTTGTGATCTCAAGTGTTGTATTTTTCCTTAGGTTCTGGATGCACATATGGACTCAACAGTACTACATGGCTGAGGAAAAATTTTGGAAAATCAGTTGAATATGCAGACTATGCTGACCTTATTCGCCTCAATGATAAATTTGATGGAGTAAGTACTCTTTTTGCTTCTGGCTTGACTTCTTGAAGCAGCCTTTGCTAGGAATGTTATAGGAAGGTCTTCCTTACTTCTTGTTTTTGGTAGTGACTATTAGAATACAGTTTGGGCATGTGTTGATAGTATCAGTTTGAGATGCTTCTGAAATCATTCAGAATTCTTTGACATTTATCTGCAGTTGTCCAACTTTTAACCTGCATTAGATCTTCTTTAAATAGGTTTACCAGTCCTAGAAACTTTCATGTGAATTCAAAACCCATCAGGCACAAATCCCATCAACAAGATTTTGGTTAGTTAGTTTGGTTAGTGGTTTAGATTAGTAAGAACTGTCTATTATTCAAATATGTTCTTTGGAGAAATCTCTTCTTAACAACCCCTTCCAAAATAAAACCAACAAAAAAGGCTTTTACCATACACCATTAATTATGGACCAGTTCAAAAAGCAAAATAAACCTAAGAAATACAGCATGCATTCTCAATTGAATAACTAAAATTTTAGAAAACTCAGTCTTACCTAACCAATATAGCATGGACTCTGTTGCCTCTCATGTACTGACAAAGTCTTTTGTTCTTTTTTAGTACGAAGCTGTTACGGATCTGAATATACAGCAGACTATTGATTTGTTGATTGACACTGAAATGTTTACTTCTGCTTCTCCCGCTAACTATGAAAACCGTGTTTCAGCTGTAACTCAGGCCTGGAGGGATAAAGGATATGAGTACTTGTATGAATCTTTAACTACACTAAACTCCACTCTAATAAATGTGAGTTGTACAAACGAATGCAAATAATATGCGCATGCTAAAAATAGAAGCACTTTAGTTTAAAGTAAACATTTCAGACTGGGCCCCTGTGCTTCTGGGCCATATAACAGTCATGTAATTTGTAATGTCTATAGCTGCACCCTTGGTTCTACAGAGATGTCATCTCAACATGGTTCAAGGGGAAAGGCATCACCATCAAATATCACCATGTTGACCTCTTGACATGTTTCCTCCTCCACAGAATAACATTACGATCATTGTGAGTTTCAACGTACGGTTCCTTTTCTTGGAAGGCCTCTGGGAAGGTATAAAACTACAATTCCAAACGTTCCAATCAAGTGACTGGATTAGCATTACTGAGTTGCTGAGCTACTTTGAATCCGCAATTAGCTCTAAACAGCTTTCTGATCTGTCAGTCGACGTAGTTAAAGATTGCTCCAATCTGCAGGCAATGTAAGTACAAGTGGGAATGTTTCATGACTGCATGTTTGGGGCTGTTGTAGACTGATTGGACTGCCAAAAAGTGTGCAAACAAAGATGCATTAATTTAAAATTGAGGCTCCAGTATAAGTCTAAAAAAGTAATAAATTCAGGTAAAATGTGATTCAAAAGTCACATAAAAAATCCTTTACAATCCGTGACTGAGCTAAATGCTTTCCATTTGTGTCTCATACTTCTCTTCCCAGACATTACAACACTTAGTAGGTGGGTTTGAGCAGCAAATCCGTCAGTCCAGAAAGCAGGGGTGGCTCTAGATGAGGCCAGGTGCTGATTGACAAAATACAGGCTTGTAACTTAGGAGTCATAAAGCAATAGCCATGCCCAACCAATGTTTTTCCTTGGCCACTGTAGTGCCATATGTCATAGCCTACATAAGCATGACTGTGTGTGACTGTGAATTCTGTTCTGAATTCAGGAGCAGTGCAGCATTGCTGTCACACCATTACAAGAAGCTGCATTCATTGGACTTCAACTACTATAGTTTTGTATGAGTCTTTGCAGGGGGGGTAAGAGAAAACTGTCGTGCAGTGCGGATCAACCTACAATGAAGTGCTATATCCCCTTTATTTTAAAAGCAGCCCATAGTTCTACTTCAATACTCTGAAATAGAAAACATTTTTAGAGGGAGGATGGAAGAGTGGTCTATTGAAGAAGCTGTAGAGAAGCCTTCTGACAACTATAGGACCTAGGTGCAAAGCTATTTCCTTTAATTAAAACAGGTTTCTTGTTGTTTTTTTTTTTTTTTTGCCTTAGTGTGGGTAATTTAGGCTCCACTTACACGGATATGGATGGCAACACAAAATCAGATGTCGCCAACTGGATCTCTGGCTTCCTCAAGAATGAGACAAACAGTGAGTTTTTGTTTTTCACTTGGAATATTGGAATACTTGGATATTGACATTGGATAAATACACTCATTATTATGTTTTCCATCTTCGACACCTTAATCTCCATACTGCATTTTACAGTGCAGTACTAAACAATTACAAGTTTGTAGGAAAACTGTTATTCATTTTTTAATTTCTCATCTTTGAATTGTAGGCTGCACAGGTGGAGAGGGAGACTGGCTGGTTGAAAACTTTAAGGAATTTACAAAAGATGTTAGCATCGCTGTGATCATTGAAATCAATCCTGATTACGATTTGGTAAGAAAATTAGGATATAAATGGTACAGATATTAGGATCTCTGCATCTAATAGCGCATATGTTTAAAAAGTCACAACATATATTAAATTTTTCTTACAATGCCTGTGTGTTTTATCTATGTAGGCATAATCATATATCCATATAGAGCCTCAGATATATCAATATTTAGACAAGAGTCAGAAGGCCATTGGCTAAGTGAATGCTTAAAACACTTCTCTTTGTAAAGGTTTTCAATGCAATTGGTACTTGATCTGCTGCCAATCAATAGCCAAAATAGCCATGAAAAGCTCCATGTAATATGCTTCAAACCCACAAATTAACATTTGACACAAACACTGATCATCTCTAACTTTTACGTTTTGTTATTTTAGGAAAATGCTATAGACATGCTTGCTGCAAACCAGCTTGGAGAGTATCTCAAGGTGGACTCAGAGGCTCGCAACAACATAACAATTGTGGAAAAGGTCTTTACTGCACTTACCAGTGAAACCCATGAAATAAATTTGGAAAATTTGGGCAATTTCTGGGATGCTTTGGTTGTTGGAGATCAAAAGGTAGTGTAACCACCCTACTGTCTTTGCTATGATTGTTGCTTGCAAGTATGGTATATAATATATAGTGTGCAAGGATCGTCATAGCTTCACCAAACAATGCTATTTCTGTCTAGAGCCAAAAAGTTCATAAATACCACTGGCAATACTCACAGGGCAATAGTATTCCCTTTATGAATTATAGGAGTCATCTCTTTTCTTGCACTAGGCATTGCTCTGATATTAGGCATTGTACATGTCTTTTGCAGATGTAAAATGGAGGCCAGTAAGCATAAACAACACCATAGAACCTTGTCCTCTGGGGATATGAACCTACTTCAGTTTCAGGAACTGGAATAATCAAAAACTACCAATTCTGTAATTATTACCTGGGTGATTACTAGTCAGTTGAATCACAATCCCACCACCTATATCTCGTGAAGGCTGCATTGGTACAATTTCCTTGCAGTAGTATAAGTTTCAACTCTATTTTATCTGCCTAGAAATAAATGTCTTAATTGCAACTGCTCATCCATAGTTAAAAAAAGGAGTGCAAATTGATAAATACTTTAATGGGTTTATCATTAAAGGTAAAAGTTAAAAAAGTGCAGATTTCCAAAAGGAAACAAAGGAGGTCTCTTTACCAGGTCATCTACTGTGTGAAAAGGAATCACAAGATAAAATACAGATCATTGTTTTGCTTTTTATATTCCTCTAGTATTTTTTGTCTGTCCTAGATTAATTTATTTGTGGCATTCTGAATAGAAATAGATTTTTAATTATACGCACACCTAGTCTATTTAGTATAGACTGCAATGCAAGACTTGAAGCAAGAAGGCCAGCTTAAAAGCCAGGCAACCAGCATTTGCAAAAGATGAGTCTACAATAAGAGTCCACATGCTACTTCGTGAGAAGTCCTTGTTCTGAGTCTTTGCCCCCAAATTAAAGTATTTGAAAAAGCACTTTAAGAGGAAAGTTACTAATGGTTGCCAATTTATTCCCTTTAAACCAGGGGTTTTAAACCTCGGGTCCGCGGCCCACTAGTGGGTGTTTGACAGGTGGGCCATGGCTCTGGCCGGTGCACCTCCCTGCAGGGTCATGAGAAGGACCTCACTTGGGGGGGCACACCGGCCAGAGCTGGGGACCATGTCTCCTGTAGGCATCGCAAACCCAGGGCGGTGGGAAGGTTGTGTCTCTGGACACAAGCTGCCTACTCTCCCATCTCTCGTCTGAGCTTGCATCATGACGTCACTCTGGGGGAAGTTTCTTGACACATGGCTCCCCACACATGTGCGGTCCAGAGTCTGTGCATTTAGTGGTCCGTGAGCTCAAAAAAAGGTTGGGACCACTCCTTAAAACCACTACTTGTGACGAAAGAAGGCAAGATGTCTCCTAGGTTTTATCCAGCCATGTTTTTTTTCTCTTTAATAAATCCCTGTCTGTGTTGCACATAATGTACAGTTCCAATACCATGTAAAAGACTTTCCCCAGTTGAATAAAACTCCAGACTAATATATTTTATACTGTATGACTTAGGCTTGGGCATCAATAAACATTGCCATTGTTTTATTCTCTTCAGACTGAGGATTTCTCCGTTGAGGTGTCACATTTCATGCTGCAAACCACAGTTGAAGAAATCTCCTTCAGTGTGGCCACCCTTACCGCAGAAGAAACCACTATCTGGTTCGAAGAAAGGTTGCAAATTGTTTTGTCTGTGATCGACAGTGAAATTCTAAATTTGATCAACGTGGAGACAGTAGGATGTGGATTCCAGACCTCTTTGTAAGTGTTGGTGTGTTACACTTTGAACTGATAAACAGAAACAATGAAATTGTATCAAAACCCAAAAAACTAAGTTATCTCCAACAGCAGCACAGGCAGAAACAGAAAAAGCACATTTTTAGAGTAAGGCTAGAACCCCTTTCAGCTTATGAGTACTATTTGTGTCCATGTCCATGATTTTCCATATTTTCCTGCTTGGTAAATCTAGTGCCACTGAAACAATGCAATTACATTTCCAGAGCTCCGTCAGAGATACAATAGCAGCCAATGAAACCCTGCTGCAAAGACATAGTGACAGTGGTGACAGAAGGTTAATTTTGGGAAACTTACCATTTTGAACCTCTGTGTTCAAATCTAACTAGAATGCAGGCCATTTTTTAAAACAAAAAAAAATTAAAGTATTTTTTTTACTAATTTCCACGTGCAACTGTTTTTCTTTCAATGATGAGGAGTAGTTAATATTTAGCCACCAGCTGCAAAGTGTGGCACCTGCACTCAACCCTTCAGTTATATTATATTAATAATTAAAAAATACTTTTGAACCTTTAATAAGGCAAGATGAAGAAAAGGAACCAAATTTTGGTTTAAAAATTCAAATCCTTTCAAATGGTTCAGTCGAGGAATAGGGACATAAAAGTGAATTGCGAGTACTTGTTTTCATTATTGAGTATTATTATTTTTTTCCTTTTGTCTGACTGTAACTTTTCTCTGATAGTGTGGGGGCCCTTAGCTCTGTCTATTCCAACACACCTGATGAAAACAGAGGGGATGTCCTTGATTATATTCAGAAGTTCTTGTCATACGATCAGCAGAGCAGACCAGAAGGTAAAATCTTTATTAAATCATTGGTTATTTTGTCATTGTCATTTTGTCATTAGTCATTGATCATTTCAAAAGGGGACAGGTGAATGAGTTTATAGCAAAGTGTATTGCTTCTAAAAGTTCCAAAGCTTGTGCACTTACAGGCCAGAGATTGAAAAACCGCCTCAGTAATGGGGACATGACCCAGATTTGTACCTGTGTAGGATACAGTCCCAAAGCAAAATAATTACCACTGACTCTCCAGTATCCCACTTTAAGTGAACCTGGCTACCAAAGTTCAGCCTTATTAGCTAGAATACCACAAACTAAAGCTCTCAATTAAAATTTAAAATACTCAGAGCTCAGTGAATGTCTCTGTGCTCAGGCTTAGTGATAGAAACAAGGAAAGCCCATTAGACTTGTTTGTGGAATGGTTGAACGTATAAGAATTATTCTTCCTAATAGCTTCAGGTTTTAACTTCCAGTTCAGACAAAAGAGTCCTATTTCAAGCTGACCCTAGAGGGTTATACCTTTTGCATGATAGACAAAAACTCTGATGGGGTGGCTGGTAGTAAAGATGAAGGGACCATGGGTTTCATGTGTATTCATATGTATTGTGTATAAAACTGTTGTTCTCTTTACATATCTCTCTACTATTTGTTGCCCCTAGATAATAAATGCACAAACCAGGAGACCAGCACCATCAGTTATATCGATGGCTATTTTGCAGACTACTCTGTGGATATCAGCTATGAACAGCTAACCTCTTACTTCTCAAATTTTGATGTGGTATGTAATCAAATCCCAGAGGACAGACATTAAGACCTTGAATAATTTGAGCTATAAAGCATAACTAAGTTCATTTAGCAACCATGCTGAAAAAACTGCTAGGATAAAATAACCTCATAGAGTCTTATTTATGAAACACAATCCCTTTGTATTATTCTCTTTTTCCACCCGTTAGTTTGAGACAGGAGTCATCCAGAAACTGACCAGTGACCAGATTGGAGACATGATTGTGCAAGAGAATGTTTATGAAAGTGAAGAGAAAGTCACCAAGGTCTTTGAGTACCTCCAGACTCAAACAATTGAGATCGTAGATGCTGTTATGACCCGCTTCTCCAACACCAGCTTCTCGGTAGGTATTTTCCTAAGTCACCATAATATACTGAATAATAAACAGTCTGGCTGGAACCTTACAAGATTGGGGAAGTCAGTTGTAGTTTTTTCAGAGAAGGGCATTATGCATGTTTTAAGTTCGAATGATCATCCAAATGAATGTAACGGAAAAAAAGGACCCAGGGTCATGGACCAACTGGAAAAAGCAGTTTTATTCTTGGATTGAGAAAAAACAGCATCATTTGTAATATACTAATTGCCTTTTTCTTTTCTTTATCAGAAAAACATTCAGATTGAAAATGCTGCTGCGGGAGAGAAGATTCTTGAATACTACTTAAATATCATTAAGACTGAAATAACAACATACACCACAACAGACATAACACTGCTGTTTGAAATCAAAATCCGTATTCTGGTTAAGTTCTTTTGTCAAGTCACTCTGTCTTGGTTTTCAGTTGAGACCTGCGATATCAATAGTGCCATGTAAGTGCTTTTTAAAAAGGAAACCGTTTATCATGTTTCTCAATGTGTATTCCCAACAGGGATGTATTGCTTGCTGCTAGATTCTTATACCAGAATTTTCTTTCCTGACTTGCTATCCAAAGGCTCTAAAAGTGGATGGTACATTAAAGCAATTAGTGTATATTCTAGAGGAGGTCAATAAAGTCATTGCTAGTAGTTGAAAGTTAGTTTATTGCAGTGTTTCTAAACCAGGACTGTGTAAAGCTCTAGGATTACTCCAGAGGTCGGCAGGGGTTCCTTGAGCAATGAGCAGGTTGGCCAGTATACCAGATACCAATGATCCTTTTGGGTATCTGTAAGGGTGACATTCTTCCCACTGACCAGTAATGTAAGAAGCATTATTCCTCCTGACCACTACACTTATATACTGTGAGTTGTGGGTATAGTAGTTAAAGCCGGGGTTCCCTGAGGACCCGAAAGTTATTTCAAGGGTTCCCACGTCTTAAAAAGAGTGAGAAACACTGGTTTAAAGTTATATACTGATACTTTAAGTGCTGGTTTATGTCAAGCATGACATTTTTATATTCTGAAACAATTTGCAGAGTGGAACATTTAAACAAAGCCTTCAGCGAGATGTCCGATTCCACCAGAACAGCTATTGCCAACTGGATTCTCAGCAACCTCAAGAGCTCCAAGCTTAACGGTAAATATTAACATATTGCCAAATAACTCCACCAACCAATATTCACATGTTTAAATCTCTGACTTCTAAATGAAATGCTGTTGTGGTAAGTGATGTGTGTTTGTGTCAGTACACGAGGTAATATTGTGTTTAACTTGATACAAAAATTTCAAATATCTTTATAGATTTTTAGCAGAGCTTGAAAAGAAGTTTACTTTTAGGAGTGTGTGGTCAGGCTTAGTTTAAGTAGGGTTCAGTGTAAAATAATTTAACATAAAAGACTTGTTATTAGGGAGCTCCAGATTTCAGCTTCCAGCTTTAAATACAAAAACCCTGCTTCAAGAGCGCACCGTCTGGGAATAGACAATGGCCCTGATTTACTAAAGTTCTCCAAGACTGGGGAAAATACACTTTCATCAGTGAAGCTAGGTTATACAGAAAACCTGGAATGGATTTCCTAAAAGTCAATACCTATTTGTTAGCAAATGTTTTCAATTCTGGACAAGATCCATTCCAGGTTTGCTGGATCACCCAGCTTCACTGGTGAAAGTGTATTCTCTACAGCCTTGGAGAAGTTTAATTAATCAAGGCCAATAACTCTGAGAGCATAGGTGGTAGTAAAGTTTGAGAAAGCCAATTGCAAGAATGCAAGTAGTTGGTATGAGTATTTATATATATTGTGTACAATAAAACAAAACAAAAAAAAGAATTAAATCATTATGTCACTATGATTGCTAGCAAAACTTCAACAAAAGCCTGGGTTACGTTTGGAAAGGTGTGAATACAGGCAGAACAAATGGTGGTATGTCAGTCTCATAAATATATAATTCTATCCTGACATTATACAGCTCATTTTGTTGATTCTCCCTCCCCAATCTGAGCTCTACTATAGAGTTGACGTTAGGAGGCAATACCAAGCCAGAATTGGGTACTTACAATGCTCCTATTAAAAATCTACTCTCAGTTATGGATATATGAAGACTGAATTAATTTGTGTCTTTAATATCTTGTTGGAATTCAGCTTTGAGTGTTGGTCAGAAGTATAAACCATCAAATGTAAAACTTGGATCTTTGATTTAGCTGAAAGTAAAGACCTTTGACGTTCTGTGTCTTTTAGGTTGCACAAGTGATTCAACTACAACAACCGAATGGGTAGTCAACACCATGAAGGACTTCTTCCAGTATACCACCCTGAAGGATGTGATTCAGATTAACCCACAGTTTGATGTAGTAAGTTAGCTGACAAACTTAAAGACCTGCAAAAATCATTGATAATAATAATTTGAATAATCGTGTAAAAAAGTCCAATATCAGACAGTTCAGTTGTAGATTTACAGTCATCAAAGCCACTTGCTCGTTGGTTAGTCATTATTGCTATTCTACTTTCAACCAATGGACATAAAATCATATAAATGTCTGCTTTTTAGGGGGGGGGGGGGGGTTGATAAACTGCCGGTTGTTTATAATCAATTAAAAAAAAAGAATGATAACAATGAAAACTTTCTTTCCAGTTGGAAGTCATCAGGTGGACCAGCCTATCACAGAAAGTTGAATATCTCTGCGACTTTAATGCTTTGACAAACAGAAATGTAACCATCACTGTTCTGGAGTCCCTGGGGGGAGAGGACAACGTCATCTCTGCACAGGAAGTGGTTACCTTCTTGACAGAATTTAATGCAGTTTATGAGAAGGTAATAGTTATAGATCTACCATTTGGTTTACTGTTACTCGGGTCTTCACTAAATTTCTGTTTGACTTCTTGCAATAACTGGCTAAGGGAAGAGGGTAAGTAAGTACTGCTACCCCATTCACAGAGAAAATGTTGAAATACCTATTGGAATAATAATAATCTAAATACCAAATGCCAATGACTTTTTAAATAAAAAAAAACATAATTTGACAAATGGGGAATATACTCTTGCTATTCTGCACTGTATGGATTCCTAAAAATAACTTTGGATGATTTCCCCCACAGCTCAATGTCAAGACCATGACCACGGAGGTGCAACAAGATGGCATGACTTACCTGTTTGACATTTATATCTCCGATGACTCCTTGACAGAAGAACAGATTTCATATTTCCAGGAGTCCTTCACGTATTTTGTAGCAGGCATTACTTCTGAATCAGTTAAAAAAATCCCAAATAATGTAAACTGTGACTCCTACAAGAGCTTGTAAGTACCAAGCACCTGTTGTATTTGTGAACTGTTCTTTCTGCAGATCACACTGTGACATCAGCTGGTTTTGTCATACAGCTCCTGAGATTTTCAAACACTTATTTTCTTCCAGATTCGGTGGAATTAGCAGTGCATATGATTACTTGTCAGACAATGTCAGAGAATCTGTGTTTAATCAAATCATCAACTACCTGGACTTCCAAGACTCTAGCTCTTCAGGTAAGACATTGCAGCTTTCTGAAATAAAGAAAAATGTCACCATTTAGTTCCAAAGGCATAAAACCTCATTAGGCAGTCAAGGTTTAAAACTTTAGCATGGGAATCTCTTCCTGTAATCACAAAGACCTAATTTCTTACATGGTTAAACCTATTTTCGTCTGTAGTACAAATAAATCCATTTTAATAAGTATATTTAGTTATAGGTATCAGGACATCACCCTCAAAAACAGTAACTTGAGTGGTCATCTTAAGAACTAAATTCACTATTTTATTTTAGTTTTTAAATACTTTTGCATTTTAAAGGGAATCCCATTACAATTTTCTCAAAAATATTCTTCATCCAACATATTTAGTGAACGATGGGTGATAGATAGATGTACAAGAATGACCCTGATTTAATAAAGCTCTCCAAGACTGGTGAAGATAGACTATCATGACAGACCATTGTGAGA
Organism: Pyxicephalus adspersus; assembly: GCF_032062135.1. Classification (NCBI taxonomy): domain Eukaryota; kingdom Metazoa; phylum Chordata; class Amphibia; order Anura; family Pyxicephalidae; genus Pyxicephalus; species Pyxicephalus adspersus. The sequence continues at coordinate 12,834,793 of NC_092864.1, forward strand.
ATCTGGATGATTCAGCAATAGATCTGGTCCAGGATTGAAAACATTTACCAACTAATAGCAACTTTTTCTTAAGTAAACCATTTCTGGCTTGCTGGATCACCCAAGTTCTTCCATGAAAGTCTATCTTATCCAGTTTCGGTGAGCTTTAATAAATCAGTCCAAATGACCATCAAACTCATCAATCTTGCACATTCATATTTATTTCCCCTGGACAGATGTACATTAGAAATAATAGGCTAGCCAGGCCATGTAAAATATAAATCAGGATATCATGTCAAACAATAGCATATATATTCCTAAAATAGCATGATCCAATAGCTTAAAAGGGGCAAATGATCTCATATTATGATTGTTTAATCTGTTCAAAATAATCTATATTGGTTTAACTGTTGCACCACATATAGTCTAAACGTGTTAAATATTCTTTATTTAGTGGAAGTAGCACTGACATATACAAATCTAACATATGTGCATATTTCAATTTTTGCAGGCAGAAATTGACATATTTGTGCAAATATTACAAATGTCATGTAATCCCCTCTATTTTCAATTTCTTATAGATGTCTGTAGCAGCCTATACACTGACAGCAGAAGCTATATTCAAATCATTTTCCAGAGATTTGCCAGTGAAGCTACAATTTATGAATTTGAGAAATACTACAGCACATTTGATTCGGTAAATATAGTTTTTTTGGCTTACAATATTCACTTATTATAACAATTTGGGCAGAGATGCAAATACTGTATGCTAGGACCCTTTTGGGGATTGTAAGATCACAGGAATTAAGGGCAAATCTATTAAACAATGATAAACAGTGTTCACAAAAGCATCAATACCTTACATAGGTTCTAATTTTTTTACACCGTCCAAAACTATACAAATATATTATAAATATTTGGCTGAATATTTTACTTTATAGTAGCTGTTATTTCTATCATTTGTAATCATTTTTTTCTTGGTTTTGTTTCTAGTATTCCTGCCTAGATGTTTTCACTGGTACACAGCTATAAGGAATGGTTTGGAGGAAAACTGGACCTTGTGATCTCTAGTTGCACTGCCTCTGACATTGCCTCCCTTTCAACAGATATTGACTGTTCTTCCCAAAGCTACCTGTACGTCCACAATTTTATTAAAAATGTAGTTGGGGTTGGAGATCACATTTTAGTCTTTGCTTGATGAGTTCAACTATCTATTGACACATACTAAGATATATTTTTAAGTCACATGAAGTTTCATAACAAGCAGACAGTGGTAGCATTTTATATTGATGCATGGAAGTCAGGACTGGCTCCGAATAATTTTATTTAAAATGTCTGTCTGCAGATTAGTTGGTAACACAAGTTTAGGCACTGGGTGGAAAGAACACACAAAATAAAGGAAAGACAAAAAAAGACAGCACTAGTCTATAGGCAGACCACAAATTCCCTATAATTGTAAATTGGGTCCTGGCCATTAGGATAAAGCAGTTATATTTCATAACAGGTATGAAGCCTGGGCTATGAAGAAAACTGAAATATGTAATAAAACATACCATTTAATGGTAGCCCAGTCAAATAGAAACACAACTGAAACGTGGATAGAACCTGATTTATCAACCATAGCCTTACAGAAAATAACCCTATTCAGAGCCACAGAATATCCTTTTACTACCTGTAAACCCACCTAACTAATCATTTTGTAGGTCAATATAAGTATCTCTTATTCCGAGCATTAGTTTCTACCGCTAAAAGGCCAAAACAGGTGTCTTTTGGCAAAGGCAGGTTGAAGATCCCAGTACAGGAGAGGAGACCATAAGATTAAGTGTTTCAGTTTAAAATAGTGGAATGTGGTTATTGTGAGGATAACAAGAAGGTTTTTATTAGGATAATATGTGATGTTAATGATAGAATTACTAAAGGTCTAACTCATTTTATTATTTTCCTATGAGTAATATGATGGGCATGATTTATCAAGTTTCTCCAAGACTGGAGAAGGTAGACTATCGCGAGAGAACCTAATTGATCTAGCAAACCTTGAACAGATTTCTTTCAATCATTTGCTTTTATTTTGTGAATATTTTCAATCCCGGACCAGATCTATTCCAGGTTTGCTGGATCACCCAGGTATAGTCAATCTTCACTAATCTTGGAGAGCTTTATCTTGGAGATAAATCAGGCCCAATGGGTTGTGCAGAGTGAGTTGAGTTAATGATTTTTCCACTGTATGCAGGGTTAAGAGCTTCGGAGGTGTCTTTTCTGAACTGGATGATGACCAAAAATCAGCTGTGTTTAAGAGAATCAGAGAATTTAACAAAGGAGTCAAGGAATCCACAGGTATTGTAAGACGCTGAATAAAACCCAGTTTATTGTTATAGGAGCATTGTCCTAAAGCATGTCTCACTTCACTCCAGTCTCCATATTTGACCTGACCCTCCCGGTATATGTATATGGATGTGATAAAGGAGATGCAGAAATACATATACTAAGGAAAGGGCTGCTTCAGCCTTGTTTTGGTGCAGCCCACATTACCAGAACTGAGAGGGAGGGCCAGAATTTGGGAAAAACCTGTTACAAATATCAGTTGTTGTTCTTTTTGTATATGTCTGTCTAATCTATTTTAGAGATTGTATTATATTTGTCAATTCTTTTGTCTAGGAAATGCTTGTGCAACTGAGTCTGGAAGCAGCAGTGCATGGATTCAGGAGTTTTATGGGCCATTCTCTTATTTGGCTTCAATTGAAGATTTCAAAGCCGAAAACAGCAATTTCAGTGCAGTAAGAATTATGCAATATATGTTTAATTATTGTTGTACATATTAAGGTCCCCTTTTTGTTCATGCTTAGCTCTAAGCTTTGGCGAAACTAGCCTATTGATTACAGAACTCAAGCTGAATAAGACAGAGCAATTATTCCTCCCATATCAGACATCTTACTCTAAAGTTTCAGTTAAACAATATTGATCCACAAAGCAGACAGTGCCTGTTGTGCTGTTTCTTTAGCTTGCCAATAGTGCTCTGATAATTCTTTATCATTGGTTAAAATTTCAAGAGCAAAATTTAAAATGTAAGAGTACAATATAAAATGAATACAGCTAAAACATGTCTTACCATTAAAAACTAAAAACAATTAAGTTTTCCTTAAAGTATTTATTTAAAGTATTTATTACTTGGCACCTGTCATCTGGGCTATCTAATAGTGAACAAGAATTGAACTTCTAACCTCCCACATCTCTCATTTTGTCTGATCTTGATTTGTAGGCTTCAGCCCTGGATGTATGTTCCGGATCTCAGGTAGCAGATTACGCTATTCAGTCTGGAGCCCTTAAGGATGAAGAGGCCATCATTTCAGTGTTCGACAGCATAACTACCACAGAAAAAGTGAAAGACTTCTTAGACCAGTGCAAGAGTGCTGCTCCGGTAAGCTTTAAACTGTGACACTTGACATCTTTATAACTAGGAACATGGCAATAGTTCAATTCACACAAAAGTACTGTTATTAGGTGAAAATACCAGGCTGGTAATTGGTGTTCCAATTCAGGTTAAGATTGCTCACATGGATTAGGAATAACGCTCTATGCAGGCTCCTTGAGTCCCTACAACTTTACCTATCAATCCATGTCTTTATGGAGTTCGCTTTGTGCAAAGGAGCACAATTAGGCTGGAATGTGGTTAAAAGTATAAAATTGTCTAATGAGTTATGGTATACTGTAACATTGTTAGCATTGTTAGCTCCCTTTTATGAAATCAGTCATTTGGAGGGGTGTCCAAAAAACCTCGATCATATATTGCATAGCTCATCCAACCAACATCCAAACAAAATAGAAATATCAGTTTTGAAAAGGGTTGACTTTTATTTATATTGTGCCGATAGATAAAGAAGCATGGTAGGATCATGCCAATTGGTGGGATTGACTCTCCCAGTAAAGTGGGTTGAGCTGAGGATCAAGTAATAGAAAACTGTCATGGGTTTTAAACACTCTTCAGTTGAAAAATGTTGGATATAAATACATTTAACTGATGCTTTGCAATTAAAATTACTTATGAAAAATAGGCTGTACATACCTCTTGGCTGTCCTTCCTAAATTATGATTATAAATTATGTGTTAAATGCTTTGTAGGAGGATCTCCAAAACAGCCCAGTGGGAGATGTGATCCTGCAGAAAACCTTTGACCTCATCTCTACGGAAATATCTAATTTCAAGTCTTCTGATTGGAAGGAGTGGTTCCAGGTTACATTAAGATACATTCTGCAAAATATTAATGAAACAGAATTTGAGATGATCGTCTTCCCCTTGAACTGTGCATCATATCAAGAACTGTACGTACATTTGTTATGTCTAAATGCCAAAATATTGCATACAGCCACTTATTATCTGCCACTATTATCTGCAAACAGCAAGGAGAAATAGCTGTCTGTAGGCATTGAGGATCGAATAGGTAGATTGGCACAGCGGACACAACCTCTATCATCCCTCTTAGCGAAAGAAAGCAGATCCTTAGCTAGTCCACACAAGATCCAATAAGGCATTCAGTCAATGCTAGGCTTTGTTAATTTAAAATCTAGCATGCTATGCAAACTTGATATCATGGGTGGATGCACCTTATAAAGGACCTCAAAATGTAAGTTACCTAGAAAGGAAAATTTATGGTTGCAATAGGTTTAATCGGCAATATAGAGTAATCTCTATATTTCTCCTATCAGTAAAGATCTGTAGAAGCTTACTATTACAAGAGTGATTTGCTCATGCTTAATTGTGGTTGCTTTAAAGTTTATGTATACCATCTGACAGTGCAAACTATTTTTATTTCCTTTTCAGGTTGACTGGATTAAACAATGTGTATGATATAATGAGTGAGGAATCAAGAACTGCTGTATATAACAAATGTATCAGACCCCAGTTCAAATCTGTTATCAGTACAACAGGTAAACTAAATATTCTGAGTATGTTGGTAATGGTAATGTTGACTTTATTTGACAGTTGAAGCAATAATCATTTGTAAGATTCAATCTCTAAGTTTCAAGCCTTTCTTTAATGAAAAAAAAGGACATTTAGAATTGTTTGCGCACATTGATAAATCAGATTTGATCTTCATTTTAACCATACGTTTCAGAAAATTTCTTTATCAAGATTTACAACTTACAGTTCTCAACCATTTATATTCCTCCCCAGCTTTATTTGTGGGTTTGTCTTTCTGCACATCGAATTTCAATTGCCTAAAATAGTCTTCAATGTGGATTGTACATCTTCCTGCACTTCCAATTCCTATTAGCTGTACTAATCTCCACCATTAGTATTGGGTGTGACTTTTTACACCTCCGATTCCCAATTTATATGCTAATCCTAAGCATTAATTGGAGTATGTCTTTATGTTCCTTCAATGCCCATTGTCTATAGCCAAGCTTTGAAGGCATATCTTCCAACACAACTAGATCACTATATTCACCAGCATTGATTTTTGGCATCAGCATCTGAAGAACGTCTTAATTCATAATATAACACTTTACTTCAAGCACCCTGGACGTCTCTTAGAATTTCTCACATGTTTCTATATTGCAGCCAGGCCTTGAAGATGTTTATTAAGTTTGATGTGGATCATTTACTGAACTGGTTAAATCACTATGGGAGCTCAAACTACATACTATAGTCGCCTTTTACTTTCTACCTTTCATTAGCCTAGTAAATGGGATCCAATGGGCATCACTCGTTTTCTAACTGACAATAGATGAATGATATGTAATAATATTTTTCCTCGGTTGTAATAACTTTAGTTACTTGGAGTGCGTACATAATTCTGCTTATTCACATATTGTGTTTTGGAACTAGTTCTGTATGACTTCAACCTAACTTCATGTCCTTTGTGTAATAGGTATTACGTGTGGACAGCCTAAAGAAAATATTGAGGTCTGGATAGAAACCAACTTTGGCAAATTTGCTCAGTACATTGAGATCAGTGAATACATTGAATGGAACGTTGAGTACAAGGCTGTGAGTATTTTTGCACGCTTTGTAAATATCAAGTGATACCTTTATCCATTGATATCTTTAATTCTATTGGTGTTCCCTTGTTTTTTTCCAGACTGAGGTGATCAGCTTTTTGAGCGCTGATCAGCTGGCCGAAGTTGCTGTCTCTGCAGTCAACAATGAGGAAGTCGCTTGCCAGATTTCAGCCAAGTTGTTGCAGTTTGATGTCACTGAAGTCAATAATTTCCTGACAAAACTGTCTTCAACTTTGAGAGAGGTACGGTGACATTACGGTTGACATAACCTTAAACCAAAATCTTTAACTTATTAGGAAGCATGTCCTGTGTTCTTGCAGTATCTATATCTAAAAATATATTGTGTTGTATTTTTTTTTTTTTTTACAGAGGAACATTCACTCATCTTATGTGGTCGGCAAGAAATTCCTATCTTCATCTCTTTCTGTCATCAGTAGCTCTCTGTCCACATATTCCACTAGTGAATGGGTAGACTTGGTGTCATCAAAGCTACAACCACTCTTCTTCAGCATAGACTCTGAACAGTTATCCACTCTGTTGAATTCTGCTGACTGTAATGCATACAGGGCAATGTAAGTCTGAGATGTCAAACCCATGTTCACAATACTTTCAATTTTATTGGAGTAGTAAAAGATTAGATCGTCTGTCAAGTTTAAATTATCAATAACTGTAGTTTTGAACATATATATTAAACATGTAGAAGATTCAGAGACTCTCAGTTTTACTAAAGGAACACGAATGTCTTGGACTTCACAATATCATAGTAAAACAAATATAAACAAGTAGTTGATTCCAGTTTAGTTAAATTCAAACTCAGTGAACATAGCGGGTCGGGGTGAGAAAAATACACAAAAGTTTATTTATCCGAATGTTCATAAAAACATTTTATTGTCTGCGTAACCATTTATATTTATAATATATGGAATCGAATTACTACACATCGTCTATTTTTTTCTGTTCTGTGTGTCACAGTTCCCAGCAGCTGAATGATAATTATGACAAGTTTGCACCTGATGCACGCCAGAATCTATTTGGAGTTTTGTTTGGATACATCAGCAAGAAAAAGTCAGATTCAGGTAAGACCAGCATATATGAATACTAATACTACTTTACACAAAATGCTCTTTGAATACTGTATCTTACACAGAGAACATCCAGAAAGATAAATTTGTCTTTGGGCACTTAATGGTCAACGTCCTATGCTCTGTTTCATACAGGTTTCTGTCCTGTGAGTGGAGAAGACAGCAGCGCTGCAATCACAAACACAATCGGAAAATTTTCATCCTTTTTGACATATTCCCAGTTTAAGGAAATCAGTCCCAGTTTTGATTGGGTAGGTGTACTTTCACTTTATAATGGCTAGATGTATGCTTTTGAGTAAAGACATCTTGTTTCCATTGCATCTAGTCCTTTAGTATTCTACTTAAAGTAAACATATGTAATTGTGCAGGGTCTTGGCAGGGCACTATCTGCATTGGGTTTGCTAGTTCTCCCTGTGTTTGTGTGTGTTTCCCCACAGGGACAGCTAGTGACAAGACTATGAACTCTGTGTACTGATGCGTAATATGTTGGCGTTATATAAATACTAGTTAATATTAATTGTTGGATGAAGGGGCTACTTTTAAAAGGGTCTTCCTGGGTTTAGTTTACCCGCACCCTGTTGGCTGCCCATTCTGTCTTCATTTTTAAAAACCTGTCTTTGGTTTCAATACTTTCTTGGTCACTGGCCCAGAACAAACATGAATAGTTAATTTCAGTTGTTGAGGTAAAATTTATCTAACAATGAAACATTTCCCTTTAGTTCTAGTGTTTCTTGTGCAATCTGGTCAATTATCAATACTGTATGCCTAACAAAATTTTGCATTCTTCCCCTACAGGTGTCTTCAGAAAGCGTGCTGGGTGTCAATCAGCTAGCTGAAATATCTCTTGCTGATAATGTATTTTCCAATCAAGACAAGGCCAACGCTCTCAATGGCAGATTGGCAAAGTTGTCTTTCACAGATATAGATGCATACCTCCAAGCCTTCCAAGCCAATGCAGAAGCGGTAGGTGGTGTCAGATCTATTCAATATCACCAATGCTACAATGGTTTATTCCAGAACTGTTGTGTTGTAATAAAAAATACAAACTTGAGAAAGAAGAACAAGGGGTGTGATTTCCTTAGCAAGTCTATGTTACAGACCAACAACAGATAAACACAGTGTGTACACTTTGGATGAACAGGGAAGTATTGTACTGCTAAAAAAAAATACTTAACTTGGATGTAGACATAATTTAAAGCTTGACTAGGGATCCTACCTTTTCCTAGTAATTTCACAACTACAACAAGGTTTGAGGTGGCCCTGCAATTAGACACATAAGTTATTTAAACACATTTGTCTGATGTGCCTGTGTAAATTTCAGAACTGGGCAAGCAGAAATACAAATACTATGACAGAGAAAACAGCTCTCATATTTAAATATTGCCTGTGTAGTTACTGTTCATCTTTATTTTACTTTATAATCTTACTCATCTCCCCTTCTTCTCTCCTATAGAAACATTTTGTGTCCGTCCAAGGTGGTGCCATCCAGCAGTCCATTTTCAATACCATCTTCAGCAAAGTCTCAGAACAATTTACCGTATTCTCTGATAGCCAGTGGAATTTCTATTTTGGTTCCTTATTCTCCTGGTTCTATTCATCCCTTCAAGCCAGCCAAGTTGAACTGATACCTGTTACTATTAGCTGCACATCTTTCCAGTCTGTGTAAGTAATGGTTGATTCTCTCCATGCCCCCCATGTGTTAAATGTTTAAATGGTAATTCTTAGTGTGGATTATAGCAACCAATCAGAATCAAGCTTCTACATATCCAATACAAAATTATAGTAATCGATTTAATGACAGATTTGTGGTTTTCATTTGTTTAGGTTGCATAGTTGCTTGAGGAGTTAGTAGAAATTAATTTAATTGTTTCTCACAATTACGTATTTCTCCCAAGACAGAAATCTTTAATGCAGAACCTGTTTATTTTACATTTGTTCTTTGGCCCTAGCAACTAGTTTGTTCTCTGTTTAGTGGTTAGGTAATGTTCTATAACATGAATCTGAACCTGGGGTTCTTCAGTCCAAGGATTCCCCGAATCATCCATCAAAGTCCTTTTGCCATTTGATAATGTATACCCCTCCTAATGCAAATTGGAAATTATCTTTGTCTGTGCTCTACTCTTACTGCAGTCTGCCAGAAGTATTGCATCCAAAGTTAGGTAGATCTAGTGGGAAGCCTTGTGCTTTAAATATTTGGGAGATGTCTTTCCTTGAACCCTTATAAAAGTCATTAGTAGCAGGGGGTTATTTCAAAGGTATGCGCAACTCATATGAGCTTACTTTATGACCACCGTTGTAATGTGCAAAAGATGTTTGATAAAAATTGGAATTGTTTTTAATGGCCACAGTATTTTTTCTTTTCTCAATATACAGGGTTTCTGGTACTAGCCGATCCTACAGTCAGCTGCAAGGTGACGTACAAACTGCACTGTATGGAAAGATTGTGTCAATCCTCAAGAATCAAAAGACATCCAGTGGTAAGAGAAGTCATGTTGGTGTGTGGTTTCTTCTTTAACACTTTTGTTTCAATGAAAGATGCCCTTTACTGTTTGGTTCTAAAGGGTCAGCCCATCAAAGCCATACATAATAAATATATAATACCAATAATATTAGTAAATGAGTTAAAATGCCTTTGAAAAGACGTTATCTCCAAATTACTGCTCATTGAACTGGTTAGATGGAATTTGCTTGGTACTCATTTGGTTGTTTTCGGGATGTATTTAGAAAACCTGTAGTCTCTAAAATTTTTTTTTTTTGTTCAGTTTCATTTACTTCCTTGGGGACTGAATTGTGTAATTTTTCTTTTTTATTTATTCATTTTTTTAGGATCAGCATGCCCCATCACAGGAGGAAGCGCTGAGTGGCTTCTTCGCAACTTCGGTGAACTGCGTGTAAAAGCCTCCATAGCTGACATTATTGATATAAATCCAAACTTCATTGTTGTAAGGAAATTTTCTAAATTGTTTTCTTTCATGGATTAGAAATTCTACTCTAGCTAAAATGTTTTAGCTTACTTTAGAAAATGGTAACAAAGAGTTTACATTTCGTTCTAGTTTTAATTTCTGTTTCTCCTGGGGAAATTGGGGATATTTCTCCTAAAATTCTCTTAAGACAAAAAATGGTTGTAATGTGGACAAAAATAAAAAATGTGGGGATAGGTTAGACCTCCAAAATGTGCTTCATGGACATCACAGAAACAGAAAGATAGGAAATATCTCCCAATGGGATCAGGGACAGAAATAAAAACTCTACAGAAATTAAAAGTCTTCCTTTAAGCCAAAAAAAAAAAAAATGGCTGGAATTAAAATGTACAATGGATGGCAGTCTGCTGGGAAAAGTATGGTGACTTATAAGCAGTGACTTATCCTCTTCAATATTCACAGGAATATTATTTCCATATTTATAGGAATAGGTTATATGCACTCCTTTTATTTATGTGGAGCTATGCCCACATGTTGGTTATTTGGCTTTCAACAAATTAAAAATATAGACCATTGTTTATACCTAGTATTATAATAACAAAGTTTCTTTTAACATTGACAGACGGATGCAGTCTCCTATCTCACTGCTGAACAACTGGGTACCTATGCCGCCAGCAAAGCCATCTTGTCAGACAAGGACAAGATTGATAAATTAATGTCAGGATTGAACAGCCAAAGCATTGGTGTTTTCTTGGATGCTTTCAATGCAGCAGCCGAAAAGGTAAACTTTTCTTTTTGGTAAATCCTCTGCATATTTTTCTTTTATTTTCTGTTTTATTTTTGTTCTTCTATTTTTATATTAATCCTAGTTTTTGGTTATTTTCAATTTATGTCCTGCTTTTTTCCACTTTTACTGGTATTATTATCTTTTCCATTTCTTTTAGTGAAATATAATCATAAAAATATAAAAACTGTAATGAAAGAAAGCACAGGTTATAAAATGTCATTTCCATTTTTCTTCTCATAGAATGGAATTACCGCAATTAATAATGAAGCTGTTAGGAAGTTCTTCATTGGAGAAATTTTCTGCAAGGCTGGATCTGGCTTTACATCCTTCACTGAGTCTGATTACGCTGAATTTTTCCAGAACAAACTCAAAGTGGTCCTCTCATCCCTCGATGCCAAAGCCTTTGGGTTCATTCCAAAAGATTTAGGCTGTGACTCCCTTGCTGCTATGTAAGATTCAATTTCTCCTAAAAAGTTACAAAAAAGTGATACCAATCTGTGTATTGATAGTAATTTAATATTGTACATCCTAAAGTAAAAACGGCACTGCTTCTTCCTAAATAATTAGCCCTTTAGCCATCTCTTTGTGGCAGCTGGTCTATATTACACCTCTTTCAGTCCTAATTAATGCTAGCTAACAGCATGGAATACTTTATATGGGCCTTTGTATATCCAACATTGCACACTGTGCTTCCTGGTACCATAAGAGCTGTATGGTCTGTGTTGTTATATTATGACCAGAAGAACTAGACTGTGGTTCATTTATCCCCTAGGCCAGTGCAAGTATGAAATGTGGAGCTGGGGGTTATTTAGACATCAATCAGAACAGGACCTTTAGTCAGCGGCACATAATGAGAATGTGATACAGCAACTTGCTGTTCTTTCATATCTGAAATGACCGTTGTCCAGCTCCAACTTCCACTGCCCATTTATCAGTACAGTCCTGTGGTATACATCCTTACCATTGAAAGATCAATTGAGTGTGCATGGCTTGTTCTAGGTCAAAGGGTCCTAGTTCTCCAATGAGTAAAACCCTTGCATTATTATTGACCATCCAAAAGCTAACAGTCCTATTCTCACAAATGATTAGCCATTGTTTTGCTTAGGGGAATCAAAGGTTTTAATATGTTTGCCCTCATTCTAAAAATCTCAAATTACTCTTATTTTTTTTTCTGCAGCATGCAACCCTTAATAAATGCTCAGAATCCTGAAAACCCCACTGATGTCTTTGACTTTGTGAATTCAGTACTATCCGGAAAGAAGTCAGGCTCAGGTATGTTAACTGTTGCTTCATTACAATTATATGAGTTTATTTACTAAAAGAGAACCGAGAGTGTTCACTTTTCAAAAATAAATTTTTATAATCTTACCTTAATTAACCATGTGCAAAGGGCTGAAAAAAGACATGACTTTTTATTTACTAAATGACCTAAATATTTTTTTCACCCTTTAGTAGATCAACTTCATAAAACTGGTTATGCACAGTTCATGTAAACTAGCAGTAATTATCTTAAAATTTTTTGTTCCCTTAGCTTTGAAATTAGTGTGTCATTTATAGACTGGAATGGTGTTTAAACACCAGTTCTTGTTCACTTTACGTTATGGAGGAGTGTTGTCACCCTAGGACAGGAAGTGTGTTAGGACTACAGTATGACTCTTTTTTCAGGGAACAAATATAACAGATAGAAAACAGCTCAGGTATAGGGCACAAAAGTTACTAGCTCACAATATTTTAGTAGCGTCAGACATTTTTTTTTAAGTATTAGGTAGTTAATTTAAAGCTGACTCTCATGGAAGACCCCGAGTTCCCCAACACAGATGATTTAAAAAAACATTCATTAGTAAACTATTCACTCCAGTTACTCAACCCCAAAAAATACTTGCAACAGGGTATTTAAAGTCCCATCCCAGCGTATTCCTTTAAGAGGAAAAAATGGCGCTGGATGGGAAGTCTTCTTTAATAGACCAAAACGGAATACCGGTAAATTAAGTTCATTATTAGTGTTGATCCAAGCTTTAAATAAATGAGCTTTCATCCTTATATTATGTATTCTTCGACTCTTAACAAAACAAATGTATGTCTAGGTGCTGCCTGTGCAGATAATAACATTGATACAAGAGCATGGGTAGGAAAATTCCTCGGAGGATACGTGAAAGCAGGATCATGGGATTCGATTATCTATTTGTACCCCAAATTTGATGTGGTAAGTTGGTTGAACACATATTCTTTTCCTGTTTTTACCACATGCTGCCATGGTAGTGAGATAACCTGCTATTTTAAAGAGATTTTACAGTGATACTTTTCATGTATATATTGCAAATATATTAAAAACACATTAGAAAAAAACTAGAGCTATTCACATTGGTACGTTATGGTGTATTATTGCTTCATTATTGGCCTACTGCATCCTGGAGGGTAATAGAGGTGATACAGAGGCAAGGAGAGACAAAAAGGGAAGGAAGTGGACTTTTTTGGTATTTACCTATATTTTATGTTGTTTTTCTGAGGTTCCAGTTTGAACTTTTTGTAGCTTTTTTTAAACCAAACACAAAGCTTAGATTAGTATTTTAGAAAGATTTATTTTACTTGTGTGCTACTTCTTTCTTCAAAGCATTAGATTGTTAGATATTCTTGCATGTTTTTTCTATTTTTAGACACATTTAGGCAGTAACCTCCAGTGATTATAAAATATCAAAAGACATTGAATATGGGAAACTTGAGGAAAAGATTTAAACAATATAATCTCATTACTTGTTTTCTCTGTTTTATAGGCAAGTTGTGCTGATCTCCTGAGTGATACTCAGCTTAGCATTGCATCCACTGGATCCACCGTCATCCAAAACGTAACAGTCATAACAAGTGTGGTGGCCACATTCAACGGAGATATCAACTCTCTTTACACCTTTGTTGACACATTGTGGCGTAATGTTGCAGTGGTAAGGAACTCATTCACAAATAACTATTTGTCACTATTATTGAGTGCAACTGTCATATAGTAAGGTCAGTGAAATTTCCCAAATATTCTCCCAAAACAAAATATTGTGGATTGGCCAACCATTGCCCTGGCTTCACATCTGTACATTGGAATAGCAAGGTAAAATGTGAAATCCTAAGTGACATTTTGGTCTTGATGACCATTTCTCAAGAGTCTCCATGGAATCTCCAAGAAAGGAAGTAAACTTTTAGAACAAACCAAATTTGCAAATGGTTAGCAAGGAACTGAAAACCTGGTCAGACCAGAACAACTATCTCTAAACGTCAGTGAGAGCCTTAAATACCATATGTAATAACCTTTTTTATTTGTTGTCTTTCAGAAGCCAGATCTGCTAACAAGCTCAAAAGTGAAAGATGTTGTGCTGGATGCTGTTGCAAAAAATGTGCTTACCAAATTTGATTCATTAAGTGCAGTAGAGGTCCAAGACTGGTTGTCTAAACTCACTTTCCTCTTACCTTCATTCAATGCAACCATTTTAGATTACATCCCTAAGTCCATTGACTGTCCTCAGTTGCAGGCCTTGTAAGTATTATTTCCAGAACTACAATCCTTGGGATGGTTAAGCACTTATGATTTTTGTAGGTGTTTCAGAGGACCCAGTTTATGATTACAAAGCTATGTTGTAAGCCATGGATTAACCGTACTACAAATCCTAAAAATCACTTATGGCCCCCCTGCTAGATATGTTGTGTAAGGGTCGGTATACACAGACATGTGTGTTTTGGGTCTCACTTAGGTCTGTAAAATATTTATGCAGGATTAAAAATGCAGTGTTTGAATAATGGATATTGTGCAATGGTGTACTCTTTGAAAATTACCCCCACATAGATAGTAGATATTAATGAAATAATGCCCCCAGGTTTACTGTGCAGATAATATTACAAAGCTTGAATTGAGTTACTGAAAACAGAATTTCTTTTGAAATGCAGGATTTTTACGTTCCCAGTGGGATTCCTTAGAGTATGGGGCACCACCAGGCAGACTCCTGATTTTTCCTTATATTAATATGCCATGTAGGGGTCAATAACTAATTAGTAACATTTATTTATGAGTTTGTGAAGCATTAAGTATTATATAAAAGTCATTATTAGGTGTGTAAATGCTGAATACTTTCTACAACACTATGTATTTTGTTTTGCAGTGTCTCTAGCATGGATTTGACGTTTTCAAGTCTGACAGCAGTGAAACAACAGGCCGTAGCAAACTTCATACAGAATGTTCTGAGTTATAAAGTAAACAGTGGAGGTAAGTAAATCCATCAGGTCATAAAGGTCATGTCCCAGACCATCAAGAATACAATGAGTAATATATAAGCCACTTATGAAATCCAACAGAAGATACCATGATCAGGGCATAAGTGTATGTCAGGGCAATATTAAAGCATAAAAAATATCCAACTAGCATTATCAGCTCTTCCGGATTGACTAGAGATGTCCACAGATTAATTCTGCTCCCTTTTCCTGTTAGGGGAACAAAAAAGAAGTTAGGAGCAAACCTGATTTATGTTATTGTTCAATATTTCCAACCTTTTTACAAAGATCGACATGGAAATGTACATTGATTAAATATATGTAATGATTTCATAAGATAATTACATATTACTCATACTTTAATTTGTTTGTTCCTGCTTTCATTTGTTTCTCATTCTCTCATTCAACATGTCATTTGTTTTCTGTTTTCAGATGATCCATGTATTTCCGGTTCTACCACAACTCAGTGGGTAACGAAAAATCTTGCATCTTTCTGTTCCCTCCTGTCAGCCGATGACATGGCAGCGATTAACTCAAATTTGGACAAAGTAAGTTATGCAAGGCTTTGCATCTTCACACCCTAGACTTGAACACAGCTGAAAGGTCCTCCTGGAAGACTACATATGACCCCTCTTCTCGTTCCGCTCTAATCCTACCCACCAATGCTGTAAGGGTCTCTTGGGACGTACTCTAGATTGTCACCTGGATTTTCTCCTTCTTTTGCTGGGAATTGAGCAGTGTCAGTGTCCTTTAAAGTCAGGTCACTAGTTTCAAGAAAAAAAACAATGTGATCTGTATGTAGGCTTTTTTCTTGTTGGGAGTGCTAAGTGGAACTTATTACAAACAGTGTTCTTTACTATAATCCATTTTACTTGTAAGCTACAGTACAGGTCTGTAACATGCCAACGTTTGTAAAAATGCAATACCCAGACCATATTGGAGGGAGAACATTACTGAAAACAAACTTTGTTGCATTTTTGAACACAGTACTATACAACCTATTTTTTTAAGTCCATGCTAAACTAACTGAATTGCATGACCACCAGATCTGTATGCACCCGCTTGTTATAACATTCGGGGATTAATATTCTCCTTAAAATGTATGGTAGGTTACAGAGGCTACTATACAGTCATTAAAGATTGCCTCCATGTCCTTAGTAATAATTAATAATATGAAGGTATAGCACCTTGATCTATTGATTCCAGCTGAGTGCCATTCTCATTGCCCTTTAAGGATCCTACATGAAAGCAATGGTGTGTGAACATCACTTTTATGTAAGCTGTCATTAAATAAGTAATTCTATTTTTTGTGCCCCAAAATCCTGGCTTCTCTGCTGCATTTAGATACTACAACCGGAGAAACGTGAAATCTAGGTATAATTGTCATATATCATAACATATATCCTTTGTCAAACATTCCAATAGTTAGGAACACTTTTACTTTATATAAACAAAAATACATTGTGTATTAATTTATGAATTCCTTATTCCTTATTTTTCTCGATATGTTTTTTGTTTATATGTCCACATATATGTCAGCATATATATAGCACCATATTTGATGGCTTTTTTTTTTGTTTATATGTCCACATATATGTCAGCATATATATAGCACCATATTTGATGGCTTCATGGTCCTACTTAAAAGGTCAGTCTGCAATTAAATTTTAATAACTGTGATTTTCCCTCCTGTTCATTTAGTCCCCTATGTTTTCATTGAGGGAAGATCCTAAGAGAATACACATAGACCCGCCCATTCATTCACCAAAGAATAAGGCATACCTACTCTTTATTGTTGAACTGTGCTGCTGTACAGTATTAAATTTAAGTTGAAATTACTTTTCAAAAAGTGCAGCAGGAAAGAAACCAATAATTAGTTGAAGTCTGAAAGTGAAAATCAGTCATTCTAAAATAAACCTCCTTTAATAAAGGGTCCATCTACTCATGGCTGATTCTGCATAGGGGCTTAAGCTTCCAACAGCCTTCCGGTGTATCCTAAGGAGCTGTGGTCTATAACTCACAAAATAGATAGAACTAGTTAATTATCTTTATATTCTCCTGAGGCTAATAATCAATAGTAAATCAATTTGGCCACTTGATGTTATAACATGTGTTCTCAATGCAAATTTTGTACCGTGAATCACATCCAACCATGCAAGTGCTTCCTTTTGCTTACAGGAAGTTTAGTTTGATCAGTAGCAAAGCTATGTCCTGTGCAGATTCCAACTTTTCTTGCTGCTCTCTACCTCCCCTTCCCACCCTGTATGTCAACTTCTTAAATATTGAGAAAACCCAACTCCCAACAAAGTCAAGAGCTTACATCCTTGGATGCCTATACAGTATTTTCCTAAATTTTGACATCCATACCAACTGCTGGAGTAGGGTAACTTGCTTATGACTATTGCAAGATAGGTCCACTATTGCACATATCCGTAAGCTTTATCTGTATTAACTCATTGTAAATAAATATCCTGGAAGTAAAATAAGTTCCTGGAGTAAACTTTAATATATATAATATTCCCACAACAAAGTGTCTTGTGAAATAAATAATTTTGAACGATATTGTATGTTCTTTGATCATGGAAGACATGGGAGTGTTATGTCATCATATATTTTCTGTATGTTATTGTGAAGATCAGCTGAACATTGTACAACTGTTCATTGACTGTATTCCCAATAAGAACCCGCCAGCGATGCTTTTTTTCATCTATACTTTGTCTGTGTAGCTGTCTACTTGCTTATAATAAATTTTCATTGAAAAAAAACCCTCTGTTGATCTTTGTGTTAAAATATGGCATTTTAGCCACTGATTCTGTGTTGCACTAGAGGTGTCTATTACAACTAACCTGTTTGCTACTGGTTAAACTAAACTCAGAACAAAATAACCTTAGGGTGTAAACCAACTAACCTGGTTTTGGGGAGACTTGTGCCTAGAACCGTAGGAGAGAGGAAAAAAACAAAGGATAGCTAAACTAATTCAAATGTCAGTTTTTAGTAAAGCAAGCTGTGAGCTTGATGACCTAGGAAGAAGAATAACAAGGCATTTGCTTGGAATGTAGAGGGAAAACAGTGTTTCTATATATCCTATCTATATATTCATAATATAATTATTCTTACATTTTAATTTGAATGTTGTTTTATGTTTTATTCTGCTATCTGCTTGCTATTTACACAACACTATCCACATACATGATGCTGACCTCCATCTAAAGGAGGTCAGCAGGGTCAAAGTATGGAAGCCTGAGAGTCAAAATCACTAAGCTGAGCAGTTAGTGTTTTTTCAGAATGAGAGGTCAGCTAAAGCAACCTCCTGCAGATTGGTTACACTAGCACCAATGCATATTGAAAGACTGGGCAAAATGTATGATACACATGAACCTATAGTAAAGCTTTTGATTGAGTGCCACTGTTTATTGCTCTTTGACTATTTAATAAAGCAATAAACGTTATAATTGCCTCCAAAATATGATAGCTTCACAACTAAGTAGCTCTAGTGTCCCATGGATGTGTTTTAAGCTCTAGGAAAAATCTTGAGTAGTCCTTTTAACTGCTTGGGAAATGAAACAAATAAGAAACAAACTTTCATTAACAAACATGAAAAGAATACTAGTACCGACCCAAGAAAAAATGTTCCTTTATTGGTGGTCTGTGTAGTGCTCCACTCATTTCTGCAAACTAGAAAAGGGCTCCACCTTTACTTTGGTGGATGGTGGATAGGAGCCCCATTTCAAAGGAGGTTAGTCAATGAAAAAATGGCTATTATATTGTTGTAAGTGGAAAAGGGCTCCCTTTCAAAGTTAGTCAATAATAAAGGGTGTCCTGTCATTGGGAGTCAATAGAGAATTGACCCTTAAATTGGTCCAAGTTCAAGTAATGAAAGGTCCTCTTATATTGGTGGTTAGTGTAGAAGTGGGCACATGTAAACTGATGAACAGTGCAGAAGGATCACTTTACACTGATGGGCAGTAAGGAAGGGCACCATTACATTGGTGAGAGATGAAGAATTTTATCATTACATTGGTGGGCAGTGGAGAAGGGTCCTCTACATTTGCTCTCAGAATATACAAAAAAAATAAAACTGACATTTAAGGACTGACCTGCAGTATGAAGGAATGGGCACTGGGAAACCAAAACAGGGAAAAAAAAAGAACTAGCCAGTTAATAATATAAAAAATAAACTATACTGAGATGTAATTTATGAAAAAACATACAACATACAAGTAGTACTGAAAAGTTAGGTCTAAAAAGGATAAAGCAATGGAACTGTTAGGTTATCTAAAAAAAAACAACCAACAAAGAATACTGGACAGTAATCTAAAAGCAACAAGAAATATGTGGCACGGGACGGTTATCTACAAAAAGTAAAAGGTGGTACAAGACAATTCTCTATATAAAAAAAAAGTAGTACAAAAGAATTACCTATATAAAAAAACTAGACATTAGATAGTAGTACTAGACACATATAACACTTATAACAAGAGTTAAAAAGAAGTGGTACTGGGTAGGAATGGGGGAATTTGCCCAGATAATAATAATAATAATAATAAGACATATAAATAAAAACTCAGCACTGGGCACTTATACAAAGACATTTCAGTTGGCATACACTTCATTTTCTTCAAGCATGTAAACATAAGACAGAAAATATGTTTAGCTGTGTGTATGATACAAGTATAATTAATGTTTTGGGGATAGTGTGCTTGGACATGCATATTTAGAGCCATGGCACTGACAGCAGCCAAACACAATTATTTTGAACATTTCTCAATATTTCATCATCTAAATTAAACTTTCACCCATGGTGACACATTTCCTGATATTAAATGTCCAGATTATCTACTGTTTTGTTCACACAAAACTCAAAAATAGTTCAAACCACAAAGGGAAAATTCCGCTTTCCTAAAGTTACTGCTGTTGCTGCCCATGCTGCACTCGCCCTTGGTCAGCTGAAAGGGGGGATTAACATAAGAAAGATCACCATGTTAGAGATTCATTTCCTGTAAGGTCATCTCTTTAATAAGATAAAAAAAAGAAAAAACACATGCAGCACAATTCTGCCTCACATGTACATTTCCCCTCTTGGTGATCTGCCAGCATAGCACATTACTCTTAAGCACCATTGTGGACTAAAACACAGTAGTGTCAGCCCTGCCCAGTGTCCCAATTTCAATTTCTAAACCATTCAACCATATCCCACCATAGTTAATTGGTATTGATTATATATACGTTAATTAAAACCTCTAAAATGTTTATGGCTGAGAAAAAAAATAGAGCGTCTCAAGCATGATCTGAAACAGATCTGTGACAAAATATTTATAGTAATAGTACCCAAAGCTGCTTGAAACTATGAGCATGTTACAAAAGATGGTCTGGGACTATGAGAATGTTACAAGGGATGGCCAAAGACCATAGGAATGCTACAGGAGATGGACAGAATGAGAATGTTACAAGGGATGGCCAGAGACTATAGGCATGTAACAAGGGATGGTCAGCGACTGTGGGCATGTTACGAGGGTTGGTCAGAGACTATTGGCATGTTACAAGGGATAGTCAAAGATTATTGGCATGTTACAAGGGTTGGTCAGAGACTATGGGCATGTTACAAGAAATGGCCAGAGACTATAGGCATGTTACAAGGGATGGTCAGAGACTATGGGCATGTTACAAGAAATGAGAGACTATAGGCATGTTACAAGGGATGGTCAGAGACTATGGGCATGTTACAAGAAATGGCCAGAGACTATAGGCATGTTACAAGGGATGGTCAGCAACTGTGGGCATGTTACAAGGGTTGGTCAGAGACTATTGGCATGTTACAAGGGATAGTCAGAGACTACGGGCATGCTACAAGGGATGGTCGGGGACTATGGGCATGTTACAAGAGATGGACAGAAGCTATGTGCATGGTACATGGGATGGTCAGTGTCTACAGGCTGGTTTATTAGATTTTATTGTAAGATCCATTGCCAAAGGGAAAACTCCTTTCTAAAGAGATGGGGCCCCAAGGACTGCACAAAAAAAGACTGCAGGATGGGCACCGGGGCTCTAATGAGGATGTAATTTGATTGGTCGATATAATTTGTACATCATTGTTACTCAGTGCAATAATATCCCACAACTGGTAATTTTTCAAAAACATCTGGGCACAGTGTATATGGTCTTTTAGATACATACACATTTTTTCTACAAAGTGTTTATCTTTTCCACAGATGCAGATGGTCTTTTGTCTGGGTCCAGAGGAACTGGCAGACCTGACTGTAAATCTAACACTCAACAGCATTGATGATAGCCGCTCGATCATTGCCAACCTAGAACATGCTCCCTACAGCAATGTTTCTGCTTTTGCCAGGCGGTTTAATGTTGCTGCTCAAAAGGTAGGTATAACCTAATCTGCAACAAGGCAACAAAAGACTGATATTATATATAGAGCATGGGTACATTGAACTTAAAGAGGACTATTCACTATATTTTGCAACTCAACTTGGTTAAGTTATCTCAATATATCCCCATCATCTTCATTTATGTTACCTTTTAAATATGTTTTTAATGTAAACTGTGATTTGTCATTTAAGATCAAGTAACTAAACCCCAGCAAGACTGCACCCCTTTGGGTGCTTTTATTTAAAAAAAATAGTTATTTTTCAGAAAGTATTTATTTTTATCGAGTCAGATGACCTAAAAAGATACTTTTTTAGTTGTAGGAGGATCATGCTAGACGTAGCCAGTCCTTTGCGTATTATTTTTGTTGCAGGCTCCACCAATGGGATCACTCCGTCATTGTTCTTGACTCTTTTCCAGTCCACCTGAGAGTTTTAGGTCATCCCACTAACCTTTTTTAGATCCTCCTTTTGCATCTTCCCTAATATTAAATAAATGTAAAATTCAGCACAGAAAGTGAGAACTTCTTATAATGACAACAGAAGGTACACAGACCCAGAAACTAAGTGCAGAGATCTCATTAATAGGGGTCTAGGTAGTTTGCCTGTCCATGAATTTGACTATAATTCAGCCATTTTTTTGTTCAGATGCATTCCTCTTCTCATTCACTCAATAGAACACTGAATGAGAAAATAGCCGAATAACTGCTGATTGCATGGACAAACAAACAAAAAATAGATCCCACTATTCCTTTTTTTTCACTAAAGAGCAGATATTTAGCTACAGGCAGGTGATTTTCCTTGGGCTGAGATGAAGTCATTATTCCGCTGCAGGCAGATGAGGAAGAAAGAAATATAGATATTGTATTGTATTGTATTGCCCAAAAGTGGGACACTTACAAAAAAAAAATTTCATACTACAGTAATAAAATATAAGCTGTGAACACTGTGTTGGATAACATAACATTCATTTTGATCTGACTGCAGGCCAACTTGACGGTTCTTCCAAATGATGAGGTCCGGGATGCTTTCCTGTCAATGTTTCTTGGCAGACTGAAGCCCTACTTTCACTACCTTCCACCTGAGCTTTGGGGTGAATGGTTTGATGGCTACTTACCTCTATTTCTCCCAGGAATAAACAGCACACAGATATCATGGCTCTACACAGATATATCATGTTCCAACTACCAGTCAGTGTAAGTAGATTGTAATCTTGTACTCAGTCTCTAGGCATCTGTTCTTTTGCTGGCCAATAAATAACTAGTAGTAACTGGGGGGATATTGGATTATGATCATCCACACCTTGTGTTTGCAACAAAGAGATATGATAAAATAAACAGGGAACTGTTGATCCACGGAACACCTGATAGCCTCATGGAATCAAAAAGAAATTCCCTGTTGGAGCAAATTGAATGAAACAAATTTTTGTCTTCCTCTGGATCAACTGTGTCTAAAGTGTTTTTTTTGGGATATGTTTATTTCCCTAGTGGTTAAACTTGATGGATTGATGTCTTTTTAAACCTAGCTGACTATGTAACTATGAAAAAATTGGGAGCCCCTACTCAATGCCATTTTATTAACTGGGCAATGGTATGCTCAATACTAGTGTTGGTGTTAAAATTCGGGTTATCCCTATATTCAACTCAAAAATGGCAGTTCGAATTTGGGAAGACCCCAAGACCCAAAAAACATGGAATTCGACTTTTTGAATTCGTGTTTAAAAATATGTTTAAAAAAAAAAAAAGTCAAACTCCAGATGAACTCTCAATGGAGTTTCTCCATTCAGAGTTCATCTGAGTTCAGTTTCCACGGGTAACCTCTACTGCCTGGGGATTGCAAACAAGAGAATTCCCAGGGATGCAAGAATGATTGCAGCCCTGAAAATCCAGTGCAGTCCTGAGGCACTAGAGGTTAATTACCCTCTAGTGACCGGTGATCACAAACAGGAGGATTCCCTTGCAGCCCTGAAGGGTTCCCAGGGCTGCAAGGAATCCTCCTGTTTGTGATCCCTGGTCACTAGAGGTTAATTAACGGGCTTATCAACCCAGTGACCGTGGGAACTGAACTGCAGATGAAATTTCAATAGAGAAACTCCATTGAGAGTTCATCTGCAGTTCCACTCCGATCCCCCGGCACTAGAGGTTAATTAACCTCTAGTGCCCGGGGATCTCAAACAGTTGAGAGTTCATCTGAGTTCATTTCACCCGATCACCGGGCTGTACTTATCATTAATGAGTCACAGCTGATAGGAGGTACGCAAGTGCTTCCAGTCAGCTGTAACTGCAGATGATCTCTCAATGGAGTTTCTCAATTGAGAGTTCATCTGCAGTTCAGTTCCCACAGTCACCGGGCTGTACTTATGGGATTTTTGCATGGGAACTTTGTGGTCTGATTGGAGGAGGCACACGAGTTCTTCCATATAGCTATGACTGCAGATGAACTGTTGTTCCGTATGTGTTCTTGGATAGAGATTCTCTATCCAAGAACATTATGAATAATATTTCTGTGAAAAGAGCCAAAAACTATTGAGATTTCAAAGCGCACTGTCAACTTGCAGTAAGTCTATACCTGCCTGTGAACACACCTGTTACATTATTATACGTTTTTTATACAAAATGAACAGTCATAGTGCAGAACTCTAGGTGCATAGCAGGTACTCTCCAAGTCACTTTGTACCTTTAGGCTCATTTTATACATGTAGTGGAAAGTAGCATGGTTGTCTGCTTCCTGACAAATAGCAAACGGTGCTGCTGTGCACCAAGTATCAAAAGACTAAAACACAGATAAAAGTTTGTGCATGCAGTTTCGGCTCTGGCTGGTACTGTGGTGCAGTTATTCCTCTAGGGAAGGAAAAGTAACCATGCAGCTAAGTCATTTGTTGCTTTTTGGAAATGTGCCATAACCAACTAAATGGGTGCAAATTAATGAGTGCAATTCGACCCGTGGTTGAGCCTGCAGCAGAACAATGCAGTTAGCTTCGGGTCTGAAATGGCCATTACTTTTCAGCCTACCTTCTCTTCATAAAAGAGCAGAAGTTAAAGAAATGTCTAAGCTTCCGGGTATAGGGCATATTGCTACTCCCTGCTTCCCACCATTTATCAGCAGTTTTATATAGGTGTAGGGATTAATTATGTCAGCCAAGTATTATGCAAATACAGACTTTTCAACATTGGCAGATCATCCTTTGGAAGGGGTTGTAGCAATGCACCGAGGCTCCAGGAAAGGCAAGGTTAAAGTGTTTTTTAGGACACAAAGAAAATCAGTATGTCTTTGCAATACAAGCACCATTCCCAATATTTGATCCACTTACAAACACTACAGAATTAAGTCTGTTCATCGACTAGAGACCAGTGAGCTTCCAAAGTCTTGTTTGTGGCTCTGCTGAACTGAAATCCTAGCCAGCTTTGTCAACACTGCCTATTAGACTACATGCATACACTGTTTTCACTTCTACAAAAAAGATTTTACTTTCTTTCAAGAGCCTAATATGCGCTGTAGGGAAAATATGCTTAAGATAAGTAGATCTGGGGGCTGCTCATTTCATCTAGAATTAGGTAGAATTAAGGCTTACAACAGGTGGGTCTGCTCTGTAAGGTGATGGATAGGGGTGATACTCAGGTGAGCTCACATTTAATTGTTATTTTTTTTCACCTCTGTCTATTTTTTTTAGAACAGATCTCACAATTTGTGTTCATTTATTACAGAGTCAATGGATTCAACCAAGCATACATATATTTGGCAAATGACGCAAAAATTGCTTTCTACAACACCTACATTAGAACATTTTTGAACAACAGAGCTCAGTCTGAAGGTAATCACATAACTGTACAACATGTATACATTGTCAGTTTCTGTATCTTGGGGTAGCAAACTTAGTTGTTTAATATCATTTTACATGATTTACAATAAATATTCTGTATAAGGTGCATTCATGGTTCTTAGTTTACAATGCATGCTAGCCTTTCAACAAGAAAAGTCCCTAGGGTAAACCAAGTTGAGTAATCTTTCTGTTGGAAAAGTTGCTGTTTTGGACCATTGTACACATCCAATAAATATAAGTACAAACTTTTCATGCCTGGGTGCACCTAATGTATAACTAACAAAATAAATCAAGGTAATATAATTAGTGATGTGTCCACTTTTATATTTTTTTACCTGAATCTAAACCATTGATTTTTCTATATGACACAAGGCTGCCTTCATAATCCAACTACTACATGGTAACACCATCCTTGTTAACAGTTTTTTTTTTTTTTTTTAGCAAAATGTTTAATTTTTATAAAGTGCACATATAACAATAACATATTTTAATTTTCATAGATGTGTGCAACTCCTTAGATCCCTTACAGTGGGTCAGTGACAACATTGGAAGTTTTGCAAACCAAGCCACATACCAAGACTTGCTATCATATAATAAGAATTTTAGCAAGGTAAGTACTTTCGGTGGTGATATTATATAAGCTTGACATGTACACCTGCCTGTCATCTTCTCTGTGTCTTTAAATTTTTAGGGGCTTACTACCATTATTCCCTTTAATGGACTGGATACATGTAAAGAGGTCTTTAAACAATCTGTGTAGTGGTCGGGTTGGATATATCTGTGGGTGTCAAATAGGAATTTAAGGGGGCTAAAAGATAATTGTATACAAATAAGCTTTAAGTGTAATTCTTTAGTATGTCTCTAGGTTTAATAAATTATTTATCAAATAGTAAAAACTATTAAGTGCAATGTGAAGAACTAAAAGCCTTGAGAAAAAAATCTAACATTGGTCTAGCAAAGTTAAAGTAATTTCTGGTTGGTGGTTGCACCGGCTCCATCTACTCCATAATTTAGCTTTATATATGGGTTGTGTATGAGGAGACACACTATCTTGCAACACGAGGCCCTTGGAATCGAAGACTATAAAGAGGAGAATTTAAAGGGTGTTGGGTTGCTGCCCTGGTGTCCCCTTACAATGACTTCAAGCATACAGTAAAAGTCCTGAAATGAAGTAACATTCAAAAAGTATATTAAGTTAAAAGGACAAGGAGTTCTGGAAGAGATAGCCTGACCCCAACAGAACGCTGATCTGAACATCATTGAACCTATCTGAGATTACTTCAAAAGACCGAAGCAAAAACAAATCTAAAGAACTGTGGATAGGAAGCATGCGTAGAACTGTCCCGTTTTGAAGGGCCAAGAAAGGGCATGTCATATATTTTTTTTAACATATATTTGACATGGTATCAGTGGAAAAATAGAAGTAGAGAGTGGAGAAATAACCACTTCTGGCTGCTTCCTTATATGTATTTTCCTTGGATTTATATATTACTCTTGTAGTTGGGTCAATACGGCATTGGCACCACAGGGTACATGAGGTCAGTAAATATTCAATGTATACCATTAGAAAATGTCACTAATATATAAATGAGATTTAATATGTTTTGCTATTTTTTCATACAGGTGATTTATGAAAGCTCCTTAACTATAAAAGAACTGGCAGATTACACAATCATAGCAGACAGTGTGTGCAACAGCACCTTACTAAACATCATGCTGACCAAAGTTGCTTCATTTGAGTCCTATGAAGATATTCAGGATTACCTGGTATACCTCCAAGACAGATTGGTACCAGTAAGTTAACCTTCTTACTACGCTTTATGCTACTATGCTTTTAAATTTTCTTAAGGTTTTTAGATCTTATGATTAAGCCACAGCTGTAGATGTCTTTCTGTACATTAGGTTACAGTGTTTGGAGATCCATGCTGTTAACGTGTAGGGTAGAGTTCCTGCTGTGGAAAGAAAACATTAATCGTCCCTGACTCTGACCCTGCCTGTAACCCCAACACTAATCCTCCCTGTAACCTTAACATTACCCTCCCTGTAACCCCAGCCCTAACAATTCTCCCTAATTCTCCTTCTGACCTTTAGTTTAACACTCAGTGTAATCCTTAAACTAATCTTTCCTGTAACCCAAACACTAACCCATTTGTAACCCTAAAACTAATCCACACACCAATTTCTATAACCGAATGACTGACGCTCCTTGTAACCTTATACCCTCTCTGTAACCCTAATCCTCAATATAACCCCAACTGTAACCCTCCACGTAACCCTAATTCTAACATTCCATGGAACCCCAACACTTAATCCCTAATACATAGTGAATTTAGTAATCACCCTCCTATAGAGAATGGACATAAGGAGGTGAAAAGTTTGACACTGCATAAGAGCCCTGGACCCTCTTTGGCATACAGAGGCCACACAGGGTTTCCAATCAGTTGCCCACTGTTGGCTATGTCCACCACTAGCCTCCTGATAACAATAACACAAATCCTTCTGTAACCTTAACAACCTTCTGAAACACTAACCTGAACTATAACCTAAAAATTATCCACCCCATTCACCTGCAAGTTTCCCCCAGTACCGTAGACTAATCTTCCAGTTCTAAAATTAAAGATACCTGATTAGAAGTGCTAGTTTTAGCAACTTTTGTTGGTTTAAAAATTAAATAAATATATAATACAATGTGGCCTCTATTTAACTCAGACATTTATCATACCCTATTAATGTATCTGAAAAGTAGCATACAGTACTTGTTGAAATGTATTATAGGTATCAGTCGCAGGCCTGGCTTGGTGTAGCAGTGACAAACTCCTGGGCCAGTTAAGTGAGATGACAACACAGAACATCATCAGCAAAATTCTCTTGGTGCTGGACAATGAATGGGCTCTGAACAATATGACAGGCTGGATGACAACATTGAAATACCTGTTTGAGAAATTTCCAGAAGCCTTTAATGAACATCAAATCTCAAGTCTCACTATGGATATGCCCTGTGATGTCTATCAAGATTTGTAAGTAATATTAGTGAGTAAAAAATGGTCAGCTGCTCATTTAACAAATGTTCCCTAATTATATCTGAGCTGTAGGTAGTAAAACGCACACGTTATTTGTTTTGTATTATTACATTTTTTATATAGATAGTACAGGGTTTGTTATGGGATGTCAGGGATGTTATAAAAACAAAACAGGGAGATCCCAGGATATTTTACAAGCTGTTCTACAAGTAGTACATTATATCTGTGCAATGGTTTGAAATATCCAAACCTACCAGTCTCAAAGTTTTTTCCCGGGAGCAAAGACAAATTACCTTCAAATCCTTTTTTTTTATTTTTTATTTACATCATTTTTATTTTACTGCACCAACATGAGGTTCCTCCAGAGGTTGCCAGTAGTTTCTTGGACTGTTGTTGAATTGATCTCCTATTTGATGCATGAATAGTTTGTTTTTTTTTACCCACAAATACTGGTTTTAGCAGAGGTAAGATCCCCAAAAAAATGGTTTTAGTAGGGGTCCCCTGAGACCTGAAAATTCTATCAGAGGTTCCTCATGGGTAAAAACGTTGAGAAAGACTGCAGCTGACACTCTGCCTACTTTTCTATTAGCACATTACTTATCTCTTGTATACTGTATATATATATAAATATTTCTATGTAAATACGCACAATGTAAATAATATGTAATTGAAAACTTATATTCTTTGTTTTCTGTGACATATAGAGTGGGGATACTTCTTATTGTATACCCGAACTTCAGCAAAACACAAAGGAATTTCATCTACAATTACTCTCTGACTTACCTAACCAAGCAAAAGGAATTAACAGGTAATGTCACATAAGACTAAAATCCAACGTAGCTACAAATTAGGAGCAAGCTGAGCTATATCTAGCGGACACAAAATAAATTACAGACAGGGTCACTATAGTGTTGAGGCTTGGCACTGTTCTAGGCATTGTGTGTGGGTGGTAATGTAGCCAATAAAGGTGTTGACCATTATGAGACTCTAACAAGATTTGAAAAAGCTATTGACTGTTTTAATGCCTTGTTAACATAAAGCTTTGCTTTATTTTTTAAAAATGTCTTTTTCTTCTAGGATCTGCATGTACAGTGGATTATACCAAACAATGGATCACTAAGAATTTTGGACCATATTATACCAAAGCTAAAATCACTGAACTTCTTTCTTTGTATCCAAGTCTGGATTTTGTAAGTAGCAATATAGTGGCGGAACCATACTTAAACAAAAAAGTCCTCTGAAAGAGAAAATGAGAGGTTATTAAAAGATATCCAAATTCAAAAACCAAAAAATGTTGCAACTCACAAATCCTTTGATGTCATGGTTGCTTTATTTTTCTTTATTCCTAAAGGATGGGAGCATCTGAAACATTTGATGGTACAGATTAGTATAGTACCAATTTACCAAATTAGATAGTTCTGGCTACTCCATTACATAAAAAAATAGGAGAAAGTGAGGAACTCTCATAATCACCATGACTCACATACAGACCTGGGAACTGGATGGATTTCTTTAAAGTAATTTGTAATTTGCTCGCAAATGTTTTGAATCCTGGACCGGGTCCATTCCAGGTTTGCTGGATCACCCAGCTTCACAGTTGAAAGTGTATCCTCTCCAGCCTTGCAGAGCTTTAATAAATCAGGTCCATAGGACAATACAATACTAGAATCACATGCTTTCTGTATTTTCTCTTTATAAGCCTCGATATTTCTTATTTTTGCAGTTGTAGCTTGAGTGTTTTTGTTCACCACACCATCAAATAATAATTCCAGGTTTTACTAAACCTTTATTTTTTTCAGCTGTATTACATTTATGATGATATACATGATATATATATACAAAATAACATGATGCTTAAAGTTATCCATGTTGTGACCAGATCAGTGGTGTTTAATGACTGCCTTCCATTTCAGGCTGTGCTATTCGGAATGTTAAGCCCAGAAGAACTGGCGGAAATGCTTATAAAAGATGACATGCTGAAAAATGACACTTTGACAAGTACAATGCTGCACTTTGTTGAACTTAATGATGTTACCAAATACACCATTGCCATAACAGAAATATCACAAGGGGTATTGCATATCTGTAATATATATTTTCTAGAAATCACAACTACAACTTCATGACAGAAAACGGTTCATTGTCTTCTTAATACTTTCTTCAATAGGTAAACCTGTCCGTCTCAGAAGTAACGTCATTGAAGCAGATCTTTTTGACTGTCAAGTTAATAGACGTCCAGGCTAACTTCTCTAAATATGAAACCGATGATTGGATGGACTTATTTAAGAACAAACTTCATCTTCTGCTGCCCTATGTTAACCAGACAATTCTGGAGATCTTACCAGTTGCCATCACTTGCCCATCCTATCAGGCAATGTAAGTAATGCCTGTTAAAACAAGGACTAAGTATTTCAAAATTATTGAACAGTTTGCACTCTTTTTGTTTTAACCTTTTTAAACTGGAAGATTGATTGGATAATAATTTAGGATAAAATGCCAGTTTTTAAAACAAATCTAGTTGTAGCAAATATTAAAATGGCAATATTTACAGTTAATGTTACGAGGGGTATCACTTGAACACTGGTTTAGTCCTAAGAGGTCTCCTAGTCATCTGTTCTAGATTAGGCAAAAATTCTCCAACAGGCTTCCCATTCCTAGACTTGGCAAGTCTAGTGTAGATATAAATTGACTGTTGAAGTGGAGAAATTTGGCACAAGACATCTGTTCCAGGGTCATAGAATAAGTCAATCCGGCCCTGTCTAAGCAGAGTTTACCTGTAGCCTAAAATCTATGTTAGCAACGTTTGAAGGGTGCTCCAAAATGAAGCTTGTGATGTGTAACTTCTCTTTCTCCCTGATGTATCACTGATCACATTCAGTTATATAAGCCAGATCTAAATCTTATTAAAAGAGCTGAAAATGTCAGCAAGGAGCCTACAATCTTATTTGTAAATGATCTAGTGAGCCTTAGGACTGATTTGATCTCACAATAATATATTCTCTCCCAAAACAGACTCAGTCAATTTTCATCATCAAGTATCTATTCATTTCTGACAAATGAAACAAAGGATGCCATCTACACTGATTTCATTAAAAGATACATGTCGAGCCAATTGGCTTCTGCAGGTAAGACTTTTTAAAATGTTTAGTACATCTTGTAATAATTCATTTATTTAATGTCTAGCTGCATAGATGATTACAAGGTTAACAGGATTACACCAGCAAATCCAAGTCATGAGGTCAATGATAATAAAGGTTTACCTAGATAGCTACCATTCACCACTTGATATCAATCAGATTTTGATTTTACCTATCTTTTGGTTCAATAACCAACCAGTTCATAAAAACCACAAACCAATGTGAATACTATGTGCTGTGTATGAAAGCAATGGCATACAATCTGTGTTTTTTTATTGGTTACTGTTGGAATCATTCCCATATTGCCAAGCACGGGTTCTGCCTCATTCTTAAGGTACACAGGGGAGCAATTCTTGTTTAATATTTGTTAAGATACAGGGATAAAGCTGAACTTTTGCAAGGTCTTTTGTTCATTCCCTACAATTGTATAAGCCAAACAATTTCCAAGGAAGCTAAAGACCACCAGTGGTTTACATGGTCTCTTATGTAAAAAAAAGACCGATAGGTGCTTGGCTGTATATTCCCAGGCTTCCATCTGGTTGGGCTAAAACAATTTCATATATATCAGAATTTACCTGACCTTGTTCCTGTTTTCAATTTGTGTATTCATCTCCACTTGTGCAGCATTGAAGGCATTTCATATGAAATCCTTAGATAAATTGTCACTGTCTTTCACAGATACAGCACATACAGTGTGTGACTCCGGTGACTTCAGAAGTTGGATAGAGCTTAATTTTGCTTACTTTGTTCAGCAATCCACTTTTGATGATCTCTCCATCTTCAATAAAAACATTACAAAGGTAATTATTTTGCTGCACTTTATTTTCCTGTTTTATGGTATTACATTTACAGTATTTAAAAGGTTTTGCTAAAATTAAGTTACATTCAGGTATTTTTATTCGACAGGTGGAAAATCCTGCTGATCTTTCATCCACAGAACTTGCAGACTTTACTTTCCTGGCTGATGCTTTGCAGAATTCCACCTTATCAGCTCTTATTTTTAGTCAGATTAATGAATTTACAAATTACACTATGTTCCTGGGATATCTTACTCACATCCAGAAGTCCATCTGCCAGGTAAAAGCATTTTCAGAAATTCTAATGCCTCGCCTCGATACTAAATATGTTTCTTTATTCAATCACTTTGTATTCTGACAATTAGGGGGACTTGGCTCCTCGCTACCCAAAAATGGAATTGTGCTTTTAAAGGAAAATACTGACCTTTACCAAATGAATAGGGTTTGACAAAGGCAGGTCCAAGGACACAGGAGGTGTGCTTAACCAACATTTCTTGTACTATAACTGTACTATAACTAGTCCTAGGCAGAAAATTACTGCTCTCTCTTTGTAATGCTATGAATGTGAAACTAGGGGATTGAAGTATGTGCTCCTTGAGCTCCTCTGTGGTTTTGGTGCACTACTGCCATTTTCCGCTGATACATGTGAGATGTGAGCTGGAAGGTGCTGGATCCTAAAGGCTTGGTCTGATTTGGTATGATCTGATGTTTCCTTACTCCAAAATTCAATGGTTTTGGAAAGACCACTTTTAAACCAAAAACAGAAAGCAGATGGCATGGATGAAATGTATGCCATCTGGAACAAAATAGCACCAAGCCCATTTAGTATGCTAGTGTAGATGTGCTTTAATAAAATATAAAAGAGAAACACCATGTAGAGACACCATGTTTCAGAGGTTAAAAGATTGCTGTAGCAGGAGTAGAGAGTGGAAAGTAGAGTAAAAGTAGAAAATAAATTTCCCACTGGAAACACCCACCAAATATGCAACTTATATTCACCTTGAGTAGACATTCTTTTGCTTCCTCTTGTGTCTCTGGTACAGAAAGTTTAAGCAAATTCTTCTACCTCTACCCCATCATACAGTAACATATCCCATTTTTATACCCTGCAGGTCACAGACACATCTTTCAATGCATCATCATGTGACCCACAACAACCGATGTCTCATTTAAGCTATTTCACCCAACAACAGCTTCTTGATAGTACCTTTTTATTGCTCAATCAGAACTGGAGTCTTCTAATCAAGTCCGAATGGTTCCAAGTATTTGATATTGTTATTGGTACCTTTTTTGATGCTCTCAATGAAAGACACCTGTCTAAGCTGCCTCATACTATTTCCTGTGGAGACTATCAAACCATGTGAGTACTATATTTGTCAAATTTGTCAACACAAGCTTCATTACACCATTATCTTCTTGCAAAAAAATAACTCATATATCACTAAAACAACTTTAAATATTTTCATTATACAATATAATGAATTCCAGGCTGTTTCTACCAGCAACCATAACAAACATTCATTTAGCTATAAATTGTGATATATGTGCTTTAGGATTTGGTACAAACTATGCAAAATTTGGCACAGCATCTTGTGTTCCTAGCTTAGTATAATGGCTAGCTTAGTACCAACACCAATGGCAAAGTGTTCTTGGACATTAATAATAAGGATGAGTTTAAGTTTTCTGTTTAACCCCTGGGGTTCACAAATCATGAACCTTTTAGCAAAAATTTCTCCTGCCCAAAAAAGAAACATATAATGTGATGCAAAGCCTTTGCCACAGTCATCACAACAGCTAATATTTTGGAAGAAAGTAATACCATTCCCCCTTTCTATAAAATGGTGGGGAAGTGTGACCTTCCCCATATTATGAGTGAGTGTTGGCTCTTTTAAGGAGTGCAGACAATTTTTCAATTATGGTATTGGTTCAGGATCCCCACGGCAGTACCCAGCTTTTCAGGCCTTTTGCAAACTTAGAGCATGATTTTTTAAAATACTGTGTATATCATGTAGTGTTATTTAATGCTAAAGAAATATATTGTTCCCTTCTCTTTTTTTACATATAGCGTTAAAAAACTAAGTGGTGTCCACTCCAGGCTTGACACAATTGAAACACAAACAATTTATACTTTCTTCAAGTCTTTCCTGACCCAGCAACTAAATGCTACAGGTAAACCCTAAAGGAGCTTAAAATGTGCATAAGACTATAGATGAAAGAGAATGATCTGACATATATTGAGCCTGATTTATTAACCCAGGTTTATGCAGCAAACCTGGAATAGATTTAATAAGCATAATTTGCCATTAGTCAGCAAATGTTTTCGATCCTAGACCAGATGCATTCCAACCTCTCCCATGAAAGTCTATCTTGGGGAGCTTTCATAAATCAGGACCAATGTTTTCCAAACTGCATTATAAACATGTATGGTCAGTCAACAATGAATCTTTATATTTCTGTTTTTGGAGGAAGAGCGATGGCCATTTGTTTATGATTTCTATTATTTTTTTGGGATGGGGGGCCATAATGAGCAGAGCCCTGTATCATATTTGTCCTGTTTTAATCACAGATAAAGACATGGAAGTACTTTTTTATAAAAAATATAAAATTGTCCTGTTCATTCTTTGAAACATTTAGGATTTGCATGCCCCACCACCAAAACTGAAACCTCAGAATGGATCTCCAAGAACCTGGCAGCCTTTGTGACTAGCGCCACTGTCCTGGAAATGCAGGAGTTGTTCCCAAAACTTGACTTGGTTCGTATCATATGCAGATTTTTACAATCTTTAAAATCCTTTTCACAGTGATGTTATCTTGTTTTTAAATCATCCTTCTATCAACCTACAGAGATCTTTTCTTGACATCATAACACCAACTGAGGCAGCCATCCTCATAATCAAACCAGATGTCCTTTCAAACACCACAATGCTAACAGCGATCCTGGGTCTTCTTCAGCCAGGGGTCATTCCACAATATGTGCAAGCTATCATAGCTGCAGCAGAAATGGTAATGTCAAAAAAATTGATGATGATATTTATAGTTAATATTGCTAAGTAGGTATTTGTATATTACCATGGTACTCTTGGGGATAACCATGCAATGCTTAAAGGGCTGAATCAATCCAACACAAATATTTCAGCATTTGGTGACTGCTGGGGGCTTTAACGCTTAGGTTTATACACATTAAAACCCAACCTTTCCTTAAGAACAACATAAGTACATTTGAAAGAGAACAAATGTGGCAACCAATTAGGGACATGGAAGGTTTAGCTTATAACAAATAGCAAAAAAAAATGTGGTTTTAAAAAAGGATTAGTTAGAGGGGATCTAATTATTACGTATACATCTGTGTAAATATGTATACATATATATATAAAGATCTCAAAACACTGTAATGGAAAAATCTGTTATATTAAATATGATATTGTGATATGAAAAACAAGAAAGCTGGGTTGAGTTTTTTGTTACTAACAGCATTTAATAAGACATGATTTACCTTCCTCTCAACTAAAACTGTCAGCGCTTAAACATTATGAACATAACGTTTTTTAACCTAATAACTGCAATTTTATTATATTTTTAGGTGAATATGTCCGAATCCCAGTTAACCTCAGTGAAAGAGATTTTCCTGGAGACAGTTTTAACTAGACTGAGCTCAGATTTCTCCACTTATGAAACTAAAGACTGGAAGATTTTGTTTCAGACTAACTTGGTGTTGCTACTACCAGCCATAACTCCAACTATACTACAGATTTTACCTACCAACATAAGCTGCTCCTCCTACCAGGCAATGTAAGTTTCCTGTGACTGTAGATAAACAGAAAAATTTGGCATGGTAGCATGTCGTTTGCTCTCCCGAGGGCTTTTGTTTCTCAATCTTGCAAATGTTTGCGTATAATGGACCATTGCTTTAGGTTTAAACTCACCTAAACACTTAAAACTTGGTCTTCTAGAAGTAATAAATCTTAACCCTGCAATATTACTGGTTAGGGATAAACACCCTATTCCATCCTAGTTTCCTCAATGTGCTACCCCTGGTACAGTCTAAATAAATAAATATAAATATATATATATATAAGTCGTAATATTTAGAAAGAAGCATTTTAATGCAGCCATTGTTGAAGTACACATAGACAGAAAGGGCCTGCAAAGATGCCGCAGAACACTAGCAGCACTGAGAGGCAATGAAGGTTAAAAAAGCTTAGAAAATTACAATTATAAATAATACATTAGGCTAAATGTCAATTAGTTAACATTAAAATTTACTTGAAAAGAATATTCCCCAGAAGTCTATGTTGCAGGTAATGATATTCTTATATTATTTCAGATTACAAGGTTTTCTTAAGTCCTATGCATCTTTCAATGATCAGACCCCAACATATGTCTACAAGGATTTTCTCAAGAAATATCTGGATGGCCAATCTGAATTAACAGGTACAGTGTACGACCAAAGAGGATCTATGTTTTAGGAGTTATTATAAAGCACCACAATGATGTTATGTCTTTGTTTTAGGATTTGCATGTCAGGACACTGATATCAGAAAATGGATTAATGTCAACCTGGACTTGTTTATCCAACAGTCTTCATTGAATGATCTTATTCAAATGAACTCAATTATTGGAAAGGTGAGAATTGTGTAGCCATCTGTCAAACACACTGTATCCACACAAGTAGCACTGAGGTCTTTAGGTGTTATTTTAAATAAACCATCTTCTAATCCATTCTTTTTCCAGCTGGACAATTTAACATCTGTAACAGGAACAGAATTGGCTGATTTATCGTTCTTAGCAGATTATTTCCAGGAAACCTCTGTGATTACCCTTCTTCTCAATACAATCATGGATTTCAATGACTGTGGGTCAGTTCTAGAATACCTCAAAAGAGTTCAGAACTTCATTTGCCTGGTAAGACCTCAAGTTTTTTTATTGATTAGTGACCTTTATATCCCAATGCAATTTTCTTGTGCCGCCATAGGGCAGCACAGTAATTTAGATTTGGTAAAGAAAGCACTGAAAGCACAATGAAGGATGCCTAGGTATACCTTAACTGTTCCGATTGTTGTTACCAGTGTTTGAACAATGGAATTTCTTTGACATTTAACTTATGTTAGGTTTCTGGTGGAGGAACTTTAATTTCACTCTGCTGTTTGATAAAAGCTATAACATCAAATAACGAATGAGGCTCAGTAAGCAGAAGTGGTCTACATACAACTCTACTGGTGAAGTATGCACAGGCAAGACCTGTATTATACTGAAACTGGTCACTGACAGCCAGTAATCACCATTTAAAAAGTATAATATAAATTCCTCCTTGAAAGCCTCCATTTTAAGCAAGGTTTGCTTGTGCAAACCAAGAGATCTGCATCCTGTTACTTGTGTTCTAATAATGGTTCAAGGGAAGCCTCATCTATCCTGACTTCACATCTCCCCCAACATGTGGCACCGCTTGTGTTCATTTAATCAGCAGCTTTGCCTATTTAAACACCAGCAACAAAGGCTACAGAAGCAGTTCATAACCCTGATGGTAATATGTAGGTACTTAAAGGTAGCTTGTGCTTACTCTTCATTTACTGAAGGTGAGACTCAATGAACGCTCATCTAAAGATGCCAAAAAGAAATAGTATATAATTAGAACATTCCCATATGCAAAGTGCTCCAATCAAAGCTAGCATCTAACCCTTGGAAAACCTATTAACCCCTTGGACGCCCAGCAGCTTGCCTAGGTGCCTATTTATTTTTTGATATCTCATTGAGGTCCACTATAGCTATAACATTGGGGATCAGTAGGATCAGTAAAAATTTTGCATATTAATCATTCATTGTTACATGTTTTTCAGGACACAGACCTCCAAAATGTGAAGCCTTTTTGCAATGGCTCTCAAATACTTACTAAACTCCATGTTCAGACTCAAGAACAGATCATTAATAACACCTTCGTATTTTTGGTGGAGAAAGGATGGTGCTCAGACCTGACAGCTCGGCTTCAAGTGTTCGTCATTCTACTCAATGGTTTTGACATTACACCCACTGGCCTGCAGCTGTCCAGTCTACCAACACAGGTTCCTTGTCTAGAGTACCAGTCCATGTAAGTAACCATGAATTACTACTGGTGAAAGCATTGCATGTACAAGTAGAAATGTTGTCCATATCAAGTATTCTAAATCCTTTTTGCATTTTCCCAATGCAAAAAGCTACACTAGTAAAATGAAGAATACTATTGGTAGATAAAAGCACCATTGAGCTTCCTTTTGGGTCCAGTTTTAAGGTCAGGTTCACCCAGAATTTTGTGAATGTCACTGTACACAATCCTGCATCTTCTCCTTTGGCACCAGTCATACAGTCATGAGGAAGTGCCTGATAGCTCTTAGCACATTTGTTTTGAAATGGAGACAGATTCCTTTTTTTTTGGATGATTCCTCTTTATACAGCAACCCGATAGAAATGGCTTTAACTACTTGGTTGTTATAAGGATTTCTACTTGCACAATTGGTGTGTGAAACTGGTACCGCACATGCCCTTTTTTATGACAAACATTAACTGTGGTGAACTTGCTGATCCAGGCTCAGCAAAGAGCATTGTGGCTGCAGAATGGGTGAAACTGCAAACATTTTGTATTCTCTTCTCAGTATATATTTCCTGGTTTGTAGCCTACTTCTTCCTATTTAATGGTTTCCCTGATCTTTCCATTCACCCCTTTCACTCTTCATACCAAAACATGGAGTCCGTGGCATGTAGGTAGAACTGAGGTCTCATCACTGGTAATTTAATCCTTTAGAAAGATAAGCATTAGGTGATCTTCTTGAGTTTTAAATTTATTTTCAAGTTATCTGGTGATGAATCTCAGTGTTCTCACACTTTCTCTTTGTATTTTACAGTCTTGAAAAATTGAACAGTGTTTACTACAGACTGGATGACTCAACTAGACAATCAGTGTATGACTATAGTAAATCCTATTTAACCCAGCAACAAAACACGACAGGTAAATTCTGAGCACTATGTAACTCTAGAGATACATTTATAATTCAAAGTGAAATCACCATGTTTTATGTATTTAAATGATTTATTTGTCAGGTTCTGCATGTGCCAACAATATAGCCAGCACTAAAATATGGATAGAGAGAAACCTAGGTTCCTACTACATTTATGGAAGTGTGACTGAACTAATCAGACTTTTTGAATATCTGGACATTGTAAGTAATTTAAAACCATCTTGGCATGTTTATTTACAGACAAAAATCATGGTTATGTGTAAATCACTGAAGGTCACAAGCTACAAATGCTATATTTGCATAGGTATTCAAAAATAATAAAATAAGGTGATTCTAGACAACAAAAAGCTATAGTAGCAGAAGGAGTTGGAGCTGTAAGAGTTTCTTTTCCCTTCTTTGCTGTTTAACCCTAAATTGTATTTGTCATATTGGATAAAATGTATATAGAATAGAACTCTGCTGGGTTTTATTGCCAACTGTTTACCAACTGGAGATGTTAAGGAGATTCATCTTCTCTTGGGCCTGATTTATTAAAGCTCTCCAAGACTGGAGAAGATAAACTATCCTGAACCTGGAAATGATTTCTATTAGTTGGTAAATGCTTTAAATCCCAAAGATGCATTCCAGGTTTGGTAGATCACCCAGGTTCACCCAGTCTTGGAAAGCTTTAATAAATCAGGCCTGTCGACCTTAGGATTTAAAGGGAAAACCTTCTTTCTTTGGAGGGATTTCCTCTCATTTTCTGTTGTTTCCCGGGGAAGATTGTGAGGGAAACTTTCTTGAAAGGGACGTGGGACAGAAAAAAAAAGGTTTGAAACCAAAGAAACAAACTCTAGATGTGAATGTTGATTGTTGATGGTAGTAGTAGCTTTCCAAAATCCTAGGGCTAAACCTTTAAGAGGTCTGCAACTATCAAGATTTCCACCTGGAACCATTAGCACAGTAGATCTAAACTTGCCAGTAGTCAATAAAGCAGAAAAAAGGAACACTGGGAACAAGAGGAATGTTTATTGCTAGCAAAGTACCGTAATATATTTTTATAATTTCATGTGCCATTTCTCAAATCATAATTAGGTCAAAACCAAACCTAATTTCTAATGAAAGCAGTAAACAAATGTTCTTTTTATATATTCACTGTTTAACAATTGACCAAGTATATTTAAGTTTCTTATTCCCACCTTTCAGAGATATGTGCTGGACATAGTGACCCGTGCAGATGTTTCCCTGCTTCTGACAAAAGCAGATGTCCTCTTGAACAGTATGAAACTAGAAAGGGTCATTAGCCTTGTTGAAAAGGAAAACATTACCGAATGCCTCCGAATAATTGAAAACACAGTGGAAAAGGTAAGGAAACTTTAAAATACTTGATTTCCTCTTACCAACGGTCATTGACTTAAGTTTACTGCAACTATGTTGTATGGGCCATCTTGTAGGTAACAGCTACATGTTTGTTCCAGTTTATATAAAGATTTCGTATACATCACTTATATATTTCAATATTATTATTGTCCCACCAGGAAAACCTATCAGAGTCCCAACTAATGTCAATCAAGGAGACAGTGCTCATAGTTGTCTTCAAGAACCTTAAGTCCAGCTTCTACACCTATGACGCCCAAGACTGGATGACCATATTCCAGACGGACTTGGTTGACCTGATCCTGTATATCAATCAAACCCATCTGAAGCTTCTGCCAACTAATATTTCATGCTCTTCTTACCAGGCCATGTAAGTTCAGATTTTATCTTTTAGTTCTAGCAATTTAGTTCTGGCTCGTTGTGACCACAATGAAAAAGTGCAACAGCTTTGATCTCTTGAGTTTTTTTCTATTTAACTTTATTTTCACCTGGTAATCTTAAAAGTTCTAGAGTAACAATTTTCACTTAGTGTATTGTATCCATGTCACCCTGAGCTCCTTACTCTTGACTTTAGAACACCTTTCTGTAAGGCCCGAGTCAATACCAGTATTCACCAGACACCAATCCCCCAAACTATTGCCACAGTCTTCGCCTATAGCAGCTCCCGCTCAGCCTCGGGAGACTGGTTGTGTCTCCCAGCACTCAGTTGCCCCCAGGACTTGGTGCGTAAGGGATGGTGTCTGGAGAGAGGTCGGAAGCTGACCCAGAGCCCACTAATACAGAGTGCAGAGCCCACAAATACTGAGTACAGAATGTCAGGAAATACAAAAACAAGCCGTGGTCAAAAACACAGGAAATCAGTCCATCCAGCGAAGCACAATGGGCAAATGCAAAAACAGAGTCAGGGTCACAAGCAGAGGTTGGTCCAGGCAGAGTTCAAATGGATAGTCAGGAACAGGCACAGGTCAGTAACAGAGAAAACTCACAAAAACACTCAAACACGGGTAAGCCCAGCAGACGCTATAACAGGCACAGAAGACTGGAAGCAGAGGGGAGCTGAAGAGCCAGCAGCCGCACAGAAGACTGGAAGCAGAGGGGAGCTGATCAGCCTCTAGAATCCCCTTCAGCTGTGCACAGCCTACCAAGATGCTGGGGATGCCATAAATCCATCAGACTGCACGGCTAAAGGAAAGCAGGAGCTGCTGCTATCTTGCAGTTGCAAATGACATCTCTGGACAGAACAAACAGTGTTTTATATTGCAATGGCAATTGCTTAATAACTTCCCTTCTCTCATTTTTTTGCATGGAGAGTGTTCTATGGTTTGCAGAGGTAACATGTGAAAGACTAATAACACAAGCATGGTACATAAGAATTTATAATCTCACTAGATTTCTAGAAAGATCAAAAAGTATTTTTGGTACTTGTTATGCATCGAATTCTGCATCCATGTGTTGACATTTCTACATTGTTCTGTTTGTCACAGAGTGGAAGCTTTCAGTCTTGATTATCCATTAATGGATTCAAATGAAAAGAAGGACATATATGAATACTTTATTAAAATATATTTGACTAAGCAGTCCACAGGTGGAGGTAAGTCTCACTCAAACCACGTTTAAATGTTTTAAAACTTGCATTAACTCTGTAGATACAGCAGTACAACAGAGCTCAGATGCAACTTCCTAATAGGACAAAAAAGAAGCAAAACACTGAACAGATCCTCTCTTGGCCCACTTTCCTTTCTCCTTCCTTCACTTCGTTCTCTGCCAACACATGTGCACAGCGGAAGGGCTTGACTGGCTTCCAGTGCTGGCCATCCTTAAATGTTATGAATGCATAGTTTGTGGTTTCACCTTTCATTTTATGGATAAAAATAATTATGAGCAA
Source organism: Pyxicephalus adspersus (assembly GCF_032062135.1). Classification (NCBI taxonomy): domain Eukaryota; kingdom Metazoa; phylum Chordata; class Amphibia; order Anura; family Pyxicephalidae; genus Pyxicephalus; species Pyxicephalus adspersus. Next base: position 12,877,181 of record NC_092864.1, read on the forward strand.
CATTTCACTTTGTGTAGTCCTAATAAAAAAAACCCTCTGCATTTTAATGCTATAGGTGAAATAGTCTGGACTTAATGGATAAGTCACTTTGTAGTGACTATCATTGGGCTCAACCATGTAGGTGCTTCTTATAGGCCCTCTTTGGTAAAAAGATCTCTGTATTAAATTAGAAGCCCACTTAAGTACTTTTTGTGTGTCTCCGGAACACTTGACGTAAGATAGCCTCTCCATAGCTACCATAAATAGCTGATAGATATTTAAGGAGTCCAGCTAAAAGAGATTAGCATGATCAAAATGGAGAAAGATCCACAACCTCCAATGGATTATCCTCACCATTGCGGTATGCCAGATATACAGGAAGTGATTCAGCCCTCTAACTCAAAAATTGTAATATTCATATAATGTGCAGTCTGACTTTTATGTTGTTTACAAACGGTTTGTGTAAGATCCTGGGCAATAAAATATGACAATATATTTTCACCTGCAGGTAATGCCTGTGACTCAACCAATTTAGCAGACTGGGTCAACCTTAACTTAGCAGATTTCATTGAACAATCCACAGTTCAGGACCTCACTGTGTTCAATCAAAACTTTTCGAAGGTGAGAATGTGATACCTAGGGTAACTGTAAATTGAAAAAGAAACTATGATAAAGGGTAGTTTTAGTAAAACTAACGCGAACACAAAATTTGGTGGCTGCCATTGTTGACAAAAATGTAATGTCCTGAAATTTAAACAGAAATGATCTAAAATATCTAAAAATATTGCAACAATCAATGATAATGAATATAGCACTAGTTTTAATCTATGTGGTCTAGTTTTAATGTATATGGTGACTTGTATGGTGATCTATGCAGGAACTTGAATGTATAATTACAAAAATATTGATTTCTTCCCTGATCGTTAGATACCGAGTACAGCAGTGTAGATTGTCTGTTGTTTGCATACCAAAAACATATTTCATTTAACTTTATTGTAAAGTTACCTGTCAGCCATCCACAAACCTAATGCTTTTAATGTCAATAAAATCTTCAGGAGACAATCACATTTTCCAATTTGTAAAACTAGGACATATGGTTATTGCATTCAAATGAAGAGGCATTTTAGATGTTTTCTCTGGAATAATCTGAAGTATCTTTAACATTAGTAAAATGTTTGCACAAAGACAATAGGCAACAAAAGGAAGTAATTAATTTTTTGAATGCCTTAACCTGCGTACACACTTCCAATTTTTGTCGTTGGAAAGGATCTTTCACGATCCTTTCCAACGACAAGGGAGTGCACGATGCATGAACGGTGCTGTACATACAGCACCGTTCATGCTCTATGGAGAGGGGAGGGGGAGAGCGACGGAGCGGCACCCTGCTGCGCGCTCTCCCCTTCCCTTTCATTAGGATCGGCTGTCGTCCATCGTCCGTGGATCCGGCAGGTCGGTCGCCCGGACGATGGACGACACCGACTGTACACACGGCAGATTTTCGCCCGATAATTGGCCGATGCCGATTATCGGGCAATAAAAATCTGACGTGTGTACGTAGCTTAACTGTTGTTCCAAACTTGCATCTTATGAAGAACACATTGAAACCAGTCATCTTCTGTTTTTTAGTTTGAGAACCCTGAAAGCCTATCTGTAGAAGAGTTGGTGGATTTTACTTTCATTGCGGATTCTTTCAACACAACTTTAAGTACAACTCTTCTAAGTCTCATCAAGGAGTTTAACAATTATGAAATGCTTTTAAAATATCTCCTAGGAGTACAAACAAAAATATGCCAGGTAAAATTCCATTTCTGTGTTTTTACCCCAAATATGTTTGGGACATTTGCAAAACCACTTATCTACCTTTCTAATTCAATTTTTAGGCCACAGATTCAACTACAAACACATCACCTTGTGATCCTCTTCAACCAATGTACAATCTGACTTTCAGTACCCAGCAGGAACTTGTAACTAATGTTTTCATTGTTCTCAAGAAAGATTGGAGTCTTCAAAATATGACTCAGTGGCTCCAGGTCTTCCAGATTATCATTGTTGATCTTTTCAATGGACTCAATGAAACACACCTTTCTCAGCTACCATTGTCAATTTTATGTGGAGACTATCAAGCTATGTAAGTGTTGTTCTATGGCTTTCTATTTCTTCTTTTTTCTTTTATTTATATACTTAACTGACACTATCAGTTTTTCAGTAGCATCTGGTTTAGCCCAAGCTAAACAGAATGGTTGGAATTTGGTTAATCGAAGATGGAGGGGTACCACTGTTGTTCACTACCAGGGGGGTTGCAGACCTTTTAATGGAACTACCAAAAGGGAATTTGAAAGTTTTGTATTTGAAGTCTCATCTATATGTGTATATTGAATAGATAATTAGTTGGCTGCTTTCTCAAGGCTGAGCTCTTCCATGCAGTCAACAGTCAAGGCATGACAAAAATTTAAACTCAGTTACTTGCACAACTTTAATTTAAAACAGAACTTTTTGTCTTTCATTTATATCTACCTACCTATAGTTTATCTTCATCTTCATAAAAAATCAAATTGCTTGTGGTTAGTACACAATATAAACATTGTGCACTTACATTTGATTTGTACAGCCCTGTGCAATATGTTGGCGCTATATAAATCCTGTTTAATAATAATAATAATAATAATAATAATGATTTGGTTGTGAAAAAAGGCAATTTATTTGGATTTGGATAGGCTAATGAAAGCAACATAATTCTTACATTTTTTTTTTTAATTTCTTTAGAGTAAAGGAGTTGAGTTCTGTCTTTTACAAACTTACTGATGCTGAAATCAGTGAAGTCTTCAATTACTGCAAATCCTACCTGAGTAGACAAAAAGAGGTTGCAGGTAAGTAAAAATTATGCCATTCCTAAAGTTAACTTCTACTGAAACATACTTAATACTATCTGAGCCACTGATATAAGATAAGCAGAATCTCACTAAGGTGAATATATATAAAAAAACACTGCCAACATTAAGGGGCATTTCAGGCGTGCAGTTGACTGCAGTGTTATACCAAAAGCTCAACAGCAACCCCTTCCTATTCCATGGTTTATAGCGATTTTGTGTACTATTTGCAAGTGGATTTGTTCCTCAAAGTGACAAGTTGTTTCTGGTATTATAGTTGTTGTTATGGACAAACCATACCCCAACCACAAGTGGAAATTCATTAAGGTTCCATGGGGTAGATCAGCATTAGCATCTTCGTATTTTGTTTCCAAATACTACAAGCTACTTTACATTTTTTTTTTTTGGTGATATACGGTAAATTGATTGAGACACAATAAAATTTCTAAAATATGCTTTCTTGTTAAGGGTCAGCCTGTGAAGATAAAGAAGCTGATACCAGGACATGGATTGACAAGAACCTGGGTCCTTTTATCATTCGTTTCACCTTCTTACAACTTGAAGAATTATATCCCAACTTAGACCTGGTAGGTTCTCATTAATTAGTTTGTATGCCCAGTTCTTGAGCTGGCCACAGCCAAAGAGTATCTTAACAAGGTACAAGACCGAAACGTTTCACTGTGTCTGTTTTGTGACTTTTCCCTCTAAAAAGGAAACCATAGCATCGGGGCTATGTTTTCTGGTCGTCCTGGTCACTTTGTTGGAAGGCAAAAGTCAGAATTACACCCTTTATGTTGGCATGGTTGGAATTAAATTTCCTATTGTCCAGCCTTTATACACAATTCTCTATTTGGTATAGCTGATTATTTTTTTTTTAACAAATATTATTGGACATGGTTTATGTCATTTTCTTTCAGCTGTTATATTTCTGGCTATCTATATGTAAAATAAAATAAAGCCATTTACATATTTTGGGGTAAATTACGTTTTCACCAGGGTGTATGGGGACATTTTGAAATCTGTAATTGTAAAAAAAAAGGTTAGGAAACCCGAGTTTGAATACTGATTTAGAGAATGTGCATCTACCGTGTTATACTTTTCCCCTTTTCAGAGTTTGCTTCTGAATTTCATAACTCCCAATGAAGTCGCTGTACTACTGACCAAGCCAGATGTCCTAACAAACACAACCATGCTCAAAGTTATCTTCAGTCTATTACAACCAGAGGATATCACAAACTACACAATTGCTATAAACACAGCAGCTGCACAGGTAAAGGGACATTTTTGGCTATGTGTAAGATTATGCAGATTTAAAAATATATTTTAAAATTTGCACAATTATTATCATTGCTGGCCCCGATCCAAGGGTAATTTTCTATTTTAACTAGGGCTAGGCTGAAACAATTTTTTTTTATCTGTAATATTTTTTCTTTCGATGTAGGCTAATCTTTCAGAATCCCAAACAACCAAGATAAAAGAGATTTTCTTGGAAACCACTGTTATTAAACTGAGTAACAACTTCTCCCTTTATATGAAAGAAGACTGGAAGATCTTGTTCCAAAATAGGCTTATTCTTCTATTACCTTCCATCACACCATCTACAGTACAGTTATTGCCCACAAACCTCCCCTGCTCTTCATACGCAGAGATGTAAGTATATTGTACGCTTGTTTTGCCATATGTGGCTTATTCGGATTGTGCAGTGTATAATATGTGTACAGAAAATATGTAATGCGAGGGAGTGGCTAATAAAACAATTCGACGTGCGTCAATGCAAGGTTGAAAAAAAATTAAATGCATTACATCTCTGGAATGCATGCACATTTATTATTGCTCCTTCTTTAAAATGGTTCTCCAAGGTTAAATATTTTGGTGAAAAACACAGCAAGAGATAAAATCCCTCTTTCTGGCTTTTTTACTGTCTTTTTGTATGATTCTTAGCTTCTTCTTCTTTTCAGCAACTATCCACAGGATGAGGTAATACACCCTGTAATATACACAGTTTAATATAGGGAAAATGATGGCATAATTAAAGGGTGCTATCTTTTGCATACCATAGAATATTCACTTTCAGACACAGATTCAGTTCTGATAAATGCACTAATCATGCATACAACTTTGTTGAAAGATTTAAAGAAGGTGATAGTACTTTCATAATGCAATTTGTGTGGTTGGCTTTAGGTGAAAGATACATTCACAATTTTTGCAAATGTACAGGAGTATGATTTAGACATGTGATCAAAGTAGGGATATTTCATCATACTGGTTTTCACAAACGCACACCCCTATCTTTTACAGACTGAAAGGATTCACTATGGTCTACAACCAGCTCCTATCTGAAACCAAGGAAGCCATCTACAACCTTTTCATTAAGACTTTCTTACAGAAAAATGGTATGGATTAATGTTTTATAAAACAAATATAGGATGCTGTTATACTGTTTCAGCTTAAAAAAAAGCCTTTTCAGTTTTGTGTTTTTTTCTTTTACTTTAAAAATACATTGCTCTGCTTTTTAGGGTTGGCATGTAAAGTCACTGATATCAGGACATGGATTGAGACCAACTTGGGCTTGTTCCTCCAACAGTCCTCTTTCTCAGACCTTATAGTCTTTAACAGTGATTTTGGAAAGGTAATTAGTAATTCTTAGTGTAATTTAAAAATGATAATATTCTGAAAAACAGATAAAGTTTGCTCATTTATTTTTACGGCTCTTTGACCATCTAGGTGTCAGACCCTACATTGCTTACTGAAGCTGATCTGGTGGACTTCACATTCTTGGCCGACTTTTTCCAAAATAGATCTGTGGTCAACTCCCTTGTCAGTCAGGTGAAAAGGTTAAGCAAATGTCAATCTTTGTTGGAATATCTTCTCAGAGTTATCAACTCCACATGTCAAGTAAGTGTTGTACTAATTTTAATAATACAATTTCAGGAGTGTTTTTATAATTTACTGAAACTTCTGTAGATCTCAAACATAGCTAATGGTATCTCAAGCCAAAACCCATATATATATTATATATTTTTTTTTGTGTATGACTGTAAATAAATTGTTTTAGTCATGACTATACATTTTCAGTTATCCAACATTTTTCTGTCTAGATGTCTTCAGGACAAGTGAAGAAGGTGAATAACAATGGGGACACAGACATAATTAAATACCTTTCTCTACTCTACCTAAAAAAGTTTTGGCTTCAGATATATTTCAATTTAAATGAGGCTTTGGCACTCTATGTCCGAAACAGGGGGAAAATAGAGAGTCGAAATGTGTGCCACTTCTCACACCCTCCTCACAAGGGGGCCCCAAGTCAGCTCTACACAGGAGGCCACGTGGCTATGTCCACCACTGGCCTAAACCTATTATATGAACACATCTGTCCACCCATTAACCTAATAATCCATAGTTAATTGTAATCAAAGCAAATAATCCCCATTATTACCCTCATGCTATTATTATCATTCTTTTTTCCTTAAACCATTAAAGCGTAACTTACTTTTTCATTTAACTTTTCTTTATTACATTTTTAGTGTTCCATTACCATTCTATTTTGAAACTGTGTATGTTGTGTTTTTTTATTGATTATTAATGCATAGTTTTAAAAGTTATATGAACTGTATATTTTAGGAAGCAATCCAGAAGAATGTATCTTGTGTTGAATATTCAGTTATGACTGACCTCAGTGTCCAGACTCAAGAAGAAATTATCAGCAACATTTTTGTTCTGCTGAACAAAGGCCAGATTTGCGTCGACCGCTCAGCCTGGCTACAGACATTTACCCTGGTCCTCAACAGCTTCTCAGTTACCCCTAAGGGGTCTGAGCTTTCTGATCTACCTCTAAACTTGACCTGCCAGGAATTCCAAACTATGTGAGTAACAGTGATAAGGAAAACGTAAATAGAATTAGGGAGGATTTTTTCCATGTTGTAATACTGTTACTATTGATAAATGTCTCACTTTTTTACTTTGGGTGGCCATCAACAGAATTCAAGACCTGAGTGACATCTACAACAAGCTGAACAACTCGGAAAAAGAATTAATTTTTAGCTACTGTAAACAGTATCTCACTCTTCAGAAAGAAACTACAGGTAAAGAATACCTCTTTAATGTTTAGAAGAAGGGTTCAAAAAGACCTCCCTACCAATCTACTTAAAGAGGGTCTGTACTGTAAAAGCTGTGCCCAGAAAATGAAAGTACTAGGCAAAACATTGTCAAATCTTACTTCAAATATGGGAGTAAATGTGCCCTACAAGACAGCAAGTCTTCAATTTTTGAGTTCAGGTTCACTATAAGTTTCCTGAAAAGTCAGGCAATTATTGCAGATATTTAGATAATTTTGAAAGTTACGCTCTTGATATGAGATGGCCAATTTGATAACCTCTACTGATAGATATCAGACCTTTACAGATAATCTGACATTATATGGTAGGCCAGAGTGACTGAGTCTTCTTCTTCCTTAAAGACAGCTTGACCTTCAACAAATACGACTATCCACAAGTATAGTTATAAGATGACAGATAGTTATCCTCCACTCTGGTGCAGAATGCCAACATTTTGGGATGATGGCAGGAAGTATACAAGAACACCATATGCCTCCTTGCTGTTTCTAAAGCATCGGATGGCCTTAAGCTGGTGGTGAACCATAAACACACCAAATACCAGTAGAGGGTTATATGTCCCCACATTGACCTTTATGCATTTTTTATGCATTCTGCATTTTTAAATACTTGTCACAAAGGGTCTTCAAAGTTTATACATTTTTTTTTTTATTTTTCTTCATTTTACCTTTTAGGTTTTGCATGCACCTCAAATGTCATGGGAAGTGAAGAGTGGATTTTTAAAAACCTTGGACCTTTCTACACCAGTGGCAACTTTTTCGGTTTGCAAAAATTAAACCCGGCTTTAGACATAGTAAGTTATATATAGTCATATTGTTTTTCTTTGAAGTTGTGGATCTCAGAATAGAACTATTGGTTTATATGATCCTTCAGCTGCACATTCTGGGAATTATTTGTAAACAAAATCACAAAAAGCAGTTGTACTCCCCTGTCCTCCGTCCAACTATGGCCCTGATCTACAGAGCTACAGCAGGCTGAAAAACCACATTTGACACAGATGCCCGTGTTACTTCCACTCATCTCCATGATATTACTGTGTACGGTAGTGGCTTGTAAAATGGTAAAAAAAAACAAAAGTGCACCTAGGATGTGAAGGAGATATTGTTCTGCAAAAGAGTAAATAACAGAGAAACAGGTGGCTTCATAGGCTAGTGCTCTTCTTTGTAAAGCTAAGGTACTTCCATGACTTGCACCCAAAGGTGCAATTTAGGCCTAATAAAATAATTTAAATATCTAAATGTTTAAAACGTTTCTAAACTGAAAAAGAAAAACATCAGGAGCTGGAAACTCCTGATCTCCTACTTCCTCCTGTTGACCCCACACCACAGTACTGATGTTATGGCTGGTGGGAGGAACCAATGAGAACTGTAGGGAACCACTCCTAGAAAGATTTGTTTCCTCAGTAGACATCTGGGGACAAATGAAATGGTGTTTGGCAGTACAGGAAAATAGAAAGTGCATGTAACATAGCTTTAAAAACGACTCCCTAAATACTGCTAAAGTATTGTTATCTCATCTTTGTTCCTGAACTGCAATCTCATGTACTGGAAAAATCATAATCTGCTCTGGCTTTAATATTATGCATGACATTCTATTGGACAACAGTGTATTGAACAATATAATTTAATGGTTTTCAATGTAAATAGGAAGTTAGGAAAATTATAAAACCATTGATAGTTGTTAGGGACAGGAAATGTCTCTGCTGGTGTAATTCCCTGCATATGACCCAGAAAAACAAACTCTTTTTTAACAAGGCAACATAAAATAAATTGTAGAATGAAAAAAATTAAATCTTTTTTCCACAGCGAGAAGAACTAACTTTAGCTATCATGAGAATTGGAAGTATGGAAATGTACCTGCGGAAATGCTGGTCTGTGCAGTCAAGTATGGCTTTAAGAAGTACTGATAGATTGCTTGTCTTGTGTCTGGCGTCATTGAGCTATACTGAAGGCTAAATGCTTTCACTCTGTATTTAAAGATAGGAAAAAATTAGAAAAGCTGGGAACACCTTTTATACTCTCAAACGTTTAAAGTTAGAAATACCAGTGTATACTTTGCTTTTGTTTTGATTTATTTTATTCACACTTACATTGCTTGTTAAGAGGGGCAAGATATGTTCTGAGGAATCAACCCAAGAAGGGTTTGGTTAAACTATACAGTCAAGTTAAACAGGTAGACCTGGAATAAATCTTTCCACTGTTCCTTTGTATAGACCGAGAAGTTTGCTTTAAGATTTTTGAGCTCCACAGCAAGTAGTGTTGTCTTTATTGTTGTTATTTGCTCCACTGACAGATTTGCCTACAAATAAAATTCAGTCATTAACTTAATTCAATTCTACTATTTGTTGTATGCCTAAAGGTCAAATTCCAGACTCTCTTAACATAGCGTAAGTCTCTATATGTGTTTATACATATACAATGTGTATAAACTGCACACTGTTTTTTTGGCATTCTATTTTGTATATACCTGTATTGCAGCAGATGTAAGAGCTTTCAGGAAGACTGTGACATTTTGTGGTGCGATGACTGTGAGAGAGTTTTGCAACGCGGTTATATTAAGGATGACATCATTTTTGGTCACGAGAGTGGCTATTTGGAGGAGTCCTTCCAGTATTTGATCTTTTATGCCTGCAGTAGTGTTGAGTCCCAGATTGATGACTTCCAATTGATTTTGTATTGCCACCCATGCTTGCAGAACACTGCTGTTTATTATTGTGTTAATGTCCAGCACTATATCTCCCAACAAGTTCTTAATGTTTTGTGCACTTAATGCCTAAATTGAATATTGTAAAAAAAAATGTTAGGTTGTGCAATTTTTATTCTTCTGGAAATAAACAATTTTTAGGCTTCTATACCCTAATGGTTTTGAATTTAAGTTCTTTAAAGTCCCAAATGTAGATCAGTATGGTTTTCTATTGCACCAGAAACATAATATTAGTTAAGAAAAATGTAGGTTGACTGTTATATTTGATCTCTTTTGCTGCTTTTAGCTAAAACCAGGTATCCTAGCCTTTTATCTTTTTGAAGTCCTTTACACCCATTTGATATGATCTGTGACTGATTTTAGGCAATGATTCAAAATACCTTTTTCTCTCACTAGAATTGCAACATTTAGTTCTCACATTATAGTGTTCTGTGCAGGCAAAGCAAGGTAACAACCAGATATATCATCACAAGTGCCCCTACTTAAAAAATGTGTTGCAGAGGGAAAGGGAGCATGTTTGACCACATCTGTTACAAAGCGTAATGATTCTAATTCTGGCGACCATTGGACTGCACAATCATTAGACATTCTACACAAATGCAATAACAGGGAAATAGAGACAATTTAAATAACGGTAGATAAAACAAGGACTAGATGTGACTTTATGCCTATTTTGTGACTTAAATACACTGAATATATCATAGAAAAGCTATATGTGGTAGCTTATATGTTTTCCACAATGATCCACCCCTGAGTTGAAACCCCCTTCCCTCCAATTTTCTCTGCTCTATGGTAGCAAAGAATGAGCTTGTTCTGTGTCCCCATCATACAATACAATACCCAAATCCAGAACAACCTATTAGCAGGCCCAAATTTTGGCATATAGGAGCCTGTTAAAGGGCATAGAACAACTTGCAACAACTTTGACAAAGTTACTACTTGTGTAGGATCTTTAAAAGGCCAGCAATCTGCACAAATTAAAAAAAACAAAACAATCTTTTATTAAGCACAAGCCATAAAAACAATGGATGGAAATTCCATAAAAATGTTCAGTAAATAGCACCAAACAATTGTGTATATCACTGATATTTTGTAATAGATTCTATTACATTCTTTTCGATTCTACTGTTTTTTTTATATTTGAGACCATTTGTGATGTGTACTGAACCTCCTTTCTATGTACTTTATATTTGTATTTTGTAGCCTATACATTTAGAAATAGCTACAAGATTACCTAATCGGTAACATTCTCCTTTTTCTTACAAAGTGAACTGATGTAGACCAGTCATAACTCACAATCTAATGTCCCTACCATAGTCATATGTTATTACTACAGTCCAAGGCCAATTTTGGGGGGAAACCAACTAGCCTAACTGCATATTTTTAGAATGTGGGAGGAAACTGAAGTACCCAGAGGAAACCCATGCAAACATGGGAGAACCTGCAAACTTCATGCAGATAATGTCCTGGCCACGATTAAAACTGTGGACCTAGCAATTCAAAGCCCATAGTGCTAATCATTGAGCCACTGTGCAGCTCTAGACCCATATATGCTCTAGTAATATTGCAGTGAATCTGACATGCACCAAACATTCTTTGGTAGGCAGTCACTTCCATTAAAGCACATGGACTGGATTTTCCACCAATGAATGTTAAATGTTGCATTGACTATCTATAGACCCCGTTTTGGTTCTGCATTTGTTTAGAAAAGTCAAGTAGGTTTTGCTTCTTAAACTAAATGGTAGTAATAAAGTTGTCCCCATAAACATCAGCCACCAAGTATAGTTCAGTATATTTGACTTGGCGCCATTTATGGGTCAGCAATAAAGTATGTGGGCCCACCTATAAAATAAAAGAGAAAAAGTTACAGAGGAGAACTACGTACTAGGGGGTGATGAGAAGTTCCTGGCTTTGCCCCCTTCCAGATGAAATAGAAAAATGAGGGTGGGGGCATATGACAGCCTAATCTCTTAGTATGTAACTGTGGAAATATCAGGTCTTTGCAATTCTTAAAACTGTTTTTTCTTTTAGTGAGAAACTGTGATGGCAGAGGCACAAGCAAGTTTCACGTTGCTGGAGTTACGGGCCGTAATGAAGTTTTTGTTTTTCCAGAGAAAGTTAGCAAAGGACATTCAAACTGAGATGTCACAAACACTGGGGGAAAAGTGACCTTTCTACAGGACTGTCAAAACCTGGATATCCTGTTTCAAGAGTAGGTATTTCACCGTTAAAGATGACCCCTGCAGTGGGCCCCCCCCAACCTCAACTGACCCGCCAACCTGCAATGCTGTCCATGAGCTGATTATTGAGGACCGGCGAATATCCACAAAATAGATAGCCCAGATACTTGACATCTCACGGGAGCGTGTTGGGTTTGTTATCACCACTATCCCAGACATGCGCAAGCTTTCAGCGAAGTGGGTGCCGAAATGTTTGAACAGTGATCAGAAAAAGGAACGAGTTGAAGCATCAAAAGCCGTTTTGGTCTATTTGCAGCTTCACTGCACAGTGACTGGGCTAGGCTAGGTTAGTGACTGAGGATGAAACTTGGCTCCACATCTATGATCCTGAAACCAAGGAACAGTCAAAAGAATGGCGCCACAGCTGGTCCCTGCGGCCGAAGAAGTTCCAAACCCAGAAATCGTCCAAAAAACTCATGACGTCCGTTTTCTGGGACAAAGACGGTATTCTGTTGGTGGACTACCTACCTCAGAGCTCTAGTATCACCAGACAGTATTATGCTAACCTCCTGGACCAGCTGAAGGAGGCAATTAGGACGAAATGCTGTGGAAAGTTAACCAAAGGGATCCTTTTTTTGCAGGACAATGCACCTGTGCACACGTCCAATGTAGTGGTTGCCAAATTGACTACCCTGGGTTTCCAGTTGGTTCACCATCCCCCCTACTCATCTGACCTGGCCCCTTCAGACTATTATCTGTTCTCGAATTTGAAGAAACACCTGAAGGGTCAACATTTTGAGGACATTTCTGATGTCAAAGATCAGAGCTGAGAGCTGGTTTGTGGCCCAATCAAAGGACTTGTTGAACGGTCTAGAAAAGCTGCAACTACGCTGTACCAAGTGCATCAGTCTCAGGGGGGAATATGTTGAATAAATGTGTTATTTCATAACTCTGGCTCTCTTCTTTCTGGGCAAAGCCAGGAACTTCTCAGCACCTCCTCGTAGACCAGTGTTTCTCAATGTTTTTAATATGGAGGAACCCTTGAAGTAATTTTCTGATCTTTGGGAAACCAGGGCTATAATTACTCTATCCACATCTCACAGTATATTAGTGTGCTTGCTCAGTGGTAGGAATGCCTCTAACATTGCTGGCCAGTGAGAAGAATGTCACCCTTACAGAGAGACAAAAACATTACTGGTGTCTGCTAAACTGACCTATGAGACTGAAAAAGATAGTTGCTGAATGAACCCCAAGCAACCCAGCAATGGAGCCCTGGTTGAGAAATAATGACCTGGTCTATATACATAGAAGCATAGAGCTCTTTACAAAAGCTTGTCAGAAGGAACACCGTCTGGGCACACACTACCAGATGTAGTTTACATCTTTTACATTTTTATCTTACAGATCAGCAATATTTTAGAACCCTATACGGTGCCTGATTCATTGGGCCTGATTTATTAAAGCTCTCCAAGGTTGGAGAGGATACACTTTCCACAGTGAAGCTGTGTGATCCAGCAAACCTGAAATGGATTTCTTAAAAGACATTTTATATTTGTTAGCAAATGTTTTCCAACCTGGACCAGATCCATTCCGGGTTTGCTGGATCACCCAGCTCCACTGATAAATGTCTATCCTCCACAGTCTTGGAGAGCTTTATTAAATCAGGCCCATTACATGATTTTTTCAGTAGTTCCTCATGTCACATTTTTTTTCATAAATCAAAAGGAAATTGTACAATCAGATGGTAAAGGTATAAACCAACAAGTTCTGTAGCTGTAATGTAAAAAATGATAGCTGTCATTGAAAAATAACAATACATAAGGCCTTCATTTAGCTGTGCACACTTACCTTCACCGCATTTGGATTTAGAGCTGTAAAGGTTGTCAAGTCCATTTCTGGAAACCCTTCAGCAAATGCAGTAAGGTCGATGGACCTGGCACCACCTATAGGAGAGACAATGGGCAGATCTTTAGCCATATGCACAATTTGCATTATAAAAGACATTGTTCTGGTTTTATTTGGTCATTGTTACCTACTGTACTTATAATGCAGAGATCCCACTTCCTGTTTATTTTTTATTTATTTTGCATTGAATATGATTGATGATTACCAAGATGAGATGGGGCACACAAAACTGGGCAGGAGCACAGTTGTTTTATATGGCTGAGACATCTCACAGTTTGAGAATGCAAGATCTACAAGGCCAACCCTTGTCATCACTATAGGATTGGATTAGACTTGGATTGCACGGCCGTGAGAGCAGCAGCACTTTTCTGAAGCCTTGACATTAAGCAGTTATTAAGAAAATACAAACAGTAACAAAATAACATTTCATCTAAGAAATATTTTAAATGGACACTGTCACCTTTACCATGCATTCCCTGAATCCCTGATGCATTGCCAAAGCATCCATGCTGCTCCTAATTTTACATATCCCTAGCTTTTGTTGGGTTTGGACATTTTCAGCAGCAATTAACCATTTTCTCAGTCATGAAGCAGCCCTGGGACCTAGCATATGCTTGATTTTTTGCTTGATTTCAGCACTGTTTCATGGGAAGAGTTCACATATACAGCACTGGGTATTGGTGAAGGAGTGCTGGCATAGATAGTATTACATTTTAATGGAGATGGGCCTATACACATACACTGTAGCTTTTGCTCAGGTGACAGGGACTCTTTGAAGCTGATGCGAAATCAACAGTCCATTTGTTTTCTAGAAATCTTCCCTATTTATCTAGTAAATTGTATCGTTAATTCTGGTCATATCACATACATTCATTTCAAGATTTTTAATTCTGGTCATCATACATTCATTTCAAGATTTTTAATTCTGGTCATTTCACATACATTCCTTTCAAGATTTTTAATTCTGGTCATATCACATACATTCATTTCAAGCTTTTTGCAACTGTGGGTAGCTAGCGGCTTTTTTGATGCAGAATGTGCCAAAAAAATAAAGAATAGGCCCCATGAGATTGTCACCCCCCGTCATATACCACCTTACCCCATTTTTTTCTTCATAGCTTTTTACCTCCTAGGCAGTTCATGTCTGTCTGGATTTATATGTCGAAAAGCGGAACATTGTCTTTCATGAGACTTTATTTTACGGTTTATTATAATAGTATGAGTATATTAAAGTTTTAAACACAAAATCATGTCAAAATAATAAATTAAATACATTAAAAATACATTTAATAATAAACTTTGACATGATTTTGTGTTTCAACTTTATTATACTCATACTATT
>NC_092864.1:12892542-12893867 GCF_032062135.1 Pyxicephalus adspersus
CTGCTGGCTTTCTTCTTTTTTCTCTCAGGCAGAAGTCTGCCTGGAGTTGCTGGGGAGAAACTGAGCGGGGAGGAGCAGAGTGAGCCACAGCTGATCATCCAATTGGTTGCTGATACTTTGGCGGAAAAATCAACATCCAATCAAAACATCCTCTAGCCTTTCCACAGAGCTATTCATTTGGGCAGCTTCACGAGGAGAGATTTATCTCAGAAATCACACAGCTTGCTCATACCTCAGGACCCCCTTCACAATTCCTTTATAACATCCTGTGTTTATGTGTTGGAACCCACAACATCTAATTTATTGTCTGAATTCTGCCTGGGGTTTTCAAAATATATATGGTTGGAAGGTTGCTAGGGGCAACAGTTGCATTTGGAGGAGAACAAGAGCAAAAAAAATTGAATTGCAGTTGCTGGAAATGAAGAAGAATGTTTACCAGAGCAATGGTGGGAAGTCAGAGGTTCCCTTTACCAACCCACTTCAATGCAGGAAGAAGCCAGGAACAGAAGCGGCAGAGGAGTATAGTACAGCGTGGGCCTCCCCTAGATTTAGGGTGGACGCTCATCACAGCACCAGGCAGCTAATCCTGTCACCTCAGAGCCCGCTGTGGTGATAATGGCTGAGACTCCCGCCACAACCAGGCCATCCCACCCCACAGAACTTGGTAAGTGACTCTCTGACTAGTTTATCCCATAATAATGTATTAGAATCCAATATGTCACTGATTTCTGTGATTCCTCTGCTCATTCATCCTCCATTGTCCCTTGTCTGCCCTCATCCTGGTATCAGAATTCTGCTTATTTCCTCCCCAGGGTCTCAATGTGTTATCACTGCTCGCTAACTGAGAGGAATTTTAGCAAAGGAACAAAAAAGTGCTCAGACATATATTTACATTTATTTAGTCAAGTTTTTTTGTTGTGTTTGTGTTTTCTTCAAACATTCACTCATGGGAATCTTCCAGGTTAATGTGTTTCAGTGGGAGTAATAATTCTCACCAGGGAATGTTTTAGGGAATATTAGATTCCCTGTTTTTTGAAATAGAACTCTGAGTGCTTTAGTTATACAACTGGAAAATCAGACACTCCTTTAAACATTCCCTCATGAGAATCTTCCAGGTCTATTTGTTTCAATAGGTGTAATTGATTCCCACCAGGGAATGTTTGAAGGAATGTCAGATTCCCTCTTTTTTAAAAATAAGAGCTCAATCTCAAATCTTCCTGGGTCAAATTATTGCCGTGAAGAGTTTAGAAAGGGTTGTGCAAAAGGCATGACTAAAATGTCTAGAAGAGGGCGTGACTAAAAGAGGTGTGACTAAAAGGGGTGTG
>NC_092864.1:12894096-12911869 GCF_032062135.1 Pyxicephalus adspersus
ATAGTATTGAGAATAACCTTTTATCTTGAGCTCTTCTCTTACATAATAAATGATAAAGGTAAAATAAATTATAAGGTTTCAACAGTGCTTTATGATCATTCCTGTCAAGTTTAAAGATTTTCTCTTTCAGTGATAAAAAAAAATCTTGAAGATAAGATTGAAGGACAATAGTAACTGTTTTGTTTTTAAGATATTGGAACAGATATTGGATATTTTGCAGTCAGTGGTGTTACTGGCCATGGTGGTGATGTGGGCAAGGCTTCTGGGAAGCCTGGCTGTTGTGTAATGTCGCCCACTTTGTGAGGGGACATGATGTAAGATAGTCATTTCTATTTGGTTTATGGTTCTTGAGCCTTGAATGACTAAAATTGTTGGTTAAACAATTACAAAAGTTTAAGGCTGCAGCAAAACTTTTCCAGGGTCACATGTCTGGTATTTTATTATTTATGTGTTGTTTATATTTCTTGGTGAGATAATAGTGGTACAATCCAATGACATTGTTCCTTACTCACTGCTTATGCTCTGATGCTCAATGCACAGCTTTGGTTCTTAGCTTCTTGCTGCAAGGAACTGCTGTCAATCAAAAATCAGACTGACCAAAGACATACTGTGCATGTGAGGGGCATGCTGTAGCTTTAATCAAGTTCTGAAGGACACAAACTGACTATGCCAATATAGATACTGGGTTGGTCGGAATGGAAAAGGAAACCAAAGAACCTGGCAGAAATGTATTGCTTATGTTGCCAACAGAAATACCAAGGAACATTTAGAACAGTTAATATGGGCAAAGAAATAAAATGATGGGATCTTATTATGGTTTACAACCACCTTAAGCAGGAACAAAAGACATAATTATTAGAAGTACTTTCTATAAAACAAATGTGTGCTCCCCACAGGAGCTAATCAGAAGTAAACTTTCAGATAAGTGCCACAAGAGCATAAAATTAGTGACTGCGGGTTGCCCACACAGATCAGGTATAAAATGTTTTTGCAGTAGACTTTCTAAACATCAGTCTGTAGATAGTTGGTAGACTGAACACTCAATCAAAACCAATAAACTGTACTAAATCCCCTCCTTTCACCAGTATGAGCCTTGTATAAAAAATTATAATCTATGCAAGATAATAGAAATATGTTTATAAATTACTCTGTTGCAGAAAGTACTGGTAATTAGTGAAATAGCAAAATAAACATAATATAGTAATAACCAAATGAATAAACATAATGTAGTAAGTGAATACTCGATGAAAACCAAGATATATATATATATAATGATAGGGTATATTTGTATGTCTCACACATATTCAATTGGGTGTGACTATGTATTAGTAAATTGTCGTCTATGTATAGCAAGGAAAATGTTAAATCAATGTGGAATGGGTATAAAAATTGTGTCATTACTTAGACTTGAAAGTGTATAACTGTTACAAGAAGGGTTTGTAGCTAATACAGTCATTTAGACCTGGACTTTGTGTAGCTCTTAGTGTTATGATCCATTTTGTTTCAAGTTGGAGGAGATTTTCTTATCCAAATCTCCTCCTCTCATGTTGGGTGGGATATGTTCAAGTCCTGAGAATCTTAGTACATTGGAAATGATAATATAGCCAATGTTCTAATCAACGCCACCATGTCTTACCGATCACAGGACTCATTATCTGAAAGTATTCGTTAGAAGAGTTTGCAAGTGATGAGTAGTCCATCTTCATCTTGTCAAATAGAAGGTTCTTTACGCTTTGAGTACATGTAGATATCTCCAGTGGTTGGGAAGAATCTCTGCAAATAAAAAAAAAAAAAAACACAATGTACAAGGCAATCAGCTGTATACGGTATACAAATTGAATACATATTTGGGAACTATTTTACCTTTCTAAGAAATTGTTTTTATGTTGATCTAGTTAAGAGGTGGGCAAAATCCAGCCTTTAGGCCAGATACGGCCTAGCCAGTATTCCAGTCCGGCCTAACGCCCCCCTAGTTATTTATTGTTATATCCAGCCTAATTGAATTGTCGGGTAATCGTGAGTTCCCGCGATATCATCTATATTATTGAGTTCCCGCACAGTAACCCCAATTACTATGCCTAAAGAGCAAAGCAACGCGCAGCTACCAGTTTCTGGAAGGTTGACCTCGAACGTCGTGTCTTTAACCCTGAATAGACTGACAAATTATTCTTCGTCCAATGCGGCAACAAAGCCTTGTGTTTAGTGTGCAACGACACCAACAGCACTTTCAAGCAGGCGAATCTCAAGGGGCATTTTGATGCCAAGCACGCACACACGTACAGAGACTTTCATTGATTTCTACCATCAACTGCCACATGCTCACTTTCCAATGTTGTTAACCGTGCCAAGTGTGTGATCGCAATGTTTGGGAGCACTTATTCATGTGAGCAGCTGTTCTCCAAGATGTGCTCTCAGCTCACTGACATTCACCTTAATGGCATTCTGTTGGTGAACTCCTCATCATTAGAACCTGATATTGTATCTGTCTCTAAGAACATGCAACATCATGTTTCCCATTCATCGTACTGTATTTTTAAATGCCTTTCCTAGGTTTCTTCTGGCCTAGTGTGCCTTCTTGACTTCCTGAAATCAAAAAGTTAGCCGACCCCTGATCTAGCGCTAAGGTTTACACATACCATACAGACATTTCTGGTAAATGTAACTGCAGTTAAGAAATACAGTTTGATCACCTCCCCACCCCATCCTGTGAATGGACAGTGAAGGAGTCAAAATCATGACAATTTCTATTTACTAGCAGTATATTCTTATATTCTTACCTGAAACTGCCATTAGCAATGTTCTGAATTAAGGTCTCATTTAGGCTACAGATGTAAGGAGCCAGGACAGTGAGTAGTGTTCCATCCAAAGTGGCATTTGAATAGTTGGATAGCTGTAGGTATCGTTGAACCAACTCATTGACCTATAAAGAATTGCAAATAAAAATATTTAAAAAATGCAATTGGCAAATTGGTCCCACCAGCAATGTAGGGAAAGAGATTAGGTTTCACTCCATGGATGAATTATTTAGTACCCATCTCTGTGTATATTGTACCGTATGAATATCATCCATGGAAATACAATAATATGTTAAGGTATCTTTTGTTTCCTGATTTGTTTCTAGGATTGTCATCTACTTATTCAGCGACACTCTGAATATATGATATAATCTCATTTCCATATATTTCAAGCCCCTCTCTTTTTAGCGTTTTTTGATCCTAGAAACATACATAAATTCATGTATTAATTTATTTCAATGAGGAACAGATACTATATCTGTACAAATGCAATGGGATAAATGTTTTAGCTTCCAGGATACAGAATTGTAGTAAATTATTTAGTCACATAGCTAGTCAGTCTGAAAAAAGACATAAGTCTATCACCTTTAATGACAAGAAAAATAGGCTTACTAGAAAACCTGCATATTCTGGACAGAAACCAGATGTGCACAATTGATCCAGAGGAAAAAAAAATCCTTTAAGAATGATTTTAGGATGAACTATTTTTTTTTAAATATACATTTATGTTTATACAAAATTTTGAGACTCAAAATCTGGTGTTCAAAGCTTTTTTAGCTTCATGGGTCAGCAATGCCCTGAATTTCTGCATTTCCTCTATGATACAGCTCTCTTCTGCTCTAAGGAGAGGGAAGGGGGGAGAACAAGCGTGCGGCACCCTACTGCGCTCTTTCCCCCGCATTTGTATTACGGCTGTTTGTTGTTTGCCATTCGTGGGTCCGCCAGGACGGATCGATGAACGAAATCGAACGGCCGCTGTACACGTCAGCCCTGAAATGTTAATAATTTTTTTTTTGCAGTTTCTGCCCACTTCCTGTTGATAGGCCCATCACAAAGCTCAGTAGCTCAAGAGCAAATGTGCATAGGCCATTGCTTACCTTCTAATGTCACTCTGATGGGAGTAAAAGCAATGTCTTACATGCACCATAAATCTTAAGAGTTGTAGATTTTAATGGAGTTATGGACATATGTTATTAATAGGCATAAATAAATCACATGCTTCTCATGTTCACAAGTATGGGTATTTCCCTAATGGAGGCAACAGTTGGGCTTTAAGTAATAATCACAAGTCTTATCCCTCCCCAACCTGTAAGTAGAAAGGAGAAAAAGCAGTCTGATGGATTTAGTCTGAACTATGTTGTACAGTCATTGTGAGATACCGATCCCAGGTCAAACTCAGTTATGAATGATGATAATTGTGCTTAAAATTGTGCAATGCTGTAAAAGTATTGTCATGAACCAGGGATGCCACAGGCCTCGGATAGAACAGTTGAAAGACAGAGACTTACCTTGGAGTCATTAGATTGCCAGGACGCACTTTGGATTAGCGTTGCTAATGTATCCACAGATGTAATATTCCAGGTGCTAATTTCCTCCTCACTGTACATTCTTGCTATATTGCCCAGCTGGATGAGATACTCATCTGGTACACCATTGGGGAAGATCTGTGAAAAAACATGAAAATTAAAAATTCTTGTTTTTTACATATTATCTTCCTGAAGAATTAAGGTAATAATTAAAGCATAGATCCAGATTGAATCAATAAAGAAAGTACAATCACATGCCAATAGCTAGTTAAACTGAAATTAAAGTTGGGAATCGAAGTACGTTCCCATGGACTGTGGTTGTGTGATAACATGTATTATGAGGTTTGCATATGGCGATCAACTGTTCACTCAAAAGCTTTTAGGACCCATATACGTCCATGCAGTAGGTTAATGCACAATATATTCCTTAATAATATGCATTGTAATAAAGCAGTCAATTGAAAATGAAATTTTATTGGTTTATTATTATTATTGGTAAATAAAGTACATTTGTGCTACAAGTTCACTCTCATCTTACCAAATCCAGTCTATCTTTAAGAACTTGCAGTTGTTCATCATTTAATGCCAAGCTGCCAAGGACATTCAAATTATCTTTTATTGTTTTATCAGTGGTGCAGGCATTAAGTTGTGCAGCTGAGTAACTGGTCACAATATAGTCCATTTGCTTGGTTAATATGTCTGTAGTGAGCTCCTCATCACACAAAACTGCAATTAAACACAATATTTACACAATACATAAGATGAGATAATTGCACATGAATGCACTAATATCACTTTGACAAGAATCCGACTAGAAGTAATACATCTGTGCTAAAGCTTTTTATGTGTTGTGGGTCCTAGGATTTGACGTTAATTCACTGCTAAAGTTTAAGCATGGCCCTAGGTATATATTTTTTAAATTTTTTATATGTATGAGTACAGGCTCACCAAAACTGGATAATAAAGGACTGGGAAAATGTTACCTAGTTTGATTATTCTATTTTTACTGAGGTACAGAGATGGTAGATTCAAAACTGGGCACCAACAGCATGAATTCATGGACCAACCTACTTTGTGTCAAGAGCCCGGGTTGGTGGTGTAATAGTAGGCAGAGTGACTTCCACAGCTCTGTTTTGGAAGTATGTTTTTTGCACATTTGAGAACTCTTCACGTGAATCAATCATAATCTGAATGCCACAGTACGGATAAGTATTGTTGCTGACCACATGAATCCCTTTGTGACTACAACTCAGGGTACTGTAATGTTCCTAATGAAGTGTTTTATATGATGACATATTATTTGTCTGTATCATTAATCAAATATATATATATATATATATATATATATATATAAATATATATATTTATATAAGAAAAAAAATATCAGGCAAAAAGAGAAAGTGCAGGAAAATAATATGTATTTGTTGTTTGTATAATAAATTGATATGGATATTTGGCAGTCTATCTATAAATTATTCAACAATCAATTCAGCAATGATTTGACTATTTTTTATTTGGATGTATCCAAATCAGTAGTTGACTCATTTATTTTTAGTCCCTGTGGATTTCCTAAACATACATGGTCTACCCAAAGGGACAAGTACCAAAAGTTTTAGTTTGCAGAATTGATTTTGCATTAGCCTAAATCCTCTAATAGTTCGTATTATGCAACTCGGTTTCAAAACTTCCATTATTATAGGTTTCAAGATGAAATGGGAGAATTCTGAATGCCAGAATCGTGCAGAGAGTGGAAGAGGTGGTTGCTATTCGACAGTTCTTGTGTAATACAAACCAGAAACACAGTTCCGGTATCATGAAAAATGTCTTCTCATTTGCCCTAGAAAAAAGCAGTGCATGGAAAACATAAATATAGAACTCACGGGCATCACGAGTGGTGATCCTAGGTGAAACTTTAAGCTGACTGATGACAAAGGTGAATGTTGTCTTGTACTGAACTTTTAGTCTAGATAGTAGCCCTGGGAAGAACTTTATCCTTACAGTCTGCAAAATAATAACATTCAAGAGTTATACTAAAATGTAAAAAGAGAGAAAAAAAAACATCCTGCGATAAGAGGGAAATTACCTTTCTGATCTTGTTAATGGTGGCACCATCTAGAGTTCTGGAAAGGCTTCCTATCTGTGTCATGACTGAGAAAGTCCAAGTAGAAGGATCCCTGGAGAAGTACAACCATTGGAATTGTTCTTTTCATAATATTTTTACATGTTTAATTGACAACTAGCTCTGCAATTTTAATCTCTATTTCAAACTCTGACGTTTAACGGTGAGCTCCAGGAAATATAACAGAAAAGATCAGCAGAAAGTAAGTCTACAGTATTTTACACATTTCCCTGTGCTGTGCCTCCCCAGAAAAAAAATTGCAGTGGGTGACAGCTCTGGAATGAAGGTATGCATTGCCCCAAAAGCTACATGTTTATTTTTTTAATTTTGCTTGGCTATATTTTTGTTATTCTTTTTATTAGAGTTCATTTGTGTGCACTCACTACTTTTCTTTTTACTTTTATTTCCTGGAGCTTCTTAAATGTAGAAAGCTACAACATCTATCATTGAAAAGAAAAACACAATCAAACAAAAAAGCAACCCTCACATTTATGAGGACAGAAAGGCTAGAAAACCAACAATTTTGCCAGAGAAGAAAGAAGAATTAAAGTAAATGGCAAACTGATGAAAAGGACATCTGGGTACAAACAGCACAAAACTAACTGACATACATACCCATATTGTGCTTTCAGCCTCGTCACAATTGCTGCCCTCTGAACATTAGTAAAGGATGAACAGTTGTTAAGTGCTACTAGGATGTAGGGGTCAGAACTGATGATTTCGTTGTCTGTCAGATCACAAGCCAGGCTTCCCAAAGTTATCAAGTTCTCCTTAGTTATAATATTGCTGTTTATGTTCTAAGAGTAAAAAACAAAAGAATAAATGTATAAATGATAATGGTTTGATAGCTTAAAGGACATTTGCACAAGTGTAATAAAATCTTAAGAGGTACAAACAGTATATGGTTGAAAGTTGGTGGACACCTTACTGACACAGCTATAGTGGTCATTGGAGAGCCCTTTCAAAAACTATAGATAATTGTGTCATGTATTTATATAGCAACAATGTACTATGCAGCATCTTACAAAATCCATAGTCATGTCACTAACTTTCCTCAGTGGAACTCACAATCTAATGTCCCTAAAATAGTTAGGTATATGTCCCTACTATAGATTAGGAGCAATTTTGTTGTGTGGGGCAGTGACCTTGCAATATATATTTTGCTGCAAGGTGAGAATTCTAGCCACCACGTAATTTCTTCCCCCAATGCATGGCTATACACAGCTTTCATACTTATGGGAAAGTGTACCATCAGGTTTTGCAATGCAACTATGGGACTTTGTACCTATTCCGTCAAAGGAACATTTGTGAGGCCAGTTACTGATGAGGAACCTTGACTTGTGATCAGTGTTCCAATTCATCCTTGAGGTATTTAATAATCTTGAGGTTGGGGATTTGTGAAAGTAACTTGATTTCCTTCATACCAAACTCATCAGATAACATTTTTATGGAATCTGTTTGGATATGGCTTTATGCATAGGTTTGCTTGAAATAAAAGAGCCTTCTGCAAATTGTTTCCATGAGTTGGACATACTCAAATCTCTAAAATGTCTTTGCATACTGTAGCATTTACAATATTTTTTAATAATAACACTTGAAATATTTGAAAGATGTGTACATACATTGACAATATAGCATGTCCTAGGGCAAAAAATACAACACACCAAAAGACAACTGAAAAGAATAAAAGAAAATAGATTCTTTGCACAGTGCTCTGTGTCCTTACCAAACAACTCCTTGCACTGCTAAGCAGAGCAGTTCTCTTTGTAGATCCTTGGGGCAGCAGGTCAATGTTAGCCTGTCCAACACGTGTTACATAATCTTTACATTGCGACTGACTGGTGTAGGGGCTACAAGTAAAAAAAGATTGAAAGAAAGTAATAATAACCTTCTCTCATTTGTAGAACATCATACTCTAATGGGGTACTGGAGTTTACAATAAGCAAACAGCTGTCTGTTAAGCTGGTCATATATGTGAAAACGTTCAATCACTTTCAACTAATTTACACAGAGAGTGGGCAACCTACCACCCAAAAGTTCATTCAAGCATGAGAATTCGGTTGCTAATGAAATTTCAATTTGGTAATAAATTAACAATTTTAACAAATAATGATTTGATAATAAATTGACAATCTTCTGGAGGATTAAAATGGGAGGATGTCAGTGGGGCAGGGAAATATAACTAAAACTTTGATCACATTATCAAATCACTGTATATTATGTCAGCTCTATAGAAATATATGGTGATGATAATAATAATATTATGGCCAGCTATAAACTTCACAGAGTAAGTACTCATACAGTAAGTAAAGAGAGACAAAAGTATGTAGGAGGCAAGTATGGTTTTAAATTTTACTGGATAAATTTAAATCAGAAATCCAGCCATTTGGCTGTGACCTTCTTCAACTGTGACCTGGCTATCCCATAATCCTGGATGTGACCTTCTATAACCTGGATGTGACCTTCTCCTTCCTAGCTGAATCCTCTTCCTTCTTAGTTGTAAAACCTCCTTGCACCTTGTTTGGGAGAACAGGTGGGGATGATTCAGGCAGCCAGGAAGACCTTCTGCTGCACTGGCATGTAAACCTTTCCATCCTTACTAAACCCTCCATCTAGTTGTTTTTGGCAAAATCTGTTAATTGTCAGTATTGCCTGTACACCATTCCTTTTGTACACACTTCAAATTGGCTATGGTACTTCTTGTTTTTCCCCCTCCATAAAAACACAAACATTTAGGCTTAGCTTTTCTTAAGTAGAGGCATCATTGTTTTAAAGTACCATCAGCAGCACAATCTGTATACAAAAATAGGCTGAAAAAGTATTGTGATAATTGATAGCGGTTTGTTACCTCATGAAGAGCAGGACATTGCTGGGAAAGATGCTGAAGTCTGTTAGATTGCCTCCTTTTGTAAGTCTTTTGGCCATGCAGCTCACCTAAAACAAAAACATTAATTAGCTTAAATCTGTTTACAATGTCCGTGCATTCTAAGTTTGTGATACATTTGACAATGGCACCTACTTGATTACTGTCTAACTTCACTGCTTTGTCATTCATGGACTTTACCAGACTGACAAACTGGTCATCGTTTAAGCTTCGTGCAGCTCCACAGGTAAACCCTTGTAGGATGTTCCCAGACAAACTAGGAGGGAAAGCAACAACAGTAATTGTTAATTACATATGCTCTATTTGTTTACAAACAAAATCCTGGTTACCTCTAAAATAAAGAATAGATTTGGTAAAATTATTTCTAAATAAAGTATTACCATGAGGCTATTTAATGAATAAAGCTCTTCAATGTCCACAGAATAGGAAAGAGCTAATCCCTGAGACAGGCAAGTTTTAGCACAGCATAGATTTCTATTGGTGCTAAAGTTATGATAGCAGCTCACTTAACAATCTGTCAATATCAGCACCTCTGATTTCAGATAAGGGTTAAAATCTCACTGGGACCTTGTCTCTTCTATAGAAATTATTGACGTATAAGATATTTCACATATCACAAAAATGTGCAATTTTTCAAACTTATTAACTGTTGACTGATCAAACATTAGCAATGATAATCGCCAAACATACATAATAATTAAGCTAATGTTCAAATAATAAATTTAAGTAGGCATGGTCTTCTTTTTTTGGCTATGTTTTAGCCCCTGGATCTCACCATACATAGAAGAAACTGGAACTATGCTTCCAAAGCTGTCTGTATTATTATACACTCAACTTTAGAGAACTTGGACATCCCTTGCCACTAGGTTCCCAGCCTAGCTAGAAAACTTTTGTATACTGGGATATATCTGGGATACAGCATTTGGGAAAGCATCCCAATCTCTAATAGTAGCAGATATAACTTCTCAATAGTTATATTACAATTACACCATGTATGTCTTTCAGGTCACAATAAAATGAACTTCCTAAATATAGACATTAGTAGTTTCATCTTGGCTTCTCAATAGTTATATTACAATTACACCATGTATGTCTTTCAGGTCACAATAAAATGAACTTCCTAAATATAGACATTAGTAGTTTCATCTTGGTTCCCCTACTCTGTTTTTATATCCTACAAAGGTTAGTGGGCTGTGTTAGCCAGTGTAAATGAGACAACTAAAGCAGAGTCCAGAAATAGATAGAGGGAAATGTCTAAAGTGTACAAAATTCTATCCACACATATAGAGGGATCAGGTAATTGGTCAGGGCAGGTAGTAAAGGTTTACAGGTCAAGAGACGCCACTTATGAAAGACAAAAATCGATTAAGGTGCAGGGCCAAAAAAACACTCTATCAAGATTAAATTTGTTCTGGGAAGTACACCAAAAACAATACCACATCTTCGAAATCAAATCTCTTTTACCCAAACAAATTCAAATTAGGAGTTTCCTCCAAAATCACTCTACTGAAATAGTTACTTACATAGAGAAGTCATTTAGTTTCATAATTACAATGTGGAAGAACACTTGAGCCTAAGAGAAAGCAAACACGTGACGTGAGAACAGAAATCAACATTTTAATTTAAAAAACCCCATAATTGTTTTATGAATCATACATACCTGGCTGGTGGTCCATTTCATCTGATTTATTTCATTGACATTGAGGTTGGAAGCCAGTAAGTTAGACACTGGGATCATGCTGGCCAGATTGGCTGGCAAAATCTGGAAGATGGTTCTGGTTGAGCTGCTGCTAGCCTGAATGACCTGAATGGTTTGGAGGAGGGATACAGTTTGCTCAGTTATCTCTCTCTCTGTAAAATCTCAATTTACTAATTATTAATGAAAAAATAGTCAAATATGCTGGTTAGGTACTGCACTGATGACAAAGAGCTGAACAGATGTCATCCACTTACCTGCTGAACAAATTTTTGTTTTAGCACCATTGGAGCTTGTTCCATGTTGCTGGTAAACTTAGTGTTAGTGGTCAGGGTCAAGATGTCCTTCATTTGCAACTTGCTTATTTCAGAAGACTGGATGCCAATAACCAGCTTACCCAGATTCTGCAGAGACTCAACATTAATCTAAAGAAAAAGATGCAGCATGTTAGCATTAAGACATTAATAAGTAGACTTGTACTCAAAAGGTGAAAAATTGCTGTTAATGGGAAATAGCATTTGAAAAAGCTACTATAGTAAAAAGACTTATGAAACTGGCCACTGCTATGGTTTTACATATTCAAATGCAATACTATAGGGACAATATTATAGTTATTAATACCTAACCTATGCAGTGTGTCAGACTCCAGTTTATTGATACTATGGTTTCCGGTTGCCACCCTTTTAAAGTAAGAATGCTCGCTTACCCAAAATCCTCCTTATTGTTCCTTCTGACTCTGTTGGCCATAGTTCAAATTTTTGAAAGTTTTAAAATTCTTTGCTGGTACCTTGAATTTTGAACCCACATGATTCATCTTACACCCATGATAGCAGGAAACCTGAACCTCATATCTATTTAGCACGTGAATCTCTCCAATATAGTTCCAAGTATCAAACAGTCCTACCTACATGAAAGAGACTGGGGAACTTGTCTATCCAATAAATGCCATACTGCAGCTGAATAATCATCAGGGCCCCCAAAAATCTCTAACAATTTGACACTTCCACTACAGTCTATCTCACTGGTTTCCCCTGCCAACCTCCACATCTCTATAGGACAAAGCAGTGATCAGAGGTCAGTAGGAGGAACCCCACTTACAGTCTTTAGAAGTGGTTGCTTCATTACTGTATGTTCTTTTTTCCCCCTTATTTTCAACTAGTGTTCTAGGGTGAAACTTACTCAGTGTGATGACCCTGAATGAGCAACATTGTCACCCTCATTTGGACTACAAAGCATTTTGTGGTCCACTGGATTGAATTGGGTTGGGATAATAGTCCTTGGGATTCCAGAGTAGCAGAGGCAAAGAGTACATGAACTCAGGAGACCAAAGAATTTTTAGCAGATCAATTTTGTATATTTGGCAGATCAATTTATATATATATATATATATATATATATATATATATATATGTGTGTGTGTGTGTGTGTGTGTGGGCAGCCTTTTAAATAAAGACATAGATATCACTAAATGTTACCTGGAAATCACTTTGCACAATCTTTGATATAATAACAGAAGCCTGTGTGACACTCCAGGTATTGATGGAGGACAAGGACTGAAGATTCTCCCTCAGAACAGTGCCACTGGTTTCCTCCAAAATGGATGGTGACAGTCCAACAGCTAGAGGGCCCAATAAGGCCAAGGTTTCCGATGTGATGGTGGTAACTGGGGAGAGCAGGCCAGCCAACTCCTACAAGAAAAGGTTCTAGTAAGTAGCCAAATACAGATTTAGAGTTTATTTGGTATCACTAGTGCCAACTCTGGGGTCTGTTATTCCCCCATGAGACCCCCACCCCTTCCCCATAAAGATCCCTTTTTTTAAAAACACTTACCGCTTGCCCTAGGTTGACAGAGGCACTACATGATTTCAAGGATTGTAGGGTGCTCTGTGCCTGGACTGCAGATAGGGTACTAAGGTCTAGCTGACTAACAGCATAGCAAAGGATATTTGCAGGAATACTACAGAGAAAAAAAAGTCTAAATTATTTAAAATCCAAAGCATTATGTTAAATAGATGTAAAAGAACAACAGTTTTGGATAGAATAGGGCAAGAATCTCTTTCAGGTGTTATTGCCGTTGATGGGTAGATTGTTCTAGTGATAACACTCACAAAGACAGGAACTGAAGGTAAATCTTCATCAGGGAGACATGCATGTAATAAAACAATTAGTAAAAACAAAATCAAGCTGAGAAGTCTAACAAATCAGCAAATATACATTAATATAATTACAGGTTAAGATTTAGAATATTAACTTCATAGTAATATGATGGTAGAAATGTAATAGGGAACCTGGGTACTCACAATTTAGGCTTACTTGTGGATTCTGCATGAAATCACAGCTGGTTTCATGTCTCTACTTAGGGCTGAATGTTAACTTTATGGCCCGTGCCATGGGCATGCTCACTGTTAGTATTGGTTCCAGATGGACTATAAAGCCTACCTCTTGGCAAAACATAGCTAAATTACCAATGTCAACAATGTTACCACTTTGGGTAAGGGTGTAGCATTAAAACTCATTGGTGCTCAAAATTTATCAAACAATATAGAACATACACAAGGCAACTGTTAGGCAAAATATGCCAAAGAGTGAGGATTCCAGGTGGGGTGACTATCTAAATTATCAACTTTGTAATAAAAGACATTTTAAATTGAATGTGGTATTAAGCAATTGCTCCATGTAGGTTATAAAAGTCTTTTTTTTACTGCGTGCTATATGACTGGCTGCTATACCGGTAGGGTTTCAATTGTCACAAACTAAGAGGAATAATTATGAGTGTATTCTACATCTATTTTTAAGAGGGAGAGGTGATGAGCTTCACAATTTTTTAGTGGATATAAAGCCTGAAGGTTTGACCTTCTTTAGAAACCTAGAATGACCAACAAATTATGCCCTCTATTTAAGGGACAAGGTGCAGCTTTTCTTTGAAGTATAAGTTCTTAATTTTATATTGTTAGAAATTTTTCCCCTAAAAGATTAGTGACAAGTAAAGAAAAACCTGATCCTTATCATATATCTTCTATATTAAATTAAGGGTAAAGATGCGAGTAAAAAATGTAACATACAGTTGCACTGAGAATGTTGGGTTTTCCATGCTGAGCAGTTCTGCGTAGTATATCTTAAAGTCTTCTTGGAGGGTTAGGTTTCTGATGAAATTTAGTGTTAATGAGTCCACCAAAAATGTCTGAAGCTGTTTCAACACAAAATTTAAAGAGTTATTTAGTGATAACAGCAGCATCAACAGCCTAGCTCAGAACTCCAATAGCTTGAAGTCTTAAATTTAATTCAAATTACCTTCCTACCCAATGAGTAAGAATGATTGCTACAAAAAGAGTAGTCTTTCACATGTGTACTTGAACTCCTGATGTCTTTATTTTCAAATACAAGGTATCTGTAAGTTCTCCTTTAAAGAAAGAGTAGCTACAAAAACCTTACATTGGTTTATGTTCCTGAGATATTCTCACTTCCTGTATGTGGACTTACAGGTGCCCAGCAGAAAAGTGAATATATCAGGAATCTGGTGAAAAGAATGTAACATATAAGCTCATTAATAAGAGAAGGGGCTTAGTGATAGACAAGTTGGGGCGTTCAGTATTCAAAGAAATTTTTTTCTTTGTGTGTGGTGCAATATAAATACATTTTATACATTACCAGGGTTTCATTGCTGCTAAATGATTGCAGATCGTCACGAGTACAGTAGGTCACATAAATCTGTAAATAATGAACGATCCAGGAATTTTCACCGTCTGTGTAGCATCTTGGATTAAAACCTATAAAAAGGGGAAGTGGTAGATATAATTATTTCAATAACTTATCGACCCTCCAGAGGTTGCCTTGAGTTCCTTGAGCCATGGGAATTCGTGCCTCTAAGGTCATTTTACCTCAATCACATTGAGATACCATTGCAAAGAGCATAGGAAAACACTGGATTTCAATATGATAAAGCCATTGTTCTTGCACATATGAAACAGATATTATTCCCATAGTATATTTAGCAGATTAAAAGAAATAAAATAAGACAAATTAATTTTCAGGTTTTGCACACTCTTTAGCATGCCACTTATTTCATTTACTCTTAGAATTTCTCTATAGATTTTTAAATTCAACAATTTGCAGGCCTCTTCAAAACTATAAGGTGTGTGGAGCTCAGCTTATAACATACCCTGAGTTGGAATATTTATTAGTTGGCCAATTAATGATAACTTGGTCCCTGATTGTGGGGTCAGAATGGAAAATCTCTAAAGTAGACTTTAAAAAGTGTCTTTTCCGGTAACAGACTGTAGGGTTTTTTTGAGAACTTGGGTGTGAGAATTTCTGAATCCTATCAAACACTAATGACAACAAAACGTATTTCAAAAGGATGTCTACTTTCTATATTAAAAGTAGGATGAGAGCAAAATCAATGCTCATAGTCAAAAAAAACAACAAAGGAAAAATAAAATACATTTAGTCAACGTGAGACACATTCTGACAATTACCGGAAGAAGTGCTGGATTTTGTAGTCAAGTATGGTTTCAAGAAGTACTGATAGATTGCTTCTCTTGTGTCATCAGAGTTTCCTATGTTATCTGATTTGTTTTACATTGCCTTGTAAAAATTGTTTTTTTATTTTTTCGTAGTTGTTTGCAATCCTGGAAGCTACCAGAAGTGGGTTGGCATGAACTTTGCAGAATTCTTTAGCTTCTTCTCAGTTGAAGAAATAATGACCCTCAATCAAAACTTTACTTTGGTATGTATAATTTAAGTTGGTTGAAGTTTGCATAACTTAAAATGATTATAAAGGTTATTAGGAGGACAAATAAAATTGCTTTCCATGATTCTGGGTGGTGCAAAGCTATAATTTGAAGTCATCCAAAGGAAATAATGTTTATGTCTTGGCTGTTAGATGGGAAACACCAAATTCATATGACATATTTCAATCACTGTGCCAAGATCATAATTATGTTTCTGAATTAGATAACTAGTTAACTTTCTAAATTTGGGATATCCTACATAGTACCGTGCAGGATAAAATAATTGAAAATGTATCATTTAAAAAATAATGTTAGCTAATGTTGCTATTGTTTCATTAATTTGAAAATTCCTATCTCTGTTCCAGAATCTGCTGACTTCAACAGACGTGGCTGCCCTAGTGACTAAAGCTGATGTTCTCCTCAATGTAACCGTGCTTGAAAAATATCTCAGTATCATTGCACCACAAAATGTCTCAGACTTCCTGGTATCTTTAACTTCTGCAGCAATTCAGGTACATACAAGAGATCAAACCTAGAAAACATGTGTTTTGATATATAAATGACTGACGTAACGCTGTTTTTAGAGAGTCTTGTATTTATGTTTTAGAACACCAGTTTTACTGTAACTTTATAAAAAATGACTGTTTTTTTACTTGTAGGCAAACCTGTCTGAGCAGCAGATAACAACAATAAAGAAAACACTGCTTAATGTGGAGCTCAGGATTCTTCAGGCCAACTTCTCTACTTTTACAAGCACAGACTGGACAGTGATGTTCCAAGTTAATTTGTTAAACTTGACTGCATACTTCAACCAATCCCTTCTTAGGTTGATTCCCCAGAACATATCCTGTGTCTCTTACCCAGCAATGTAAGTATGCAGATAATTAAAGGGAGAAGGCAAAGTATATCTTGTTTTTCTTTACTTTACCATTCCACATTTTCTAATCTCTTTCTTTCTTAAATATACAGAGTGAAAGCATTTAGCCTTACGTATAGCTCAATGACACAAGACACAAAAGAAGCAATCTACATGTACTTCCTGAAACCATACTTGATTGCACAATCCAACACATCCACAGGTACAATTCTAGATCTTCAACTGCCATGCTAGCTAAAGATGTTTTTTGTCCTCCTTGCTGAGGAAAAGTTTTAATTTTTTTGTCTTCTCCGTGTGTTGCCTATAGTTGTTTGTGATGCTGGAAGCTACCAGAACTGGGTTGACGTAAATTTTGCAGAATTTTTTGTATTCTTCTCCTCTGAAGAAATAATGATCCTCAATGAAAACGTTCCACCGGTATGTCTGCTGCCAATGGATTGAAGTTTGTAAATCATTTGCAGTGAAGGTTTCTTTAAAAAATCAATTAGAAAGGGTTGGCATGTGTTGTGGTGTTTTATAGCTATAATTTAAATTCACCTACAAAATTGCATTTACCTTGCTATTGTCTTAGATGGGTAATGCCATATACAGGTTATTTATTTGAACCACTGTGCCAAGGTCATAATTATGTTTCAAGTGTAGAGAGCTACAAACACTCTCATCTTTCTGGGAACTGGGGATATCCAATATGGCATCTGGCAGAACAATATCATACAAATATCAAGCAAATAAAGATAATTTTACCTGTACTAGCCAATTATTTACTAAAAAAGATAATATAATTGTTTTCCAGGATCAGCTGGCTCCAACAGGCCTCGCTGCCCTTGTGACCAAACCTGACGCTGTCCTCAATGTAACCGTGCTTGAAAAATATCTAAGCGTCATTGCACCACAAAATGTCTCTGTCTATCTGGAAGCTATTACATCCGCGGCAATTCAGGTATATACAACAGATTAAACCTAGAAAACATTATGCTTTGACAAAGGATGCTTAAAGTTACTGTTTTGGGAGAGAATGGTAGTTGTGTTTGACAAGTAATCAAGCATTAGAAATGTTTCTGAAACTTAAAAAAACTACTGATTTTACCTTGTAGGCAAACCTTTCAGAGAAGCAAATAACAACAATAAAGACAACACTCCTTGCTG
>NC_092864.1:12912702-12946987 GCF_032062135.1 Pyxicephalus adspersus
CAAGGTCATAATCATATCTCCAGAGTACATGGCTACAAAGACTTAAGGTTCTGGGACTGGTGATATCCAAGATGGCACCCTTCAGAAGAAAATAATAGATTAAATACATATAGCAAAATAGTTTTAACTTCTGTAGCCATAGTTTCCTAAAATTGAAAACAATGTAACTATTTTGCAGGATCCGCTGAAAAGATATAAATGTTTTAATATATGCGGATATTTAAATAGATAGATAATTTAACTAATGTAGCCATTTTTTTTCTAAAAAGCAACCTCATAACTCTTTTCCAGAATCAGCTTACTATAACAGACATGGCGGCAATTGTGATCAAAGCTGATGTTCTCCTCAATGTAACCTTGCTTGAAAAATATCTAAGCGTCATCACACCACAAAATGTCTCTGTCTTCCTGGAATCTTTAACTACTACAGCAATACAGGTACATACAAGAGATTAAATATAGAAAACATTGTACTTTGTCTATAGTTAACCCATTTAAGGAGAGTCTGTTTCTTGTCTTTGACAAGCATTCAAGCAGTGGCAGCTATTTCTAAACTTTTTGACAAATTACTGTATTTTACTTACAGGCAAACCTGTCAGAAGAACAAATAACAACAATAAAGACAACACTACTTGCTGTAGAGCTCAGAAATCTTCAGGCCAACTTCCCTGCTTATACAGACAAACAATATGCAGTCTTGTTTCAAGACAACCTGCTGAACTTGACTGTATACTTCAACCAATCTCTTCTTCAATTGATTCCTCAGAACATATCCTGCTCCTCCTACCAAGCAATGTAAGTATGATGATGACCAAATGATGAAAGCAAAGTACCTATTGTTATTGATAACTCTAAATATTTAGCAGTATAAAAGAATTAATGGAAGTCATAAAATGACAATTGATAACCTATTATTTCCAGCTTTTCTAATCTCTTTTTTTTCTTACATAAACAGATTGAAAGCATTTTCCATGCAGTATAGCTCAATGACACAAAGCACAAGACAAGTAGTCTATCAGTACTTTATCAAATCATACTTGACAAATTCATCCAATTCCACAGGTATGTTTCCATTTCTTGTAATCTGCCTTTAGATAAAAATGTTGCTTATCTCTTCTCGATGTTGTGAATGGTTTTCAGTTGTTTTATGAAGCCTAGGTAAAATTATTTTGGACCATGACATTACTCAGTGTCTGGGGCTTTAAAAATGTGCATTGAGAACATTTTGGAGTATAACTAAAAGTAAAAGAGCAGCATAATAAAGTGTAAATAATCCTAGATTTCTTTGATTGTTTTTGTAATACACAGCATTGAAAAGGTTCCCTTAAATGTATGCCATAAGAGTAAAATCAATGGCTTTTTACTCTGCTAGAATTTAGTGCTGTCCTGCGCACTGTGCTGTTTTCAATGCTATTTCAAGCAATGTTTTCAGTTCTACTTTGTTATCTGTGTGAACAGCAATAAGCATTAGAAGGGACATTCTTTAGTTGTAACATACCTCCCTGCAATAATGACAAAGCTGCTTCTCCATTAATACAGTACAGTGAGTGAGTGCTCCCACCTTGGGACTACGGTTGCCACTTCTGGGAAATAACTCCAGCCTTATCATTTTCTTCTGATCAATAACAATGGCAACAAGTCCATGCCAATAAAGTAATAGCCATATGGCAACCCTACTTTTAATAGGAAGTATGTTTTAGCAGGATGACCAAGTGAAAAAACAATTCTAAAAATGTAATGCAGCCACCACCTCTGGTTAACTGTAATACATTACATTCCTATTGCCTCTAAATAGGTTTGGTTTTGCAAGAATAGTTTTGCCAATTTTTGAAACAGCACTGCAAACTTTAGGATAAATAAATAACTTTCTTTAAAGGCTAGTAAGTAATCAATATATTTACTTCTATTGCTTATCCTTTTATTAGATGGAAATCCAAGATGCTACACAGCCGGTGACAATTCCTGGATCGTTCATTATTTGAATTATTATGTGACCTTCTGTACTAGTGGAGATCTGCTCTCATTTAGCAACAATGAAACACTGGTAATTTATATTCATTTTATTCCTCCAACCTGTCTGTTATTTAACTAGTATATCAGTTGATATGTTTATCAACCGATAACATAAAGAAATATATATCTGTTCCTCTCTAACCAAACCAGGTTAGAAAGTAGTTTGCTATATGCCTTTAAGCTATCACAGTTCTACACTGCTAAATGACTATTCAAATTTTGTGTTGAAACAGCTGCAGAAATTTTCGGTGGATTCATTAACTCTGTATTTCGTCGGAAACCTAACCCTCCAAGAAGACTTTAGGAGATACTATGCACAACTGCTCAGCATGGAAAACCCAACATTCTCCATTCAAGAGTATGTGTTATTATTTAGTTGATATTATTTTTCAACACACATTCTCATATTTTATGTATTATAGGAAACCAAAAGATGGGGCTAAACTTTTTGCCTTTTTTGAGGAAAAATTAATAACAGCTGTAAAGTCTTAAACTTTAAAGGCATAAAGGTAACAATGGAACTCCCAAGGGGTCTATTGATACTTTTCCATTCCTCAATTCAACAAGGTTTGACCCCTGTTTTCAGATTACTTCTTTCCTCTGTAAGTGAGTGTATATTTGCTTGGATTTGAAGGTATAAATTATTGATAGACTGCCGATAAAGGTATTTTGAGTAGCTCATCCCTTCCCCCAAAAAAAGGAAAAAAAACAGAAGATAACATAAGGCTCAATTTATTAAATGTGAATTAAATCAGTCTCTTTTATTTTCCCTATCTGCAGCATTCCTCCAACTTTGCTCTGCTATGCTGTTGCCGAGCTAGACTTCAGTACCCTATCTCCAAACCTGACAAACAGCACTCTACAGTCTTTAAAATCATGCGGTGCTAACGTGAGCCTGGGACCAGAGGTGAGTATTTAAAGCTCAATATTATTCTGAAAAATAAATTTGTTCCCCAAGAGTTCTACAAAAATATCCCAAGTTAAAAAAAACTCCCCATCAATATCCAGCTGCCCACTTGGTATGTCTATTCTACCACAAGAAGATGTAATCTTCCAGGTTCAGAGACATTCCAGTATCACTCAACCCAGATGTCTGTGGATCTACCGTAAAATGTAGAGAATTGTGTGCCCACTCACTGTGGCACCATGCATTCCCTTAGTACTCATGCAGAGAATGATGTTGACATCAGCACCACTCTCTGCATCTCGGAGAGTCACCCACCAGTGAAAAAATTAGGAGAATGAGAAACCCAGGACATCAAATGACCAGCCAGGAGACAATGGAACAGAGTATGTATATTGAAATAAAAGCATAATAAACAAACTGGGGGTCCTTCAGTGGGTGGGCGGTTCACTTGCTGGGGCAGCACAAAGCCCAGTTGGGCTTTGAAAATGCCAATCAATATTGGGTTGACGTGCCATCTGGCTCCCAGAGCATTTCATCTCTGAAATACCCTTAATGCTCTGGGAGCCAGATGTCATTTGCAATTCCTATTTAATGTACAGCGCTGCGTAATATGTTGCTGCTATATAAATACTGTTCAATAATATTAATATCAATGGGCACTCTATAAAAGGGTGAATAGATTCTATGTTCAAATAGAATACATCACAGAGAGACTTGGCTTCATCCTCACCCATAATGGGAAGCCCAGTGACAGTCATGCAGGAACAGTGCATCTACAGTTGAGCCTTCTACCTAAGGCCAGGTGTTATCTGTACTTTACAAAGTTTTCTAGATTTTGAGACCTTTTAAATAAGTAAAGAACTCAGGTATCCCAGACAGATGGCCGGGCTCTCTGGAACAATAGAGAAACATTCCTGCTCAGAATTTATTTAGGTTTCCCTAACTCCAACAGAGAATATTTGAGAATACAGGGGTGCTCTGTGTGTTGAGGAACCTCTACATAAATGCAATCAAAGCTTGCAATAAAAAACAATATTTCAATGAATTTGTTTAATCAGCAGTTTTTATTCACTGTTATAACATTCTGAAGAATGTTGGCCGGTTGCTAAATTACTGGACATAGTTATTCTTTGCATCAGGATGTCAAATTAACCCCGTATCTGTTTCTGGCTACCTACTGAAACTCTCTCTTGCAGCAATTGGCTGGCCTGCTCTCCTCGTTTACCACAATCACATCGGAAACTTTGGTCTCATTGGGCTCCCTAGCCGTTGGACTTTCACCATCTGTTTTGGAAAATATAAATGGGAGCATTTTGAAAGAGAATCTTCAATCCTTGTCTACCATCAATAACTGGAGTGCCACACAGGCTTCTATTATTGTATCAAAGTGCAAAGTGCAAAGTGATAAACAGGTAACTCTTACTGATATGCAGAATGTGCAAATGTATCAGAAAAAAATCAGTACATCTCTCCAATGCATGTACATTTCCCCATTTTGTGTCTCAGGTTATTGCCTATATAAATCTGCAAAGCTAGTATTCTGTCTCTGCTGCTCTGAAACTCCTGGCACTCCTCCC
Source organism: Pyxicephalus adspersus (assembly GCF_032062135.1). Lineage (NCBI taxonomy): Eukaryota > Metazoa > Chordata > Amphibia > Anura > Pyxicephalidae > Pyxicephalus > Pyxicephalus adspersus. The sequence continues at coordinate 12,917,200 of NC_092864.1, forward strand.
AGACCTGTCTAGTTATTCTCTATGGACCACAAGCTCCCCTCTTACTTTATGGAAAAATGGAGTGGTGAGCCCGCTATAAGGGTAGATGAGGAAAGATGGTGTTTTTTTGTATTCATAGACTCAGTACAGAAAGTCAGTGTTGCCACCCTTGGAAAGAAAGTTTGTCAGAGTTCTCCCCGTGATAAAAAAACTTTGAAAATATCCACAGACCTAAGGAAAAAAATATGCAAAAGTGGTGAGGTCCGTGCTCTATAGAAAGGAGAACAGCGACCAGCACAGCAGTGTCATCAACAAATCTCACTCTAAGTCTGGTAAATTGTTGGAGGAAATCAGCAGTGCTCTGGATGATTTTACGTTGCAGATATACCAATATGAGGTTGTAGGCACCTGCACATGCAAAAAAATGTCCTGCTATGTTTAGAAAATATTGGAGGAGAATGTACAGATTTTTCAGGGTACATCCTAAGCACAACTAACGTTCTATAATGGTTCCTATATTATATCAAAGATTAACTTTTTGATTTCAGGTCCACTTCAAGAAATCTCAAAGCTAACATGCTTTGCATGTTTTAAATTTTACAGATTAATGCTGACACTCTGAAGCAACTGGGTTCACTGGTTATTGGTGTCCAATCTGCTGAAATAAAAACATTGAAATCGGATGATATCTTGAGTTTGGCCAATAACTCCATACTGACTGGCTACATGGAAAAAGCTCCCATCGTGCTAAAGAAACAATTTGTTCAGGGGGTAAGTGATTCCCACCATTGCCACATAAAACTAAGTGATGTTTGTTTAGCTTCTTATTATGCATGGCACACCTAGCATATCCTTGTAGGGGACTATTTTCCTATCAACCCTTGTCCCCCATACGTCAAAATAAATTTCAGCCATAACCATGCAATTATACATCGTAGGCGTTGTGTTTAAATAAAGCATGAAGCAAACAGATGTTTGCAGCTTGAGACTATTTCCTTCCTCCAAAGTTAATCTCCCCAATTGGAATAGTAATACCAACTTGATGAAGTCACAAACCCTACCCTCACAAAAAACTTTTACTTTTTAGATTTTGTGGAGAACAAAGGTGATAGAGGTCCACAAAAATTGTGTTAATGTGTGGGAACCCTTGAAGTAACTTTCAGGTCTCATGAAATTACTGCTATATGTACTATATCCACAGCTCATTGTATATTAGTGTGGTGGTCAGTAGTACGAATGCCTCCTATATTGCTAGTCATTGGGAAGAATGTCACCCATACAGACATCCAAAATGCTTATGTTGTAAAACTGACCTGAGAGGTCCAAATTGCTAATTATTCAAGGAACTCCTAGCAACCCCTGGAGGAAGGCTAGGGTTTCACAGAACCCTGGTTGAGAAACACTGCTTTACACAACAAATGTTTAAGTGTGTCTTTTGCTTTTTATTCTTAGATCATTCAGGCTACCAGCAAAACAAAGAAAACCATCTTCCAGGTTGTGCCAGCTGAACTGGCCAGTGAGATCCCAGTTTCTAACTTACTGGATTCCAACCTTAATGTCAGTGAAATAAACCAGATGAAATGGACCTCCAGCCAGGTACATATGATTCATACAAAGAATACAAGCTCTCATAGCTAAAATGTGGATTTCTATTCTGATGCTTTGTGTTTGTCTTTTTTTCAGGCTCAAGTTTTCTTCATAAATGTAATCACCAAGGTGACTGACTTCTCCACGTAAGTAACCGTGCAAAATATTAATAGCAGTCAACAATCAACAAAACCTAGGTGTCTCAGCACTGATTGATTTCAATATGGATTCTTTTTTTAGTAATAATACAATACTTCAATACAACTGTATAGTTTATCCTAGAACAAAAACATAACACAAACATGGCTAAACAATTTGTAATTAACATGCACTTATTTTGCTTTTCATCCCAGTTTATCTGTGAACATTCTGCAAGGATTTACCTGTGGAGCTGCAAAATCCTTAAGCGATGGCAATTTTTTCAGCCTAGTAAAAGCTATGAATGGCAAAGCAGTGAAACTAGAGAGCAACCAAGTAAGTTCCATTAAATAAGTAAAGGTATCATTTTTACGTGCAGAAAGAGTAACTGCATTTAACCTAATTGATTTTTGTTTTAGCTGAGCTGCATGGCCAAGAGATTATCAAAAATAACAAATCTAGACTCCAGCAGCTTACCCAATGATGTCCTTCTCTTCCTAAGGTAAATAACTATGAGTACTACTAGCACAGAATTTTCTACCACCTTCATCTATGACTTTCAACTCTGAACTCCTGATTTATTTGGGATGGTCTTAACTTTAAGATCCTACAAACTCAGGGCCACTATGCAGGGATGGAGGGACAAGGGGAACTTCTGACTGGGCCCTGATCTAAGGAGATTGACTTTTGCTGGAACTTGCTGAAGCCCATGAAGTTGACATAGTATAGGGCTAAAAAATCTCCAATGGCAGTCTTGTAAAAAGTACAAGGCCTTAAATACCCATAAGGAAGTCTGCATCGGGTGAAAAGCGTCAGGTACCTCGGTATAAACGCAAGCGACAACCTACTGTACTGTTTCGTTGGCGTTACTTTGAATATGCACAACTATAGATGTTTGCTGTATAATGCCCACATAAACCTAAAATTGTCTTGACCTGAATATGTCTAAGGTCTAAAGATATTTGCATTGTATCTATCCACGAGCTATTTTTATTTAATACAATACACAATTTGCCAAAAAACCTTCTCTTCTTTCTCTGTTTATACTACTGTATGTTACCAAGGGTTGCCACTTAGGATAAGTATTACCACCACCACGTACTAATATTCTATGATTTAGGCTCTTCTCCTACTTTAAGTCCTGCTACACAGGTACTGTAAGATGGCAATTTTAAGTTTAAGTACTTACACTGCTTGCAAAAAAAGCCCCAAAAACTGGGGTGTAGTATTGATTACAGAGCTGTGATGTTGTGCCAAAAATCCAGCTTTATAAAACAAAGTACAGATGTGTTTTATCAATTGCTTACATTATTTTACATTACTTACAGCCCCATTACAAATCAAGCACAGTGCAAAAGTTACTTCACACGTGTTGGACAGGCTAACATTGACCTGCTGCCTCAAGGATCTCCAAAGAGAAACACTCTACTCAGCAATGCAAAAAGTTGTCTGGTAAGGTCACGGACCAACATAGTCACATTGGGTCACATGAAAGAATGAAAATCACAAACCCACTGTTGGGTTTTATTCCTTAGCAAAAAATTAGATGAAAAATAAAATGAAACCCCTTCAAATTTCTGTCTCTAATTAAGGGAGCATATACCCATATAGACATCTTGAAATAACTAGGCTAAAAGTATATGGATACCTCTCCAAACTATTGAGTTAGTTTGATTCCAGAGAAGAAAGATAATACGATGGCATCCAAAAACATTTTAGACAGTTATGCAGTGTAAACCACCACATGGTAATAGTTTTGTGAATGTACTTTTCTGTTCCAGCATGACTATGCACAAAACCAAATCTATAAATACATATATCAATTAAAACTTCAAATGCAGACCCATCTTCTCATCCAACACATGTACCTGACCTCACAAATGCTGATTTAGCAGAAATTCCCCAAAAACCCTTTGGAAAGCCTTCCCAAAAGAGAGGAGGCCAATTGTTTAGGAATAGATTGTCCAACTATTCAAAAAGTCTTATAGTAAGGTGTCCAGTAACTTTCCATTCCTTGGTTTACGAGGCATGGATTAAACTTTCCTATAAAATATGTTTAAACATAAAATTGTTAAAAAACAAATATATCCATAATACACAGAAAGCCCCAAGACTTAATACACTAGAAGACTTGCCTTTTGTACAGAATAGAAGGCAGACAGATAAACTGCAACACCTAGCAACCAGTATAATGCCAAAGAGGATCTTATTTATCTAGGTCATGGTATACCTAAAGATGGTTGCCATCAGTGGGAGACAGTAAGTCCTTCTGTACTAGGCCCTGATCAGATAAGCTTGACTTTTGCAATACTGGAACTTTAAGATAATGGGAAGGGTTCCCAGGAAGTTTTCTTAGTATGGGACTCTAGTTTCTGATGGCAATCCTGGTAGTGACATTCAATTGGATTTGTTTTACAATATCAATGAAATTTGCATGAGATAAGCTGTTTTACAGAACAGGTCTATCCGAATGTGACCACTACTACTAACTATATGAACATTTATTTTTTGTAGACCTGAGCATCAACAGTAAAGAAAAATATATGTAATGCTACAATTTCACTTTAAAGGGTCAACAGGGTTTCCTTGTGTATTGACAATCTGTTTTTGCTTTTTTTACTCTTAGAACATAAACAGCAATATTATCACTAAAGACAACCTTGTAATTTTGGGAAGTCTGGTTTGTGACCTGACAGACAAGGAAATCATCAGTTCTGATTCTTATGTCTTAGATGCACTGAAAATCTGTTCATCATTTACTGACTCCCAAAAGGTGGCCATTGTGACCAAGTTGAAAGCACAGTATGGGTATGTATACCATCTGGACTGAATGCAGCGTGTGTATCCGGATGTCTTTTATAAAAGTTTGCCATCAGTGTTGGTTTTCTTGCCTTTCTGCCTAGCCTAATAGTAGCATCAATGGTATCTTTTAACTACCACTGTTTGTGGTGCTAAAAAGGATCATAATAATGGCAAAATATAATAATATACTGCTTTAAAAACCACTAACAAATGCCTAAATGTCTAGTATAAAGGGTAGAAAACCCGTGTTTAATGGGTAAATCTGTCAGGCAACAATAGAATAATGTGCTCCACTGTTACCATGCAAATGATTTTTCTGTGACTATGAGATATAGACCGGTCATTTGCATTGAGAATGATGGAGAGGAATACAGAAATCCCAACCTGAAAAAGGGTTACAGCTTTTACCCACTGAACCTAGGGATCAGGGACCACGCATTGTGTAAAACTCCCTGGTGTCTTTTATAGATCCTCTCTCCTCCAAGGTTACACACGAGTAGATGGAGATAATTTTTTCCTGTCATTTTCAGGTCAAAAACATTTTTTGGGTTTATACTCAAGTACATAAGTACCTCCCATTGTTCTTTCCAGTTATAATACCTAGAGCTTTAACTCTGTCTGTAAGATACAGTACATTTCGATTAAAATGACAATATTATTCAGAAAATAATATTTCCTATACTTTATTCCAGAGCTCCTTCTAAGTGGACATTGTCCAACATGAAACAAATAGGAAGTCTTTCCAGCGCTCTAGATAGTGAAATCATGAAGACTATCAATAAGGTAATTCCCCCCCCTTATAACAGGATGTTTCTTTTTATTTTCTTTTTACATTTCAGTGTAACTCATGTCTATTATTACTTTGCAGTCTGTAATGATAAAGTTCTTCCCAGGATTGCTGAGTGTACTAAGAGTTCAGCACAAGACAACATTCACATCTGTCATTACTCAACTAAAAAATTCATCTAGGATTGCCGCTCGTGATTCTCGTAAGTTCTAAGTGTAGATTTCAATGTATTATTTTAACTCTGCTAGGTTTTGCATTTGGACAAACTGTGTAGCTGCACAAGAGCCCCTTGTGAGTTGGCGGTCTATTTCTGCTACAGGGCCATCAGGCAAATGCTAGGTCTCCTCCTTGGGTACATCTCACATTATTATATAGTCTTAACTATGTTTCTAGTTTATATTGTCGAAGAATCTCCTTCCTGACTCACTGCCTGACTCTTGGAACGTGTAGGAACTGCAGAATGTTTCATCTATTTCCTCTTGCCACCATTTAGACTAATATGATTAAAGGACAGTATTATGGCCCATTACAGAATTCAGGGTAAAATGTCTAATTCACTTTAAAAGTTTGGAATTTAATTTGCCCCTTAGCTAAATATTGTGTAATTCCATAATCACAGGGTTGGGGCCCATATATCAACATGAAAAACATCTTTCTACATTTTCTGCCTAACAAGCAATTTTTTTCTCATATAACAACCTCATTCAGCAATAATATAGGGTAGTGTTTCTTAATCCTTTCAATATGAGGGAACCATTGAAATAATTTTCGGGTCTTCAGGGAACCCTTTCTATAATTACCATAGCCACAGCCCACAGTACATTAATGTGGTGGTGGTGTAGGAAAAATGCCTTATTGCTGGCCATTGAGAAGAATGTCACCCTTACAGATAGCAAAGTTGGCATTAGTGGTAAATGACACAAATTGTTCATTGCTTAAGGAATCCCTAGAGACATCTGGAGCAACCTTAGAGTTCTATGGAACCCTGTTTGAGAAACAATGATATAGATAGATATAATATATACCATAACTGGATACTTTATGAGGACTGAGCATTAAACCACCAGCCTGGGCTGGTAAAACATAGTAGGTTGGGTCCATGAAATTACACTATAGATGCCAAATTCTGGTCTTACTATGTATGGCATAGACCCTATATATGATCATATTTGCTGGTCTTCAATTGTCCAGGTTTGGCATAAGGGATATGGGAGGTTTGTGTACAACTATGGCCCCTTCTATAATGTGTAATCATTGTGTCTTTATACAGTTACATGTGAAGAGAAGCTCACTACAGACAGTATAACCAAACAAATGGACTTGATTGTGGCCAGATACTCTGCTGCACAACTTAACATCTGCACCAGCAATGAGACTTTACTAAATAATTTGAACATCCTTGGAAGTTTGGCATTCGATGATGACCAGCTGAAAGTATTTAAAGGCATACTGGATATGGTAAGATGAGGACAAGATATTAGTAAAACTGAATATTCCCTGCTATTTAGGTTCTTGGAGTTGTCCTTTCAATCTTTAAAAAAGCCAGCAAGATGGGTTACCTATGGTGAAAGTAAGTTGTGTTTCCTGCAGGATGGCCTTCTGCGTCCTTGCTTTTACATCTTACTATGGACAGTCTTCTCTAAAGAGAAGAACTGCTCAATACATATAAAGTTTTCAGCCTCCAGGGAGCAAATACAAAGCAATACAATATAACATTGAGGATGATTTACTAAAGGAATATATACTGTTCACAAAACTGTATCATCCCATAAAAACTCCACCAGCTCAGAAAAAATAACAAAAATCCTCAAGGTAAAAAATATAAATTAGTACCCCTAGCCTCATAAATTCCCACCTATGGTAGGTGACGTCACTGTTGCCTCTCCAGATAGCTGAATGATCAAATTCCTAAATGAAATGCAAGCCAGCAACCAGAGTCTGATTCCCTTGGGAAGCAACCATAGTATAGTGGTATCACCCATGCCTCCTAGAAGTATCAGAAGAATGACCAGGGCCAAGACAAGCATTTTTTATTGTTTTAAATACATTTTTACTCCCTTGGTATTTGGGATGGTGGGAGACTGTGAGTAAAGCTGACAGTACCCAGTGGTGGGAAGATAGAAGTTTGGAAAGCCAGCCCAAGAGAACAAACATTTCACTTGTCACCTAATGGAAAGTCAAAGATGAAGATTCTCCTCTACAGGGGACAGCTTGATGAATTTTTGTTGGGGTGCCTAAAGCCCTATTTTAGATTGTAAATCCACTCACATTTTTACTCAACAGCTGATGTGGAAATTACCTTTCTAATATTAATTCAATCTGAAATTCTAGAAATAAGGCATACTTCATTTTGATGTTTTTTCACAGAGGTTACCTGGTGGTGTACCAAATGAGTATCTCATCCAGCTGGGCAATATAGCACGAGTGTACAGTGAGAAGGAAATCCGAAGCTGGAATATTACATCCGTGGATACATTAGCAACGCTAATCCAAAGTGCATCCTGGCAATCTAATGACTCCAAGGTAAACTGAACTCCAAAAAGTGTTAGTACATGAATTCTACTTGGTATCAGTCTCTACCAATCCCTTTAAAGAGGTCCTCAGGTAGGGACACAAGGTCCACATCCGTTATGCTGCAGCGCATAAATTGTAAAAACAAGGAGCATTTTGATAACAAGGGGGTGCAGCATTACAGGGAAATGAGCTCACAAGTCTGCTAATTTTACTTTAACTGTCCACTCAAAGGCTAGTGGAGGGACAAGACCCGTAAGGACAGAAATGTCTTCTGTCCAGGTCTTCTGTCCTGCCAGACATGGCAAAGTGGTAAAACTATTTTTATCAGAACTAAAAGTACAGAAATAAAAATGAGTTTGAAAATAATGAACATTAAACCTAGAAACATTTCAGGAAGCTAAAAATGCTTTCCTGAAGTGATGTATTTCAAAGAGGACAATACCATTTCTAGAAACAGCAAAAACAACTAAATATGTTGATTTGAGACTGATATCATGTATTTCCCCTGAAGAAGTGGATATTGATCCAAGAAATATGTTGGGAACCTGTTTTTATGTATTGATCTATTTCAGTGAAGATAAAACCATTTATGAATGACATACATCAGGGGTGCCCAACACGTCGATCAGGATCTACTGGTCGATCACAAAGGCAACGCGAGTCGATCGCGGAGCCCTGCTTTACCCCTCCTTGCTGTTTACCAGCAGCCTTGCTGTACATCTATAGGGATGCTGGGATGTCTTTCGTCAAACAACACCAGGAACTTTGCAGGCTCGTGTAACAGTGGGGAGTGGGGAGAGAGGCAGAGAGAGCGGGAGGGCATTCCAAGGGTGAGCAATGCTGGGCAGCCAAGTCAGTTCAGACTCCGGGGCAGGGTTCAGTTACTAACATACCCTTGTACAGATTAACAGTTATTTTTCTTGTGCAGCATGTCTTTCTCCTATGGCAGGTGAACTGTAGCTTTCCTGTCTCTATAGTCTTGTAGTGCAATGTCTGTGCAATGTTCTGCCATTCAATGTCCCATTAGCTTCAGTCACTTCTGTGTCGTACTCGGTACATATATAAATAAATATACGTTTTGCATTTTTATTGTTGGTGGATCATTTTGACATGGTCATTTTAAAAGTAGCTCGCAAGCCAAAAAAGGCACCCCTGATATATATATATACTACACATTTGAGAGTGGTGACAAATATCCAGCCTTCTACCCCTTTGGATCAAGACAGAATCTTTTCCTCTCTAAATTGCTGGTGGCGCTGACATGCTGAGATTTCTTTCCAGATCAATGAGATGGTTTACCGATACCTACAGCTGAACTCTCCAAATGCTACTTTCGATGGAACTCTACTCACCGTCCTGGCTCCCTACATCTGTAGCCTAAATCAGACCTTAATTCAAAACATTACTTCGGGTGCTTTAAGGTAAGGTTTGGTGCTGGTACACAGAAATAATCTTGACTCTTCCTGGTGCAAGGAATACTATTTCTCTTTGGGTTAGATGGAAAACGTGAAAGAAAAACCCAATCAAAATTCATTAAGATGTTGTTCAAATATACTATGGCCACCGGTTCCTTAAATAAGGAATCATAGTCAATGTTTTCTTGTTTGCCCACTACCGGCCAATCGGAATGCTGACTTCCTCTATCTTTATTAAAAATAATAAAATTGAAACTATTATTTATTAGTGAAATTACACACATTTAGTCCTCTTACAGTAGAACTTGGACATGGGAGGAAGGAAAGCAATAAATAGTGCTACATGCACATATACTGGCATGGAACCTGCATAAAGAAAAAGACTGCAGAAAGATAACCTCGTGATTATGATTCCTTCACTGTCCAGTTATGGGGAGGTGACCCAAGTGCCGAGCTGTCTTTCTCATAGGACTAGACAGGCATAAATACAGATTTTTACTGGAAAAACAGCTACTATATACATATTTATTTTGTTTAAAAGACTGTCTGAAGTCCTAACTTTTTTTTCCAGAAATTCTTCCCAATCACTGGAGGTTTCCACATGTAATCAAAACATCAAGAACATTCTCTTCGACAAGATGAAGTTGGGCTACTCATCAGTAAATTCCACTTCAAATGCATACTTTCAGATAATGAGTCCTGTGATCGGTAAGACAGAGTAAAGCTGGTTATGGCAATGACCAGAGTATAAATGTGATTTGACTAAATGGCTTTATATGAAAATCAGTTGGGAAGTTTCTATAAATGCTTCAGCTTTGCATGAATTCCAAGGTGGAATGCTGCCTTTCTCTGTATCAGAACCATGTTGGCCTGTATTGCCCCATTTGATTCTGAAATGAAATGAGTTTTCCTTGTTATGTAACCTAAAGCTCACTCAATCCCAGTGCAGACGAGCCTATTGTCTGATTATCCACGAGGAGCACAAATCTTTGTGCAAAAACATTTCCATTAATGAAAACAATTCCAACAAAAAGAGGCATTGTCACCTTAACCATGCAGGGCAAAGTGGCAGGATCTGTTTAAAGCTCCTCCTTTGAATACATGATATTCTCCATACCAGAACTACTCTACAACTCAAGCTTTCATTGCAGCCCATGAGAATACCCATAGTTTTTGGGTATAGGGTAACAAGTGATTTCACCACTTCCCTTCATTTCCACTTCATTTCCAACCCCAGCTGATGCTAAGGAATTTAGTGCCAGCTCCAAAGGAGGAAGATGGGCAGGAAAGAACTGGAAAAATGTTCATCAGGGGTTAAGTGAATGTATTTTACACAGACATCATCACTTGTTCACCACATGAATGTTATAAATATATATTAAGAGAAAAGGTAAAATTCTAGTATCCTATTGATTGTAGTCAATTATTAGCTCCTCAACCCCAACCCAAATTCCAGAAAGAAAGGCCAAAGAGAAGGGCTGCTGTTCATTAAGTAAGTGTAACTACTAAATAGAGAAAACTCCGCTCAGAGGTCCCAGAGAGACAGAAAAAAATGTATTATGTAATGCATATAGCTAAAGGTCTCCTCCGCTGTCTGTTTATAGGTGGTGCCAGGTTCAGCGACCTAATCAACTTTGGTAAAGGCTTTCCGGAAATGGACTTGTCAACCTTTACAACTCTAAATCCAAATGAGGTGAAGGTAAGTGCTCACAACTAAATAAACCCACATTTATTATTTTTTAATGGAATCTTTGTGCTTTGGTTTAATCTGACAGTATAATCTACCATTTCATAAAAGTACCATCTTCCTCCAATGCAGGCTGGTAGCCTCCTGAGGATTCTACACAAGTAATAATTTTGTCACACCATGAACAGGTTCCCCTTGTGCAAATATCAGGGCCCGAAGGAATGTTGTTCAGGACTTGGGCATATTGTAGAACAGTGGATAAGGGCATGCCAACACTTCACTACCAATGAACTGAAAGACTTCTGGGTTGGGAAAACGATGGAGAAGGAACAATGCTATGGGAAATAGCTGAGCAGCCATATTATGCCTTTAGCTACCTGATGAAGCTTTTATCTGATATGTTCAGATGTTGCTAGAGCATTCAAGCCCAGTTGCAGACACAGAAATAGATGGGTGGTTGGATGTAGTCAGATTGACTTCGTACTAACAACTTCTATTTACTGTTACAGCAGTTGAAAAGGATGTCTACATAGCTTATTTGTACAAAAAACATTGTCACACTTTCTACATTTTCTAATAAATAATGCTTTTTTTCTCCACAAACTTTCCTGCAGACATTAAGTGTGGAAAACATTAAGGACTTGCTGGGATCTAATGTGCTTGACATTAACACGATATCCAGCAGCAGTGTACTCCAAGTCTGGGTGGCATCGAAGACACAGATGGAGGTCAACAGTTTGGGGGTCAATGCTACAGCAGGCATAAAATCTCCTGTTCCAAATGGAGTCGTAAATATTAAACCAGGTATGAGGATGAATGAATGTATAAATGGATAGAGATAGATAGATGGATAAATATTGTTCTTTGTCCACAAAAAAGGCCATATACCAGTCACAAGTCAATCTGATTAAAGCCTACATGGGGCTAAAGACTATCTACCTTACTGGTCTTGGGAGTTTTTAAAATGTAAATGCCAATGAGACCAGTGACATATTTTATTGACACCAAAGGGAAGATTTTTGCCCTTCTATGACCATCCTACCAATGACTCATATTTACCAATATTTTGTCCTTAAATGGTGCCGACATATTCTCTTTACAAAGGTAATAGTCATGTCACTGACTGTTCCTCAGAGAAACTCACAATCTAAAGTTCCTACCATAGTCATGTACACAATCTAAGGCCAACCAAGTTCTGCAGATAGGGTAAACTCTGAACAAAATGCACAAGAAGAATTTTTTTTCTGCCAAAGGATTTGTCTTTGAGTAAAACCAGTTCCTGTATTTACTATATTTATTGAACCCAGTCAAGCACAAAAGCCAGACAGATACCATTATGTTATCATGATTGTAGACTGTAGAAGTTGCGTTCTCCTTCCACCCCTAGCTTGCTGGGCAGCCATAGACAAATGTGGTCATCTGCCAGTTTACTCTGAACTTTCCTATTATCAACATCACCCTTGCATCTACAAATGACAGTTTTATGTGGTCAGTATGCAATCCCAAGGGTCCAGTTTATTAATCATGCCTTTCTTTTTCCCCATAGTTGCTCAGACCTCTGGAGTTGGAGTTCCTCACTGCACCCTTTATCTCCTTCTGGTCTGCATCATGGCTTCTCTGCTTTACATGGACAATGATTTCCTGTAACAGTCTACCTACGGACACTTCCTTCCATGCCATCTATTTTTCTTTTTGTCAAAACTGCCACGTTAAACCAATCCATTAACATTTCAAGATAACAACAATCCCACCTGTGAAAATAAGCAGTTACCATGGGCCTATATCTAAAAAAGGGTTGGAGTGAATATTGGCATCTATTCAAGAACCATAGTGTAATACCATTACTGCATTACCTTGGCAATGCATCAAACATATGGGGAAGAGGTATTACCTACTCTTCATTGGCCATTCCTCCAAGAACTGTCTTCCTCCTTTAAGCTTTGTGTAAGGTGCACTGCCACATACCATGCTATATTGAAAGGGTTCGGTACAGACATGTCATGTTTGTAAGGTTGCATGGTACTAAACTGCAATGATAAGAATATTGGGTTAATTGATTGTATATAATTATTTGAAAAGCTGCTTCATTTAGAAGTTCTTCTATAGTAGGCATGGAAGTTCCTTAACTCAACAGTATTTAATTTCTACTCATCTGGGACACAATTACCCTGATTACAATGATTACAGGTTACTGAGCTACAGTTGCACATATACCATCATCACTACCACCCTGGTGACCGAGACGTTGGTCGTCCATGAGGGAGCCCAGGGATGGTATGAACATAAACCCGATACATAAAATTTTGCCAAAATATTTTACCATTGTGGCAACTTGAATTAAAGTCCATGAGCAAGTTTAAGGTGCAATAGCTAATAACTACCCTAAATATACTCAAATAAAAACTCAACCATATATTTAAAAAAAAAAGAAGATTGAACCTAAAAGTTCTGCAATTAAGAGTTGGCAACAGCAACTTTGCACTAAAATTAGTTTAGTACCAATAATTCCTCTCCCCCTACTTTTTTCTCTTTACACATCACAAAAACAGTATATACTTGCTCTTTTATTTGCAAACTAACAAAATAGAATTTATTAGAATTTCTTCTATGAACTGGAAAATGAAACCCTAAATTTTTGGAAAAATTGATACTGTAAAAACATTGGAAGGGTTCTCCTGATAATTATGTTTAACATGTAGAAGAATAAATCCAGCCCAATGGCAAATGTTCAAAATGTATTGCTATGATGATTGTACTGTAGAATAGCAGCAGATATCTCTACAAAGCGAAGTTTGTATCCTCTATCAGATTCCGCAAATGCTGCATGGAAGAAAAAGGTCTGCAGACACATATATAGCCCATTTCCCATTTCATGGACTTGCATCTGCACGCTCAGTTTTATCATCCAAATCCTCATATTGATGTCCCAGAGCTAAACTGCCTCATGTAATATATTATATTACACCTATGCATAACTTAGTGAATGATGAGATAATATTTTTATAATTGATTGAATGTAATTGAACAAGCATATTAATTATTCGTAAATTAATTAAAGCATATTTTCAATAAGGTCTGTCTATAGTAGCATTTATTTTTACATTGTTGTCATTTTCGTCAGTAAACTCCCCATTATGCAGCACTTGGTAGATTGGTAGATTCTGGATAAATGTAGTTTCTGGTTGCTTGAGAGTTACAATTAAAGATAGACCTAATTCTATTACCGTACCATACTATATTATTATGGATATGGGTGCACATGATGATTATTATGAAATATAGGAGCAAATTATTAGAATCATAATAAGCATGCAAGAAGAATATTATAATTATTATAACAGGAGAAGATTATTATAATAAAGTAAAGGTGCAGATTAAATAGGTGTTTATAATGAAATATTATAATAAAGAATAGGAGCAGTGACCCCCACTGGTCAGGTGCGATATGACACCTGAGACTCAGAGCAGCAGAAATGTTCCAAAGACCGCAGGGGAAGAAAAGGTGAAGCCTTACTAATCCTCACTCCTCTCCACTGAACTCCTCTCCAAGGCACATCACACTGACCCCTCAAAACATGACTAGGTGGGGAGTGAGGGGGGAATCTCTAAAGCAAACCCTTTAGGGGAAAATATTTTAAACTCAGATGTCACCTGCCGGTTGCATGAGAGTACCATATGCCTAAATTCTTGATAACAGGGAGTTTACTGTAATAGGATTTGTGTACTCATTATCAAAAACATTTTTGGTGTCCAGTGAGAGTTATAGTGGCACCTACAGCAGAATTGCACACTAGCAAAGCAAGAAAAACCTGTAGGTTATTCTAGAAGGCTATAGTAAAACAGGTTTAACAGCACAAACAAGAATGGCACCTGTCCCCTCCAATGGATTGCATAAAAAGGATTTTACAGGTAGTCCCCAGGTTAAAAACATCCATTATACGGACACCTCCTAGATATGAACGGGGCTTCTCTGCTCGCTCCTGTGCAGGACGGAGGCTTGATGGGGGCAGGAAGACAGTTTGCATGACTTGCAGAAGAAATCTTTTTCTAAACACAGCTCAGGTTGTGGGTGATTGAAGAGTGGAGCTATTCTGTAGCAACTTGTAATTTTTTAATGACCAAGACAAACTGCAGTTGTTTCTTTTTGCATATCAAAGCACAGCTTGCTTCAGAAGTTAATGAATGCCTAGGCTCCATAAAGATTTTTTTTGCTTTGTGTTTAACTCTCAGTGAGGATTTTATACAGTAACTGACACCACGATGCCTAATATGTTGAGACTAACATCTGTCCTAACTGCATTAAAATAATGTACCTGTTCCGACTTACATACAAATTCAACTTAAGATCAAACCTACAGTCCCTATCTTGTATGTAACCCGGGGACTACCTGTTTGTTTAGGATTTTTAGTACATCAAAACCCTCTTAACCAAAAAATGTCAACACTTTCCCTTCCAACTAACCTCCTTGTATGTACATCGCAGAATATCATAGGTACATTTTAAACTGACACATACATATCAAAGGAAACTTTATTATGGATAGCATGCCTGTAATGTGACTTTTTGCTTGATGTTCACATCAAACATTATTAGGAATATTTATAAAGCAGTGAACATGACTTCAACCAAATATTCACTGGGGTGAATTGTCATTTAGAAAAAAACATGCCCCACAAAGATCCCCCTGCACAGAGTATTTAGCGAATGTCAGATTATCTGATTGATAATTATGCCAATAGGGGTCATTAATAATGAAGAGCATGTACCATATCTGCAAGACACCCCACAGCGTTATTCACAGCAGCCCATGTTGTGTCGAGCGTTCTCTGCATTAAGCTGTATAGAACAGTCACCGATAGGAAGAGAGCTCTGTCACATGATGGACAGAACAAGGAGAAGAGTTCAAACATTTATTAAAATTGTTATTGCATTTTGTATAAACAAAATTCTCTCCAGTGAATTTGATAATATCCCAATTATCAGCTGAAAGATTGCCAACTTTTAATAGGATCTTCATAGCAGATTGCTACTTTTAGTATTTAGATCACCAGATTTATCAAGCACCAAACAGCCCAGCTGCCACTTTTTAGCTCCCCATATAACATTAGACACTTTATCAGTGACGAATGCCATAGGATACGTCGGAGGTGTTTGAAAGTGATGATCAGGACACCAGAGAACAATGTGTGGTCTCTTTATAGACACATAGCAGTGTTCTCCCTAGACCCTTTTGGCAGGACGCACCACCCTGGACTTTACCCGACTGTTTTTGTGTGGTTACTGAAGTGGTTTACAGGGGGCACCACCCACCTACAATTTCTTCCCACCCAGCTTGAAAAAAAATTCTGGTTTGAACACTGGACTACATTGGAGATCAAATTTTTATTACCCTTATCTGTACCCATTGGGGACACCTCACTGTGGTCACCAGAATGGGGAATAGAGGCAGCCTACCAAGTGTCACTGAAATTGCTAGGACATGTAAATCTCCAGCAGATGTCTAAGCTGGTCATACATAAACATATTTTAATTGATTATTTTATTCCACAGACTTAATAAATTCAAATGTTGTGCATCAGTTGCCTAAAATACCACACACTGGCAATAGATAACAGTACAGTCAGTTAAGTATCAGTTGTTTGCAATCTGACAAATCAATCACTATATTTTCACTTGATCACTTTCTGGTAATGAAGATAAGTATGTTGGATCAATCAACCCAAAAGCCCATCCACTAAATGGATGCTGATCAATGGAAATTTTCAGACCCAACTGATCAAGGTTCTTTCAGTTTTGCAATCGATATTGATAGCTTTTGGTCAAACTAATTCATGGATAAAGGAAATGGAAAACGGCCAATTTAATGAAATGCCATTTTAATGTACAGCTCTTTAAAATGTAACAACCAATCAATGTATAGCCAGCTTTAAAATCTATTAGTCAATCGTTACCAAATCACCCACCCCCCCTTCCAAAAAAAAGTGCAAAATTATTACCGATCCATACTAAAGTCCACAAATGCAGGTCACCAGCAAGCCTAAGAACAAAAACACGGCTGACAAACTTTCGAAAATATCGGTACACCTAATAAAGCAGATCCTTGTTTCGGCAAAGAATAGCAGATCTGCTTCCCTTTCATGCAATTACTCTCCTCCGGGTCCAAGGTCAGCTTTTTGGGTGTTTTTTTATTTAGGTATATGTTACAGTTAAAGATCGTTCCCCTTTTTCGAGAAAATCATGCATCAATTCCAATGAAGATCCCCTTAGGAATTCCCTATTGAACTTTAAGGATCCGTCATCTCCTGGACTACTTGTAAGCAGTACTAAATCTCTGCTGACTAGTCTAGGCTCTCCTTCTTTTGTACGCCTCTGATTTCCACTCAACAATACTGAGGGATCTTCAATTAGATCTTCCTAAACATGAGTCATATGCATTTGGCTTCAAGGATTTGTTTGATAGCACATATACCGCTAAATGCAAATACAAGAAATGATTTACCTGTGAAAAGACTTTCAGGGCCCATTTGTTTCCTTAGCGTGTGTCAATGCATGTGGGTCACGTTCATTACAATGAATGCATTGCCAATGCATCCCAACACAAGACTATGGTATGTTGGCACGTGTTGTAATGTGCTACAATATGGGTATGTAACCTTAGTCCGTTGGGATGCCATTCATAATGAATGGTAACACAGTGTGACAATCCCTATGCTGCAGATAAAATGGGCCCATAAAGTGAAGCACTTGTCATCCACTACAGAGGGTTGTTAGATTGCAAGAGAGCAATACAATAGGTTTAGCTTGAAAGCCCCTGCTAACCTCCAGTATGATTTTGTTTTTCTCAATCTCTGATGACTAATCCAGGTACACCGTCTAAGTCAGGGTTGTCCAACTTTGGCCCACGGGCCAAATCTGGCTCACAACGTCCTTTTTTTGGCCCCCAAGGGAATCCCAAAAAAGAATTGCAGCTGGCCCGCCACTGCATTGAAATAGCACCGCTACTACAAAAAAAAAGTAAATGTATTTGTTAGATAAGGAGATATGTATTATATATTACCCTCAATCTATCAATATGTAAATGCAACCACTCATGTGATTCCTATAGAAAGCACAGCAAGGTTGTTGACTTTCACTACAACAAAGTCAACAACACAGCACCAGCTTACTGACTGCACAGGATTAGAACAGCAGCACCCCGTTGAGGCTTGTCAAGATGTTCTGAATTTGCATACAGTAGAATCTAATTGAATCCTAGTGCTGTCCTGCTCTGCTGCTGTACAGGTGTAAGGAAAGCTGATAAGACAATTAGGTAACTTGTACTAACTAAATTTAGGAATAAATGCAATGATTACCTTTAATGTTTATGTAAATTGATGATTTTGTATGGTTGCCTGAAGTCCAACTTGAAGAACATTTCTTTATGGAATCCTATTACCCTCCATTACCAATTCTGTCTTTGCCGGACAGCTTAAAAGTAAAGCTGCCCATTTTACTAAAGATGACGTCAAACGTGAATGTGTTTTGATCTTGTGTTCGATCCTTTGGACAAGCCATTGTCAGAATATTATATTATTAGCATGAACTGCCCTTACAAATAATGGTCAATGAAGAGCAAAGAGGAAGGGGGTCAGGGGAAGGCATCAAAGTTTTCTAAGCTGGGAAGTAACAACTTTGCCACACATTGCACAATTCGCCACACATGAGATAGGTGTCACCCTATCCAGCTAAAGACAGCCACACTAGCCAATTATCATCATTTCATGTCTATGGTTTCCCCTGGATTAAAGGTAAATGGTCTGGATCTGGCGAGATTAGCGTTACAATTTTTCCAGGATAGCATTAGCAGTAAACAGTCATGTGGCCTAGTGTTGTTATTTAGGCTAATGATATGTATGTAGCATTTTCGCACCAATTTTCTAGAGTATAGACTGTATGGCTATGTAGAGGTTCAGCTTTGTTAAGATGCAGACTTTCATTTCCACCTTTAACCTGTTCTAGTTACTTTTGCTCAGGCAGTGATTGGTTGAGAAGACCCAACTGATAGGCAAGCAGTGCTGGGATTGGCAATCGGTCTTTTGGCTTTTTGAAATCATCCTTCTCTTTCCGCAACACCCTCATTACTTCCACGGGATCCGTCTTCCCTGTGAATTTCTGTACAGCCTCCTCCCTTTAATAGGAATTAAAAAGTATGTCAGGTTATACATTTGTGAGTTATATAAATTAATGCACGAACGGGTGGCAGATGTCGTGTCACAAGACCTTGCAAACATATCTGAAGCAATACACAAATATATATATATATATATATATATATATATATAAAATAAAAAAATTATTAATGAGTAGGTATCATTAATATGGGGAATGGCTTTCATTTAAGACTCTTTTGAAATCAGTAAGAATTCACTGGCAGAAGCAGTTGAGCTCCAGTTGACCTTTTTCAAGCTGGTTTCACATTCTATACATTTGTATTGAAAGGCAAAAGTTTGTCACACAGGCCACTAACCATACTGAAACATCCATTTGCTCAGGGTTATTGAGCATTGAAGACTAAGGACCTGTGGGTGCAGGAAGTCATAGATGCCACACTTACAATGATGCAGATACCACCACTGACCTCATCAAGTTTATGATTTCCTGCATCAATAATTCCTGCCCAACCCCATAGAAGTAAAAAGAAAGGACCCATGTGATGGTTCGGAAAACATATGGAAAAGTAAAGATTTTAGGAAGAAATAATGCTGGACTGCTGGCAATGTTGGGACAGGGTCCTGGAGCACCTATGGAACCTTTCAAAATTTCAGCACCATTGGTTTGCACCCCAACCTTCTACTAAAACACACAAGGCAGCCATACTTTTGGCTACTGCCCTGATTTCTGGTGACTGAATGTCTAGGTGCTGCTTTTTCTATGGAGTTTTCTAATACTAAATGTTGAACATTATTAAATCTGTTTCAGTAACAACTAAATTATTTCATTTTCACAGAGCAACTCACCTTACTCTCATAAATGGGTTATACAGGAACTCTTCCTCCAGACTTGAAGGGACAGTGGGAATGTCATCTTCATCTCGAGCCTGGAAAAAAAAAAACTTTAATTTAGTATCAGTGATTTAAAGTGTAAATATATCAAAAAATTGTGCAAGGGATTAAAGGAAGTGACAGTTTTTTTGTAGTAAGGAATGTGTTAAAGTGCAAAAAGCAGATTCAAAATTTATATATACTCTTAAAATGTCATAGAATCCAAAACGCTCCAGGGGTTAAAAGAACCCTTTCTTTTTTGCTTGGTAGAAAAAAAAAGTCTGTACTGGATGAATAACATTGAAGAGATCCGAAGTGATAAATAAGACCATCACTCCAGATGCAGGTTAAGTGCTTCCCAAGGATAATGATTTCCTGTACACTGCTCAAGACCTGTCAGAGATACATACTTTAGGATCCAGCACCTTAGCCCTCTCTTCTACTTCCTGATGTTTTTTTGTGCCTCCCTTTGGACAGATGCTTCCTCACTTCCTATCCTAATGACAGTTGTCAGTAAAACAGAAAGGGAAAATCCTGAAAATGCCAATAGTTAGTCATACCTTAATTTGACATTGGTCATACAGAGTTTCTCTGGCTGCTCCTTCTGTGCATGATCTCAGGCGCTTTCTCTGTGCCAGGCTGTGCTATGCTTTATGTTTCTTCCAGCAATCCAGAAGTTTTGCTTACATAATGAAGACTGGTCACTGCTGATCTCTTGTCTTGTGTAGATTGACTGGTCTTATATCTGCCCTTTTCTTTAGTTTTTGCAGGTAGTATTGGTATGCTGGGTCTCTTAGGCCCCTTGCACAATCTACAGTCAATCTGGTCATTTTTGCAAAAGGTATATTGTGCATTTAAAAGTGGATTACCCTCGATGGTTATTTAACAGGATGTTTAAATAAATTTTTTGTGGTTGGAGTTTTATTTTAGAAAGGAAGTACAACTCTGAAACTAGGTCTACCCCTTTCCTACTTTAAACCTCGACTGGAATTCCCAGATCTCAAATGACTCACTTGACCCAAACTCTATGCAAGAACACAATCAATAGCCTTCTCATTGGGCTACTCAGAACATAACACCAATGCTGCCCTCCCTTAGTTCTCCTTCCTGCAAACCCATCCAAGTATCTCACACACCAGCTTGTTAAAACATTTACTACATGCCTAATTTATGCAGCTGTTGTGTGGCAACTCAGCAAAAAGGCAGATGTTAAATAACTACTTTTAAAAGTGTACATACATATGCAAAATTATGCTTTTGTATACAATTATGATACTTATATACCATGCAAATAGCACAGAATAAAGATTATTAGAAGGAAAAATACCTAAAAATGATTTGTTTTTCTCTCAGTCAATTTTTAATATTTATTCTACATCACAGCACAGCCATACCTGAAAGGGCCAAAGACTTAACCTAATTTTTATTAGCTGCAATACACCTACAGGTCTTCTGTTCTCCTTCAGCCAGCAATAGGACAGTGAAGGGAAGTAGTAGATCAATGAGCTGATCTATCAACCTGCCCCCTCTTTCTGTATGCATGTTTCTTGTAATGAAATGAACATTAAGCCAAGGAAATAATCCTTTATGTTCCTAGACCCCATTGTGCATTCTGTTAAAAGAAGGTTCTTTTAACAGATGGCTTTTGGTTTCTTTTGGCCCGCCTCATACAAACCTGTAGATTTCACTTTCTCTGTATTAAACCCATGAACTTGTTGTCACATATCTGAACACAGCAACATCTTAGAGAAATACTTGGTGATAACATGGTCACTCTATACATCAAAGGGTCCATATTTGCCCATCGGTCACATGAGAAAAGTAATACCCACCTTGGCCCAGGCCAGCTTCTCCTTCACATGCTCATTGTCTGGTTCAACTTTTAGTGCAAACTTCAGGTTCCTCACAGTGTATTCATGGCCACAGAACACTTTCTGCAGAAGAAAAACAGCTATACATGACCAACAAAGATTTCCAGTAACATTTCAACTATTACAAGCTTTTATTTTATGTCATTTAAAATCATGAAGCCAAAAACAATGCAAAGGTAATAAATTTAATACAATAAAAAAATAAATTTATAAAAACTGAAAACATACGCAAAATGAGAATGTTTCCTGAGAGCCCAAACCCAGCAAGGTTTACTCACCCATAAGCCCCATTCCATTACAGGTATGTTAGCACATGTGAACCCTCCCAAATGCCAATTCTCAGCGAAAAGGGCACCACCACCTGGTAATCTCATCAGAATCCGACATAGTAGATTATTTAGAAGGCACTAGAATCCTGTTATGGATTGGCACTGTAATGATTACTATATTTATAAAGTGACAATCATTCTGACTTTATATGGGCCCCATGCTGGAAAGTCAATGGGCCGAGAACCTCACTGTGCCTTAAACAAGTGGCAAACATTCACTCAATTTAAATGAATGGGACGTTTGATTGATGTATTGCAGTATTACAGTACCTACAGTGTTCAACCTAGAAAGTTTCTTTAAGCTGGGTGGGAAGAAGCTGTAGGTGGGTGGTGGCTCCTGTATTATGACCCAACGCTTTAGTAACCACCCAAAAACCGGTGGTTACTGAAAAGTTCCGGGTGGGGTGCCCTGCTAAAAGGGCCGGGGAGAACACTGACCTCTATTCTCTACTTATAAAAGCCAAAAATCCAGGGAACAAAAACCTTTCCCACTTTTTTTTAAATATGGTGAGATCATGTTTAAAAAATTGATATTTCTCCTATATAAAACAGACTATTATAAGCTCTGAATGCTCCAAATTGTGCAGGTTAAGAGTTCTAATGAACAAGTATTAGAAGGAAATGTTAGCGTACCGTGTCAGGAGGCAAAGAGCTGAGCGTTTCCAGCAAATTTTTGTACATTTGCTCGGCCGTCCCTTCAAAGAACTGCCCGCAGCCTCCGACAAACAGGGCGTCACCTGGGAAAAACATCAGGGAAGACAATATATATATAATAATTATGTGAAATTCCTTCCCACCTAGTGGGCAGCTGGAAATTAAATGCTCCATCACCATGGCCCAGAGACAACAAGGTGTTTAGAACCAGCTAGGAAGCTCCCTAAAGATGTGAGACCACTCCTGTCTAAGATTAAAGTTAATGAAGACTGAAGAGGAGCGACTATCATGGGAGAACCTGGGTGATTCAAAAAAACAAAAATGGATCTGATCCAGAATGGAAAAGATTTTCCAATTAGTAGCAAACAATTTATTTAAATAAATCCATTCCAGGTTTGTTGGATCATCCAGATTCTCCAATGATAGTCTATCTTCTGCAGTCTTGGAAAGCTTTAATAAATCAGAGCCTATGTGTAAAAATGTAGTAGTTCCACTTAGGAACAAAGGACCATGTAACTTTGGGCCAATCATCAAGCGCCAGTACCAGTCACATCTCCTGGCGATTTAGGAAATTATGTAAGCTGCCATTGCTAAACTCATCAAAAATTGCAAATTGACTATATTTTAGATGGATCAAGCCTTTAATACTTTAAACTGTTCAATGTGAAGTATGCAATTCAAGTTGGACTTTTCTCTGACTGTATGCTTGCTACTAATCTGCGACTAGAAATTCAGCATTTCTGAAGAAGTCAGCAGTGGCAGCCTCTGTATTCGTCCTAAGAGATGTACGGGGCTATAGTTGGAGAGATTGGTGAGTGGCCAATAGCAGAATTTGAAAATGAAGGTTATGAAGCATGAAACATATTTAAGAAATGAAGGTTACCTGAGA
Organism: Pyxicephalus adspersus; assembly: GCF_032062135.1. Classification (NCBI taxonomy): domain Eukaryota; kingdom Metazoa; phylum Chordata; class Amphibia; order Anura; family Pyxicephalidae; genus Pyxicephalus; species Pyxicephalus adspersus. The sequence goes on from NC_092864.1 coordinate 12,940,873, forward strand.
ATAGTGCAGGAGCATCACAGCAGCCATCTTCCCACATATAGAAGCACATATGGCCGGTAGTGTGGCATGGGGTGAAGAGGCATCTGACATTTATACCTCCAAACTGTAAAGACAAATATCTGCAATCATGTGAAGGATGCTGGTAGGAAATGTCATGACACGTGTAGACGGCTTTATGCAAGCTATACATTATGCAATGCTGTAAATAAATTAGGTGACCATTTTTCAATAAAAACATTGAACCAAGTAAAAATCTATAAAAAACTAGTCATTCATGATTGATTGTGATCAAATGGATTATTCGGGATTTGTTAAAAGCTATTATTTTATTTGAGCAAGCAAAAGGCTCAACCTAATCTAGCTCAAGAAACCCCCAGCAAACTCTGGAGGAGCCCTTGAGTATAGAGTATTTCTAGTGGTGTGGATTGATGCTCGGGTGCTATGGCACCCACTATAACTTCTTTCTTAAAAGAGAATACAAAGTAGAAATGTTTTATCCTAGAGGACAAACAGAGACCACTTTGTGTGGTGTGGGTATAAGACCAATAGTCACCTCCACTTTTATACTGCAGTAGAACCTATTCCCACCCAGAACCCAGAGTCAGAGCCACTGAACTTTACACCAGTGGTTGCCAACCTTTTGGACCTCATGAACCATTAAGTAGGTTTGCTACGAATTGTCACGTTTAAAGTGAGTACTGTATTGCAGGACTCTACAATATTACAAAGCAACATATAATTCTAAAAGTGTTACCTTTAGCACCTGGTTGTGAACAACTTTGTGAGTAAGACCTCCTATCCGGTCATCAGCACCATACACAGGCAAGTCAGGGAATCGCTGCACGAGGTCTGCATTCCCCCGGGAATGGTCACTGGAAATAAGAAATATGGCAGTTCAGTTAGACAGAGGTTCATTCCTACAAGTTTCTGGTAGTATTGGGCATAACTAGAGAGGGTGAAACAACTCTGGGGCCCATGGAGTAGGTACTCTCCATCTCCCAACTGACATATAAAATGGTAAAACAACTTTTCTAACACTTTCAAAATAGGAGGAACCCAGAGGAACAGTTTAAAGAAACTTCAGATATAGGGGAACACTTGTTTAAAAATTCATTGGTGGTCAATAAAAGAAGCATCCCTAGCATTGGTGGGAAGAATGCCTCTCTTACATTGGGGGACCAAAATGCCACCTGTACAGAAAAGTTCATTGGGGGCGACATGGACAGCACGGTGGCTCAGAGGAAGCCCTCTTGCCTTTGCAGCGCTAGGTTCGAATCTCCTCTAGGACACTATCTGCATGGAGTTTAGAGGTTCCCCCCGTGTCTGCATAGGTTTCCTCCGGGTACTCTGGCGGTTTCCTCCCACATCCCAAAAACATTAGTTAGTGTCATGACTATGGACTTTGTACAGCGCTGCGTAATATGATGGCGCTATATAAATATTGTGTGATAATAATAATCATGTTGCTGGCTTTGCCTAATGGTGTTCCTTTGCACGCACCATTGGCAGCTGTATTCTTGCATTAGAATCAAATTCAAGCTCCTGTGCTTTGCCTTCAAATCCCTCCACAGTTATTGTCCCACTTACCTTTCTGACCTGGTAGAAAAATACTCCCCAGCCGCTCCCTTTACTCCTCCAATGACCTACTAATGACATCCTCACTCATAACCTCATCACACGCGTGGATGCAAGACTTCTCTAGAGCTGCCCCGACTCTCTGGAATGGTCTTCCTTGTCCTATTCAGCTTGCTCCTACTTTCTGCTTTTTTAAAAGAGCACTCAGACCCCATTTATTCAAACTTGCCTACCCGTCTTCTTCTGTCTTTTGAAACCATCACTATTTCCCACCACTACATATCTCCCCTCCTATTGTGTGTGAAATTCCCCCACCTCCTAGATTGTAAGCTCTTCGGGGCAGGGTCCTCTCCTCCTGTATCACTGTCTGTATTAGTCTGTCATTTGCAATCCCTATTTAATGTTACAGCGCTGCGTAATATGTTGGCGCTATATAAATCCTGTTTATTATTAATAATATTAATAATAATAATAATAATAATAATAATAATAGTTATTATCCAGTATTCACAATCTAATGTCCCTACCATAGTCATATGTCATTTCCACAGTCTAAGGTCAATTAAGGGGGGAAGCTAATTACCTAGCAGTATGTTTTTGGGATGTGAGAGGAAACAAGTGCCTAGATGAAGCCCATGCAAACACAGGGAATATACAAATCCCATGTGTTCTCACCAGGGTCCACACCTAGGTAACATCAGTTTGGGGTGGGCTGACCCCAATAGACTGTTTTCAAATGAAGAAAGAAGAAGCTAGATTATGTATTAATTCAGAGAGCTCAGGTTTATACTCACAGGTGGTGGTGTGTGGTCAGTATGGCTTTCAGGTTGGCATCTTCTTTACGCACAATGTCCAGCAGCTAAAACAGGAAAATTGTAAAGTCATAGTTTGCCCTTTACCAGAGGTATTTTATCCAAAATCTCTACTAACTAGCAAGGTCACATGAAAAAAAAAGGACAAATATTTAAGATTATTCACCATAATCCAAGGTTGGGGATTACTTGTTCTTAGACTATTCACCTGTATCTGTTCTAAAACCAACAAATCAAGATGTAAAGTTCCCAAGCCTAAAAGAAATGATTGGCATGGCTCCAGCCACTGTCCTAGAAGAAGGAATAAGCCCCATTAGTATTGGCATCTTTGATGGAATGGAACTACAGATGCCTTCTGTTTTAGGATAACTTCATGGTTTTTCTCACTTTTTATTATTAACTAGTTTTTACATAGCACTGACATATTACGTAGCGCTGTAACAAGTCTATAGTCTTCACTAGCTGTCCACTTTAAACTGGAGTACCCGGAGGAAACCCACACAACACAGGGAGAACCTGCAAACTCCATGCAGATAGTGTTCTGGCTGATATTCGAACCTGGGACCTAGCGCTGCAAAGGCCGGAATGCTAACCACTGAGCCACTGTGCTGCCCAACTCACCATAAGTCCGGTTGTATACAGAAGTACAAAGCATTATAAAACCTGTAAAGCACATAAGATTGGGATAGCTTTATTTCGTCTTAATGACCTTTTTGGAAACCGAAGCGTCAACTGCAATGGCATCTTTGGTATGTTCTTCTATAATGAGGTACATGTAATTGTCGTCCAGGACTGAGATGACCTTCACCTTCATGGTCCATCAACTTCCTCAATCACTGGAAAATAAAGAAGAATCTTTTACTGACAGGACCTCTTTATTTCTTCATAGAAAAACCTGCCAGCTTTCTAAGAATGACGTACACCCCTTGGGTGAAAAGAAGTGGTCTCTCTGCAGCAGTCCAACATACCAAGAGCAAAGAGCATGAGCACTGCTTAACTGGAGAGCTATAGGTCTGATTAAGCAGTAGGTGTGCAGGATTTCTGCATAGAGACCACTGATTCTATACACTGCTCAAGGGTGCTTCCCTGCAGCATGCAATTCGAGCTGTGGCTGCTCTCTATAGAAATCCTGTAAATGTTTGTTTTGATACACCTGGAATAAATTTAACAGATTTAATCACAACGTTTAATGGAGTTTCATGGATCCCAACTGAAAATATTTAATGGCAAAAAAGAAAACAATTATACTGAACATTGAACGTCTTCTGTTTTGAAGAATCTGGAATATAGATAAAATATTTAATTTGATGGGTAATGTAAGCGGCATTTATTCCACCGACACCCAATGGATCAGTTTTACCAGGTGTTCCCTGAGACCTGCAGGGATCTCCCAGGCCTCTTTTAGCGGGGCGCACCACCCAGCACTTTTCAGTGACCACCCAGCTGATGGGTCACAATACAGGGGCTGCCACCTGCCTATGACTTCTTCACACCCAAAAATTCTGGACCTGGAATTCTGGGGTAAAAAAAAGCTTAGGAAAAGGCTGCGTTAGACCCTCAATATCTATGTGCTGTCTATGACCCCATTTTGAGGAATCTCTCAATTTATCCTGATGGTTGCTGCTATCCGAGACACCAACTGTGGACGAAGTCTTAACTCTTCTCTCATCATCTCCGTCTACTACATGTCCACTTGACCCAATCCCTTCTGATCTACTCCGTGCCCATTCCTCCACCCTGGCCCCTGCCCTAACCGAACTATTCAATCTCTCCCTTTACGGAAATAACTGGAAACAATGATTTCCTAATAAGAGGTCTTTGGAATTTTGGTTAATGATGTTGTTTTCTTTGTTATCCTCCCTGGCTTGGCTATAGGGTTACAAAGATATTAGAAAACATTTTATTTTCCCCCCTAGGAAGATCATTTCCCCAATGCGAGAACCCTTGCTGGTCTTGGATCTATCTTCTCCACCATATCAGTGAATGCTGCCATAATACACAATAAAAAGAAAGGTTAGAATCTCTCACATTGGTTTAATCACTATTTAAGCTTCCTATCCAAGGGATATCAACTTCCTGTCTCTTATTTTGGTGTCATAGGGACAGGAAGTAAGGAAAAATTACCCAAATGGAGGTCACAGCCAGAAACAAAAACACAACTTAGATGTTGGTAAATGTAAATGAGTTTTTCAGCTATAGTTATGAACCAAGGGTGTTTTTAAAGCCACCAAGCCCAGTATGAAGCCAAAATGCCCCTGAACAGCAATAGGCCTGGAGCATCACCTGTCACCACGTCACCCACGGTCACCACCTGTCACGTGACGTCGCCCACGGTCACCACCTGTCACGTGACGTCACCCACGGTCATCACCTATCACGTGACGTCACCTATTCTCCCTACCCCCACCCCTCAGGAGACTGCAGCCGAGAATACCGTCTAGGGAGTCAGCCAGGGGACTCTCCTCCGCCTGCAGGGTTATCTACCGGCCTATGTAATGGCCGTCACAGGCTTCGAACTCCTAGTTCAGAATTATATAGTGAGACGAAAATGTCAGTTTGACAGATCATGGTGGGAACGTTTTGATTGGAGCATGGAGAACCCACCTGGCTCGCTGATTGGCTATACCAGCCCAACCTCTTTTACGTCACGTACTAACCCTTGTTTTAAGATGCCTCCATCTTTAATGAGGTCAATTTTTTTTCCAATGTAATTTGAGTTTTTAATAACAGATTTACTGTAAGGTAGGATTTTTTATTGTAAAATAATATATTGACCAAAACGTGTCGAAATTTTACGGTCACTTCATAGATGGGAATTTTCCCTTGTCAAATATGGCTGCGAAGGTTTCATAAAATGTTGGAACTGATTGGCCGTCGTGTAAGGGAGCTGCCCGGGGATTGGTCAGTGTTCTTGGTTCGTCAAGGGCGTTCCTTGCGTAGCTTTGGTTGGCAGCGTTCCGTGTCTGGCTGACTTTCGCGGTGAACGCTGATTGGTTGGCTGTCAGCAGGTATTGAGGGCTGTCAGTGCAGAGCCCTCCTCCGCTGCAGCGTGCAGCCGGCCCCCTCAGGATGATGCTGTTTGGGTGCAGTAGGAGGCTGTGGTGCGCACTGTCCTTCCTGGGAGCTGCGGCTGGCTGCAGAGTCGGTATGTGTGGCCCTACAGGGCATGTGGCCCCAGCCTGATCCATGGGGTCTGTGTATGGGTGTCAGATGTGTGCTGGGGTGTGCAGGGCTTCCTTCTACACACAGCTGCTGCACACTTACACAACTCACACCAACCTGAAAGTTGCATCATGTATTGTAGGTGCAGCTCTATCACTTCCATCAGGAAACACTGGGGGGTGACATGCTAAGATAGGGGGGTGACATGCCATGTCTTTGCCTAATACCAGCTTGTATGTTCACAAGGCTGCCAGAAATCCACACATTGTCCAAAGAGATTCCAGTCCACAAAACCAGTCAAAAGTTTTTCCTTATTAGTGAAGTGCCCCCCTTAAGTGGGTAGTAAAGTGCCCTTTACATTGGTGGTGATTGTAGAACGCCTGCCTTACATTGATGATCAGTAGCAAAGTGCCCCTCGTACATTGGGGCGGTCGGGAAAGAAGTGTCTTCCTTGTATTGGTGGTCGGGGAAGAAGTGTCTTCCTTGTATTGGTGGTCGGGGAAGAAGAAGTGTCTTCCTTGTATTGGTGGTCGGGGAAGAAGAAGTGTCTTCCTTGTATTGGTGGT
>NC_092864.1:12948059-12949734 GCF_032062135.1 Pyxicephalus adspersus
GAAGAAGTGTCTTCCTTGTATTGGTGGTCAGGGAAGAAGTGTCTTCCTTGTATTGGTGGTCCGAGAAGAAGTGTCTTCCTTTTATTGGTGGTCGGGGAAGAAGTGTCATCCTTTTCTTGGTGGTCGGGGAAGAAGTGTTCCATTACATTGTTGCCCAGTGGTAATGTGCAATGGTGGTGGTCAGTGCACAAGTACCCCTTACATTGGTGGTAAGTGACAAAGTGCTCCCAAATTGTTCCAGTTACATTGGTGGTCTGTGTAAATTCCCAATAACATTGAAGATCAGTGAATAAATGTACCCATACTTTAGTAGTTAGTGGAGGAATGTCCCCTTCAAACTGGTGGTTAGTGGTGGAGATATCCGGCTCCCATTAGTGGTCAGTGGAAAAATGACCTCATAATATTCATGATAAATACATATGTTCTCTTACATTGGTGGTCAGTGGGAGATGCCCCTTGTGCTGATGGGCACTAAAGAGAATGACCCCTACCATGAAGGTTCAAAGTAAAAATGGCCCTGCAGCAATGTTCCGGGTCACAAGGTGCCCTGTCTATTCACTAATTTTCAGCTGCACCCTCGGAAAATAATTTCGTCACTAATCCTCTATCTCCTCATCCAAAACTTGGTAGAAGTTCTGCCTCCTTTAGCATACAATAAAAGTTAGCACAGGACAATTGGCTGCACTGAAAAATTCAAGGGACCCTGTCACTAAATTGCAGGTACTAGCACTGAAAAATCAAGTGTTTTCAATGTAATACTTGCAGTGTTTTTCTTTTCCATAAATATTTTCATTCAGTTGCAATGTGTCTCTGAAAGATTGACTAATAGTTTATTATGTTAAAGTCTTCTCTTGGCCTAGGATTGTCTGAATACCGTCCAGTGCTGGCCCAGCTCTGCTCCTCACCTCCCTACATGCAGCCCTTTCTAAAACATAGGGAATCTTACATTCCTTGGTGGGAATTTTTTGCTTCCATTGAAACACATGAACCTTTTATAAATATAGCCCATAGTGATGCAGAGTAATACTACAGTATGGCACTGTAGAGATCATATTGCTGATATCGTGTTCAAGAAAGTGGCACTTGGCCGCAGTCTCAGGGCTCTTAGATGCCCCCTCTTATTTTCTCCTTGTTTTTCTTTATCCTTCTCTCTCTTATTTTTTCCCTGTTCCTTCAATTTTCCCATTTCTTGCTCTTGTTGTCTTATTCTCTCTTTCCCTATTCTTACTTTTTTAATCTCTCATTTCTCGTTTTTCACTTTTTTTTCTTCCTTCTTTCTCACTCGCCATATACTTTCTATTTGTGTATCTTCTTTTCTTTCTCCATCTCATTTTCATTTTCTTCTGTTTCTCTTCCTTACTTCATATTCTCTCTCTTTTATATTTTTATTTTTTATATATGTTGTTATTGTATATATTATATATATATATATATATATATATATATATATATATTTCTCTATTTTTTTTCTCCTTTTTCATTTTCTCTCTCTTCCTATTCCTTCAGATTGTATCTCTTCTTTTCCTTTTCTTTTTCTCACCTTTTTTCCCTTCTTCTTCTTCTCTCTTTCCATTTTTCTCTTTTTTTTTTCATCTCTTTGTTTCTCTCCTTTCTCTCCCTCCTCTCTCTCTCTCTCTCTCTCTCTCTCTCTCTCCCCCTCTCCCCCTCTCCCCCC
>NC_092864.1:12949739-12968659 GCF_032062135.1 Pyxicephalus adspersus
TCTCTCTCTCTCTCTCTCTCTCTCTCTCTCTCTCTCTCTCTCTCTCTCCCTCCCCCCTCTCCTTTTCTTCTTTCTCTCCTTCTCTCTCGTTCTCTTTCTCTCTCTCTTTTTCTCTCTCTATGTATATATAAATTATTTTCTCTCTCCATCCTCTTCTCTTTTTCTCTCTCCTTCTCTCTCTCTCTCTCTCTATCTCTCTCTTCCTCTCTCTCTCTCTTCCTCTCTCCTTTTCTTTCTCTCTCCTCTCTCCTCTTCTCTCTCCTCTCCTCCTGTCCCTCTTTCTCTTTTTTTTTCTCTCTTTCTCTCTCTTTCTCTCTCTCTCTCTCTCCTCTCTTTGTATCTCTCTATTTTTTTCCTCACATATGCATATCTTTTTCTCTCTTTTCTTTCCCATCATCCTTCCTCTTGTACATTTGGAGTTGCTCTATGATTCATTACCTTGCATGCACAGTTATCCCACAAGTCCTGGGATTGTTGTGTGTCTGCATGTGCAGCCAATGTCAATGAATAAGTGCACAAGACTTTGTTTTTGTGATTTATCAGTGGCAGGACGGCTGGTAATGAGGATCTGTCACTATGACTTGGCACTTTGTTATCATACTTGGTAGACAAACAAGCGCTTCTAAACCATGGTAGGCATTTACTTAGGTCACATTCTTCTCTTTCTTTTATGTTATTTGCCATTTCCCCCCCTTGTATAATGAGAACACATGACATTTTGGAAGCGTCCCTAGTCAAACTTTGGTTCAGTTTACCAGTATCTATTTGGCTTGTAATAAACCATAAGAGCACCTGGATGAAGCCAACATAAACACCAAGAGACCTTACAAAATCCACCTGATCTTTCTGGTCTTTGGTGAATACAGCACTGGTATTGCAAGAGGGCATTCCTTAACCACTTGACCACCATTCTTAAATAGTAATTTCCCATCCTAAGTTGTGTTTCTTTTTGTGTTACTAGGTTCTGCATATTTCGGGACCAGCACGCTAAATTTCCAAGAAGAGTCAGACTTCCGAAAATCCAAACTGGTCACTCAACGCAATATGAAGATCGAGCTTCTTCCTGCCTTGACGGACAACTACATGTACCTCCTTATAGATGAGGAGACAAAGGAGGCCGCCATTGTGGATCCTGTACAGCCACAGAAGGTAATTATATCACTATGCTGGAACCAGTTTTATTTAGAGAGAACTTTATAAAGTGCTCCATCGGTTGTTCAAACTCATGTCTTTCCCTAAAACATGCAGACTATACAACACTAATAATAAAATGCATGTTTAAGCTTTTTATCAAAGTTCAACAGGTTTTGTCTCATATCTTCTACAATGTCCAAGAGACAAAATGGCAGCAACTATTAGGAGAATACCTGGGTACTTTGGGACAAATTACTCATTATATACAGTAATACTAAATGGTTGTTATCTTGCAATGCTGTCAAATGAAAGTTATTGATTTCACTTCCTAACAGCATCTGATTATTTAGTATTATTTGGGAGCACGGTGGCTCAGTGGTTAACACTCTTGCCTTGGCAGCACTAGATCCCAGGTTTGAATCCTGGCCAGGGCACTATCTGCATGGAGTTTGCAGGTTCTCCCCATGTCTGCTTGGGTTTTCCTCCAGGTACTCGGGTTTCCTCCCACATTCCAAAAACATGAAGTTAGGTTAATTGGCTTCCCCACCAAAAAATTTACATTACATTACATTAAAGACATATGACTATGGTAGGGACAATAGATTGTGAGCCCCTTTAAGGAACAGTTGAATCTATCATACGCTCCTTCCTCCACTTATTACTGATAGTGATAAGTGCCATGGGGTACTAGTAGATCAGCAGCTGGTAGGCACTACATCTACTACATCCCTGTGACCATTAATGGAGTGGTAGATCTCTACTGCAAAATGTAAAGTGTTGTCCATAGAAGAATCAGCTTCTATAGAGTTGATGCTCTCATTCTTTTACTCTATACAAGATATTTGCAGAAAGAGTAAAAAAAGCCCTTTTACAATCAAAACATCTATGCCAGATGTAAATGTACAGTTTGGAATGAAAGCTTGGATAAAGCTTTATGAGCTTTCCTCTCCGATTGTGTGATACTTCCACCACCTCCCAAATTGTAAGCTCTTCAGGACAGGGTCCTCTCCTCTCCTCTTCCTGTGTCACTGTCTGTATCTGTCTGTCATTTGCAACCCCTATTTAATGTACAGCACTGCGTAATGTGTTGGCGCTATATAAATCCTGTTATTTAATAATACTAATGGGCAACATAGCGACCATCTTGAAGACTGTCAAAGATAAGCATGGAATGTCTTGCTGTTCAAGATAGGAAAGGATCGAACTGTCACTTTCTGCTTCCCTCAAGTTTTTCATATCTATTTTAAAAGGTGTTAGAGATTCAATAAAAATATATTTTTAAGTAAAGGAAAATATGTAGTGGTCATTAATATGACAGGTGTAAAGACAAATGTCTAGCTGTTTAATAAAAGAAAAGACAGATATATATATTTCAAGTCCTGAACACCTAGAGCAATATAAGGTTTTCATAATATCATAAATAAAATGTTCTATATGTTGTAAAACAGAGAGGTTATAATGCAGAGCAAGTGGACAACTGTGCTTTCCATAGGAAAGTTCCCTGAAGATGATCATAAGCATAGGAAATATCATTCTGTTAATAATTTATATATGTGTGATCACAAAGAAATCATCAATTAAAATCTAGAATGCAAAACACACAGTATTGTTCTGTATTTTACAATATCTAACAACGTTGAAAATAATATAATCAGGTAAAAATGTAAACCGTATATTACAAAAATCACCTAATTATTGTGATTTACAAAAAGTTTTCCCAAAACACGCAGATATTTGTATGATAGATTAGAATCAATCAACAAAATTTGGATACAGGTAAGCTGAAATCAATTGAGAGCTTACTGAATGGATCCAATGGAGACGCTAAGATTTGCTCTAAGATAAGATCAATTCTGAGAGCAGAGGCGGTTGATTCAGGGAACATCTAATTGCCTTAAAGAATCAGGAAGAATTTTTTTTCTCATGTTGAAGCAAATTGTACCCGGGTTTTTTTTTACTTTCCTCTGGAACAACTATGTCCATAGGGTTTAATATCTGGGATATGTTTATTTCCCTTGTGGTTGAACTTGATGGACAAATGTCTTTTTTTTAACCTGCCTTACTATGTAACTGTAAGTAAATATGATAATTTTAGTCACATTGTAAGATCTTTTGTAGGATCGTAAAGATACTTGTGTGCCCACCCTAAAGGTGAACTCAGGGGACAAAAAGCTTCATTTATATATATTCTTCAATAGCCACATATTATTCTGCTTTAGGTACATCAAATGCCTTTTGAAAACCCACGTAGTGCCTTGTATAATAATGGTGACACCATTACTGTGTTCCACATACCCTGAGCAGCAAGCAGAGCTGTGGGAGGGACCTAGAAGGCTCGCTTACCACAGGCTGCTGGCAGGAAGGGGCGGATACCAGACCAGTGACCCTTCAATGAAGGAAAAGGTAGCAGTGACTGGTCATAATACAGGAAGCTCCTGCACAGAGGTTTCACACCGAATTACTGTTTGGATCTTAAAGATATACAGAAAGCAAAAAAAGTACATAAGCCTCTTGTATTTATATATATATATTTATAGCATTAGATTTATTATCATTTATATGTGCTGTTCTCTGATCCAACAGAAAATCTTTGGTTGCTTTAAAATTTGGGATGGTGATGTTGGAGCTATTTGAGTTAATGATTGTTTTATAATTCAGAAATGATTAACACAATGGGCATTGACTCACAGCCTGATAAAGTGAATGCTGCTCTTGTTTTCCAAACAGGTTGTGGATGCTGTGAAGAAGCATGGAGTGAACCTGACATCGGTCCTCACCACACACCACCACTGGTAGACTTCTCTACTGTTTCTTCTACACTTTCTAGACTTAAAAATAGCTGTTTGTTAAGAGAAATATTCTAGCCTGCACTTCTCCTAATGCCAATGGGAGGCATGTGATAACCACTAAAGGTCCCCCCCCCCCCCAAATGCCATCTTGCTTCATGTTGGTCAGGGCAAGAAGTGAGTGGCTGCTTCACCATTGGTGCCACAAACTGCAAAACTCAAGAAAAGGAAAAAGTCATTTTATTTGTTGTGATACCAACTAGTCATGTGACAAGTTATGAAATAATATTTGTCCCAGGGTTAGATACACTTTGCACCTCATTTACTTAAGCTCTTTAAGACTCGAGATGAGAGGCTATCATGGGAGTACGTGGGTGATTCAGCAAGCCTGCAGGCTCTCCAATCATAGTCTATCTTGAAAGCTTTAATAAATCAGACCCTTTGACTCCAACCTCTGTACAAAGCTTTTCCTTCCTGTAACCCCCAACTTTGGTAGGTGATTGGGAGGAGGAATTGGACCTGGGGTTGGTGTCTTGAAGGGACACTGCCCATTTAGGGGCCTCTGCCCCTAGGAAAAGAACTTACACAGGAGGATGATATTACTCCCCCTCCCCATGTGACAGCAATGTTCAGCCCAGAATTGTTTTTAAGCTGAGTGGGAAGACATTGTAGGTGGGTGGCAGCCCCTGAATTGTCACCCAACTCTAACCACCATGGGGTACTAGTAGATCAGCATTAACCACCAAAAAAACAGCTGGGTGGTTACTGAAAAGTGCCGGGAGGCTAAAAATGGCCGTGGAGAACACTGGGCAGTGTTAGAGCCTGGAGATTGACTGCTTAGTCTCATAAAGGAGGTCACATGTTCCCCAACATCTGTAAGCCCCAACACATTAGAGCCAAGGGCTTCCATGGAGTGGGGAGGTGGTAAGGAAATGCAGCAATTATGAATATAAGTTTCTGTAGGGCTTGGCTGTTAGTAAACGTTGTCCCTCTGCACTGTATAAACTGAATGTTTCTGAATGGGTTAGTTGAGTGGAGTGGTAAAAAAAAGAGGCACTGAAGTCATTTAAAGGGCACGCAAAGGGAGTTTTCTGGCTTACAAAGGCCACATCAAGCATTTTAGGTGGGACATTTAAAGTTTTAAAATGTCTGATGTAATCACATTTTTTTTTCTAGGGACCATGCAGGAGGAAATGAAAAACTTGTGAAATTGATGTCAGGGCTGAAAGTTTATGGCGGAGACAGTAGAGTTGGAGCAGTAACTCAGAGAGTTTCCCATCTAACCACATTTCAGGTAAGTCAGGGATTCCAGACATATAAACCAATATTTTAATCCAATATGAAATATCCTGTAAAACAGCATTTCTACATGGGGTAAAAATTTAAATAAATTTCAGGTCTTCAGGGAACCCCTTTCTATAATTACAATATCCACAGCTCACAGTATTTTAGTGTGGTGGTCGGTGGGAAGAATTCCTCTTACATTGCTGACCATTGGGAAGAATGTCAACCTTACAGATAGCCAAAAAGATCATTGGTGTCAGATAAACTGACCTAAGGAACACAAATTGCTCATTGCTCAAGGAACCCCTAGCAACCTGCAGAAACCCTTCCAGAGAACCCTAGGCAAGAAATACTGCTGTAGGGTAGCCTTACTCTTCCAGAAAATGCCTGTTTCTAAATAGTTTTATGCATTTCAGCTTGTTTAGGGGACACAGTGGTTCTAAATTTGGGGCTGGGGCAAACACTTAATATGGAGTATGCTCCATTTTTTAGCTATAATCTTCACTGCAGGCTTTCCATTGTATATGTGGGAATCTGTGCCCATTCAGCATTAAAAAAAGCATTTATTTAATCACTGATATTGAGCAAGATGACCTGGCTGCTTTAATCCATCCCAAAGGTGTTCAGTAGGGATAAAGCCAGAGCTCTCTGCAAGCGACTCAATGAGTAAATAGGGCCATCCCCAAACTGGTTCAACAAGTTTGGATGGTAACGCTTAGCTAAAATGTCGTTGGATGCTGTATAATTAATAGTACTTTTCACTACAATGAAGTAACTTTGGGTGAGGTTTTTGGTCACAAACATAGGTATGATAGTCAGGTGTTCACAAATGTTTGACTATATACTATATACCATGTAGAGTTAGCTTTCAAATCAATCAAACTGTACCATTTGTACCTCGGCCATCTTTATCCACTACTAGAAACCTAAGAAATCTGCAGCACTTCCAGGTAATGGGGAGCATGTGACACACTCTCTACCCTCCTCAGTTAACAGCATCCAACAGGGCCAACACCAGAAGTTTCTGGGTCTCCCCTCTCACATATTTAAAAGTTCCAGCATTGCAAAAGTCAAGCTCTTTTGAACAGGTACAGAAAAACCCCTTGTCTCCTCCACAATGGTGGCCCTTGTGACCAATACTCAGACCCAATTGCTATCATGTGAGATATAATTTTTTAGTCCATGGTAGACATGAGGAAGGAGTTTATAAATGTGATTTTGGTTTATGGTAATAATATAACAGTGGACTTCAGGAAAAAGCAAGTCTTGCAGCAGTCACCTCATTTTTTTTTGTCTTGCATTTGAAAGGAAATTGTGGTTGGTCAGTCGTTTATTAAATGTTAATAAAAAAAAAATGTTGTCATGTTTTAGGTGGGGTCTCTTCATGTGAAGTGTCTATACACGCCATGCCACACCTCAGGACACATCTGCTATTATGTGACAAAGCCCAACAGCTCTGAGCCACCAGCGGTGTTTACAGGTGAGGCTTCTTCTTTGATCATGAGAATGCCATACTCTGAGCGTATGCTTGAGTCTGCCACAAATGCAGCATCCCCATGGGTATGAACTGGGCTATGCAGCGCATGTGCACTACTGACCAGCCATGTTTAGGAGAATGGCTGTGCTCATGTATATGGGTATAGATAGTGAAAATTGCTGGATCAGGGCTGAAGTAAAGTATTTTTTACAATGGGCAGCATTTGGCCGGATAGGAGAAACATATTATATAGAATTACAGTGTTCTCCCCGGCCCCTTTTAGCAAGGTGCACCACCCAGCAATTTTCAGTAACCATCTGGCTGTTTTTGGTGGTTACTGAGGAGTTGGGTCGCAATACAGAGACTGTCACCTGCCTACAGTTTCTTCCCACCTGGCTTAAAAAAATTTCTGGGTTGAACATTGGAATAATATATATTTGTTTAAAGGTATATTGTCCTTTAGGTCTAACTTGCAGCATTATGTGACCATAGCTCCTACGGAGGACTCCATTGCTGAGCTCATCTGTTCTGGGTTGAGCTCACTTTGGACGTTTATTAGACTTTTGAACTACTTTGACAATTCCTATGTAATGGAAGCCATGCAGTTAATAGACTTTTCTCTAGGTTAATAGTCTTTTCTCTCTCGCAGGTGACACCCTCTTTGTGGCCGGCTGTGGAAAGTTTTTTGAAGGAACGGCAGAAGAAATGTACAAAGCTCTCATAGAGATACTGGGCAGTCTTCCACCAGAGACCGTAATGCCATACCCCTCACCATTTACTTTTACTGTGACATCTATAGTGGTTAAAGAGAACCTGTATCTTTACTGAACATTATAAAATGACGATTGTGCTATATAATAAATATTATAAGGTGCCTGGCTGTAGCAACCACTCCTGCCACAGCCTACCCATATATTATGACTCCCTTGTATGGGGCAAGTAGACAATTCAGAGCTTGGTGTCTGTTACACAAATAACAACTTGCTGTCAGTGGTTGTATATTTATACTGAACATTCTGTGTGGAATGGTGGCCATGATATTGTCAATTTTGTTGGTAAAAAGCTATAATCTAAAATCTGTCTGATGGCCATTTTATTGCACTTGTTATAACAGGATCCTTTTAAAAGATAACTGATTTTGGTCTGGAGTCCACTTCACTTTGTGATTTACAGGCTTTTTTTGTAACACTTGCAGACCCTTATTCTTTGATGCATTTTATGCAGCCTATGGGCTAAGTCATGGTTGGGGTAGGATTTTTCCTAACTTCCTGCGCTGTCTGACAGTCATAAAATAGATATTAAGATAGGGACAGGAAATGCAATCTTTCCATGTTATACAAAACAAAAATGTTTGACTTATTTATGTTATATTGTCATTTTAAAGTGAGAGACTGAAAAATTCTATAGGAAGTCTTCTGCAATAGAAGGCATTCTTTTCACCTTTCCAGTGTCCTACCTACGCAGTGCTGTAGATTGCTAGAGCAGGATAGTGGCTCAGTGGTTAGCACTTGGCATTTGCAGCGCCAAGTCCCAGGTTCGAATCTTGGCCAATACACTATCTGCATGGAGTTTGCAGGTTCTTCCCGTGTTTGTGTGTGTTACCTCTGGGTACTGCGTTTTCCTCCCATATTCCAAAAACATGCAGTTAGGCTAATTGGCTTTCCCCCAAAATTGACCATAGACTGTATTCAAAACATATGACTTTGGTAGGGACATTAGATTGTGAGCCCCTCTAGTGACTATGGACTTTGTACAGCGCTGCGTAATATGTCAGCGCTATATAAATATTGTGTAATAATAATTGCTAGGTGCCTGTGTCCGCCGCCATGTGCTATGGTTTCCTCCTTCAACCCTTCAACACAGCTGTATGGTTGCACTGGATGGAACCGCAGTGCATGGGTGCAATCTGACACTCTCAGAACTTGAATGCTGGAAATAGTAGAGAGGCTGCATAGCTGGAATAAAGGAAAAAGAGAATCCCTTACATTGCTGGTACCTTCTTTTAGGATTGTTCTTTTTTTGGCTTGACAGGGTCATTATTTATTAATGATTACATATTTGGATTACATTGTATTGTTAAAGATTTGGAGTTTTGCTTTAGCAGATGTTTTTCAGACTGTAATTCACACATCTCCTCATTTTTCAGAGAGTCTACTGTGGACACGAATATACAATCAACAACTTGAAGTTTGCACGTCATGTGGAACCCAACAACCAACAGATCAAACAAAAGTTATCTTGGGCTAAGGTAGATCATTTGTGGATTTATTTATTTTTGAGTTTAAATTCCAAATAAAGTTAATGCAGAAGAGCAGCCCAGGGCAAAGATCACCCTAGGTAATGCTGCACACAGACTTTCATAGTTTTTGTGTTTTAAGTAAACATACATTGGAGGTATTTTTGTTCTTTTTATCCTAAGGTTATTTTTACTTTTCATTACTGTATTTCAGCCTAAAGCTGAACTCCAGGTAAACTGCTAAGTACATAGATGAAATATGTGTATAGGAGTTGTAATATCTGCCAAAGGATTTGTATTTTTTGTCTATTTACATAGCTCCTCCACACAGCACCACCTGATTTTTCAGTAAGGTAACACTTGGGGGTCTATTAATAAAGCTGTAAATCTGGCATTCGTTGTACCATTCCCTGGTGGAGAATCTTCCATGTCTATGCATTTTAATGGAAATAGCTGATTCTCCATCAGAGCATGTTCCAGTTAATGTCAGGTTCACTGCTTAAAAAAAAGACCCCTTACAGATCTTGTCTCACCCCTGGTTTGTGACTGGATAGTGAAACTGGAAGCAGTAGACTGATTGGCCATTGTATTGTCTTGTATTATAAGCATTTTCATTGTTAACACTAGCAGCACAACAGATTGGCGCCTTGTGCTGCTTTTTCCATTCCTGTGTTAACTCTGATATACAAGGTATGCAAGTGGTATTAAAGCGAAAATAAAAATTCACTTACTTTTACTTGTTGAAAGCCTTCGATCAATGTGCATCCCACAGCCAGTAAATCCTGCGCTGTATTCCTTTCCCTCCTCTGTCCGGAGCTCACTGTCATAACGCATGCAGCCATCTCCTTTTACCTCTGGATTCTTCATGTTGTCACCCCATGATGTGCACTGTGCCGGTGCAAGATCAAATGACCTCTCTTCCTCCAAATGTAAATAAACTAGCATGGAGCTCACTTTGCCCATGTGTGATATAATTCGCTTGTTTAGTCACACTTAAGGAAGCCCCCAGACAAGCAGTGCTCAGTCTCCGCCATGTAGTCTCCTATGATATGTGATGCCAATATTTTAGGGGGCTATGGGTTTCCTTTTTAGGGTGGTAAAGACAAAAAGTGGCTGGAAGTTTTTAAAAAAATGAAAAAAAATAACAAAACATTTTCTCTTTATGTGAAAGCAAAGCCACCCTCTTACATGATGCTAAAAAATTGATGATTGGTTCACTTTAAAGAATAGAACAATGCACGTGTTTGTGTGTGTTTGTCTGTTTTCAGTTCAGTGACACTTATACATACATGTTGTATACAAGAAGGAATGTACAGCTCTTTGCCCTATCTCACTTTCTTCTGATTGTGATCAACATAAACACAAGCAAAGGCAGAGCTTGTCAGGTGCAGTACAGACTTAGTATATGTCACAGATACCACACCTGTCCAGTAAGAATAAAGAAAATGTGACAGATCCAAATAAATTCTGCATTGGTCCTTCTATTATATAATTGTGTGCTGTCTATTTCACCCTACAGGAAACCTACAGTAAAGGGGAGCCTACTATACCTTCCACACTAGCAGAAGAATTCACATATAATCCTTTTATGAGGGTCAGGTGAGTTTATAAAGCATCTAAATCTAAAAGGCAACTCCATATTCACTCCTTATAAGTGGCTGACAGGGACCCTAGGAAAATGATGACCCCCCCCATACCTGACACCATTAAAATGTTCACTATCATCCCACCAAAAAATGAAGAATGCATTTTCAAAGAACAAGAATAAAAAATTTAATGTCACAGCTACATCCCTTGTACTGAAATTCTGTAATAATTACCCTTTCACAGAATTTCAAGTGCCCTAGCTATTCTAGCACAATTGGATGGCCAGAACCCAAGGAATTAGGTATTATTTTGTTTTTATTGGTCCACTTTTTTACAATGCATTTCAGTGTGCTAACATGTTTATATTCAAGTATATATGGTATGTGCTTCTTGATTGAATTGCACCTATTGCTTTGCCTTGCATGGTAAAGCAAAGGTTTGCTATTAAGAGGACAGAAGTCCAGTCCTTAAAATAACCCTTTGTGCTATACTGCAATGAAATGCCCAGCACATTTAAAATTAGGACATTTGGTGGGAATTAGAAATTATTTTGATGTGTTCCTGAGTTGGGCTGTATTGCTAAATAACAGCAAAATCCAGTTCTGGTGTAAAAGGGCCTACGCGCTGTGCGTCAATGCTTTGTGACAATAAAACATGACCACAAAGGGATGAATACTAATTATGAATATATAACACAGGTCCCACTCACTGCATTGTCTGCATTTGCACCAACAGGGAGAAGTCTGTGCAAGACCACGCCGGGGAGAGCGACCCCATCTCTACAATGGCATCTATCCGCAAAGAGAAAGATAATTTCAAGGTGCCCAAAGACTGAACCCAGCTTCTCAGCCCAAATTCATCTCTGGATCACTTTTTTGATTATCTCTAAACAGTGGGCACTTTAATCTTTAAATTTGTAACTTTGTCTTGTCTAGCAACTTCACAATAGTTTTTTTGCATATATTAATTCAAGAACAAATACGTTTTCCTATAATATTTTAGGCTATGAAAATGATGATTTGCTAGACTACACAAAGAATATTGTGAATGTGAAAAATTCAGTTCAGTGCATGGCTGATTTTGTCAATAGAGCTTTGATTAATGCTCCCCCTCTGGCACTGTGGGGGGTTTGACAACCAAATCAGGCCCCCGATTGTTATATATGTTAAAAGGAAAGTCCAGGGTATTTTTATTTTTTTAATTATTAATAATATGGTGATTTGAAATATATATCGGTACATAATGGTATTATTAGGGATTTTGAAAGAGCAACTTTGCCTAGAATCATTCACCCTGTATTACCTACCCAATATGGGAATTTATTGTAAAACCTGAGGGCAGGGAGAGGGCTGAGTGTTCACAGTGAGTGTCATGGTCAGGGTGGAAGGGTGAATCCTTGTGCCAGCAGTGAGCTTGTGAGATGAACAAACTGGCTGCTTTAGCTTTCTATAAATGCCTGGCTCTCTTTCTAAACCTTTGGCTTCAGTGCATTTCAAGTACTTTATGCATAGAACATACGCAGCCTGCAAAACTGAAGTCAGAATTTGTGACTGGTCTAACCATTTGCAATGGTGATTAGGAGTTTTTTGAGGCCCACCAATTTATTACAATTTAGGACACCTATAGAGTTCACTTTGTACCAGAGAGAACTGTGTCACATGACCAGGCTCTCCTGGTATTTTTTTATTAACAGCTTTATTATTTATTACTATTGCACTCCATCAGCTTTGGAATGCCAACGCTAGCAGAGCACAATCCGCATTTGTAAGGTTGTGCTTTAATAAAGCTGAACTCCAGCCTTACTTTCCACTATGCCCATTTATAGGGACTCCTCTTCTGCTCTGCGATCCTTTTTTTTTTTTTTTGTGAATGTTATTGAATCCCCAGTTATTGCTGTAAAAGCCTTTATTCACTCCTTTTATTCTGTCTTTCATTTCCAGGCTTCTGGGGTTCTATCATCAGCAACCCATTTCCAGGCTGTTCACAAGCCTGCCCCTCCATTCTGTTTGCTGTCTTACATGCCAAGACATTCCAGGCAGTGTCATGTGTGGGTATTATATATGGCGCTCTGCATTAGAATGCCTGCTTCTATTCCGAGATACCTGTATGGGAAATGTATTGATGAGTGCACAAGTCATTAGTGACATGAGGCTACTGATCAGCTACACCCACATGTGCAGGAGAAGGTGAAACAATGGTGACCTCCTTTCTTGAATATCATTGATATTTTTTTATGTTTTGAAAAAAACAAATCCTGAGCTTTGTTAGAAGAGGGTTTTAAGATGAAGGTGCAAGGGGTGAGTTGCAGAATGATACTAGAGTTCAACTTTATTATATAAATTTGTGGCCATATTGTTGCTTTTCAAAAAGACCACTTAGATAGCACCGATATCAGAGGACCTGGCATTTTTAGAAGCTTGGCAATGGCAGCTTGCAGATTTTTCATCACAGGTTCCCTTAAAAAACCTGATAGGGGATAAAGCCCTACCCCAAAAGTTGCTCTTTTAAGTATCCATGCTGTATATTAAGTAATATTTACTGACACCAGCATCTAAACATGCCAAAGGCACTACCAGCTTGGCTCTTTTTTCTCTTCCATAACACTTGATAGTCTATGTACTTAGCAGGGAACAAAAAATGGTAATCGCTGCAAAAATTTCCTGTGAAGTGCAAAAAGTAATGTAGTGTACGGTATCCACAAATCAGACTTCAGCTTTCATCATTGTAGGGCAGTCAGAACAACGAGAGATGATTGCTCATTGCTTGGCTGTCATGATGAGTGAATAACAGTGGCTTCATTGCTGACCTGTCCATCTCTAAGCTGCCAGGCAAATTTAAAGCCTTTTAAGAATAAACTACAGCATATATGTAGATCAGTCATGACTACACTGGCTGCATGCTGCATCATATAATCAGGGCAAAGGTGGGCAAAGGTTTTTATTTTGGCCTATGCAGCCAATGGGATTGCTTTCTCTCATTTCCCATCTTCTTGATCACACAGGATGTGAAAGGAACCCTGTCCTCCCGCAGTGATGGGTCCTTAAGCCACCCCGCCACCAGGGCTGTGATTGCAGGTCCTACACTATTGGTACAAAAGGCATTTGCCCAGCCAGTCAATGTCCACTCTGCTAAACAAATAATTGTTTTTTATTGCTGTTTGTGTCCTCATTGGAGAAATCGCCACTCTGTCCCGGTGACTGAACAAAAGGTGGGTTCTTCCCAATGGGGACACAGCAATAGAAATCAGACAGCTAATGCAACCCAATACTGCTCTATCCAGCCCTTGTAGGATTCCCTTCAATATCTAGCAAAGAACAATTATGGTTACAAGTTAACCAGCCAAATAAAATCATTCTTCAGTGTTCTGACACCCCCACTCATTCTAAAATATACCATTGTGCCTCCATACACTACTACTTGTTAAATAAGTTGTCATAAGTTATCACTTGTATAATAAGTGTATCTTACATTAGTTTATGAAATATTAGAAAGTAATTTAAAAGACATATTCTGGGATAATTATATTTTCATTTCAGAATTTTACGTATACAGCCTTATTAAGGCAAAGGCCCATACTAGCCAATCAGAATTCAGTACTGATGAGAATTGTCCTCTGATTGGTTCCTATGAGTTAGGTGTTAAACCAGCAGGTTAGGAGTGTGTGGTGTGAATACTAATCCACTGCAATATCGTGCTCAGCTGTTAAATATATTTAAATAACTCTGCTTGAATTAAAGCCAGAGCATATGTATTGCAATAAATTGCAGTTAAGGTCTCTTTTTGCGAGTTTGTGTGTTGGCTTTATATCTGTGATATGTTTAATGAATTAAAAATTGTCTTTGAACAATCAGTCTTTGCAAAGGTTAAAGCTAGCCTTACACGTAATATACGATCAATAAAACATCAAATTTAACAAAACAATTTCATTTCCCATCCTTAAATTTATATTTGGGCCGAATGTTGCTGTAAAAATGGGCAAGGCGTGTTTTTTTTTTTTTTTTTGTATTGGAAATTCAAAGCACTTTTTGTTCTCTGATCAATTAGGATATATTGGTATCTGAATCAAATCAGTTACCAAACAAGGGGGATGGTAATCAATCACAATGATCAGTTTATTAATCAAAAATGACATAAAGGGGAAATTGCACAAAGTTGCCCAGCCCTATGATGATGTGCACAATACATTTTACTGATGGCAGCCAAAAGGATTGCAGGCTTGCAGTATCAAAACAGAGGAAGATAGCTGATTGGTTGTTCCTTGTAACTGTACTGTGTATTGCTCAGAATATAATCTAGACCCAAAGAATTACAATATAATGTTTTTGGATTAAAGGTGTTTATATCTAAATTTGTCCTCTTTAGGAAAGCCCACAGCAGTTTCAGGGAACTTGCAGCCCCGTCGGTATGAAAACATTTACAATTCTTTGGTCTATGTGGCTCTAACAGTCACTAGGAAAGCAGAACAATAAATATTTGCAGCATATTGAGACTTTACATCCCAGGTGAATCTCTGCTTCAGCCCCGTATGGCTGCTGTGCATAGGGCCAACATTGGAGGGGACAAGGGGTAATACTGTATCGGGTCATGATAAAAAGAGTTTGACTTTTGCAATACTGGAACTTTTAGACATGGGAAAGGAGGCCCAGGAAATTTGTGAAGGCCTGGCTGTGCATATAGTAAGTGTATAATCTGCAGTCCTTTACGAAGAAAAACACATGCCAGAGATGCATGAATACATATAAATATGATCCTCTTTTCTCCCCATGAGAATATGTCAACAAGGAATTTTTACAGCCAAACTAAAAATTTACATCCTCATTCTATTGTGTGTTACTTCCCCACACCTCCTAGATTGTAAGCTCTTCAGGTCCTCTCCTCATGTGTCACTGTCTGTCATTTGCAACCCTTATTTAATGTATGGGGCTGTGTAATATATTGGTGCTGTTTATTAATATTATTAATAATTACCCTGTACCTATAAATTGGGGGTCATTTTGCTTGAAAATGGCTTTTTTTCCTAATAAAAGATCAGTGGGGGGGGGGACGTGTCTGACCGAGTCTTTAACATTACAGTGTCCACTTGGTTTAAATGTTGTGCCTATTAGAATGCCCAGTCGTAATTAAACCCTTCATGGCTACTATAACAGGAAAGTGAAGCTTGGGACATGACAACGAAAGTGTAAAACTGTATACTACAATATATTATTCACTTAAGCAAATTGATTTTTTTACATTTTACTACAGATGTCATTTTACAAAGCCTTTTCCACATGGTGTTCTTTGTCCCCATCATATAACACATTACCACATTTTTTAGACATCCACATCGCGGCTGTAGCTAGAAGACCCAATCCGGCTTTCAGACTCCACAGTCCCGAAGAGGCCTCTGCCCATCACACCTGGAGTAATCGGAGAACAATACACCAAATAAAGAAAACTTTGTTAATTTAAAAAAAATGATCATGTAACTTAGTACATAAATGGTTGTGTAATTACTATTAAACATGTGTTTTTGAGATTTTCAGCCAGCAATGATTAACCATTTATTTATCAGCCCTGCCCATTTCTTTGTGAGCTACGCAACACTCCCCTTACTCTGTTATGGAGATTACATGAAACAAATATTTTTTATTATTAATAATAATAATGAACAGGATTTATATGGCACCAGCATATTATGCAGCGCTGTACAATAAATAGGGGTTGCAAATGACAGACAAATACAGACAGTGACACAGGAAGAGGAGAGGTCCTAGCCCAGAAGAGCTTACAATCTAGGAGGTGGGGGAAGTAGCTCACAATAGGAGTAGAGATATGGAGTGGTGGGAAGTAATGAGGGTTTCAAAAGAAAAAAGAAGGCAGGTAGGCAAGTTTACAAAAAAAATTGTATTTTTAGGGCTCTTTTAAATGAGCAGAAAGTAGGAGCAAGCGGAATAGGACGAGGAAGACCATTACAGAGAGTTGGGGCAGCTCTAGAAATGTCTTGGAGCCGTGCGTGTGATGAGGTTATAAGTAGAGAAGTCATTAGGTCATTGGAGAAGTTGAGAGAGTGGCTAGGGGAGTATTTATCTATCAGGTCAGAAATGTAAGTGGGGCAAGAACTGTCAAGGGATTTGAAGGCAAAGCACAGGAGATGAATTTGATTCTCAGGTGAAATGGGAGCCAATTGAGAGAACTACAAAGAGATGCAGCGGAAGAGGAGCGGAGGGAAGGATGGATGAGTCTGGCTGCCGCATTCATGATAGATTGTAGAGGAGAGAGTCGGGTTAGTGGAATACCAGAGAGGAGGAGGTTACAGTAGTCCAGACGAGGGATGATAGGAGCATGTACAAGGAGTTTGGTGGTCTCGGGAAAGGTAGGGCCGGATTTTGGAGATGTTTCGTAGGTGAATGTGACAGGACCTGGAAATGTTCTGAATATAGGGGGTAAATTAGAGGTCCGAGTCAAAGGTGACACCAAGACAACGTGCCTGAGGGGAGGGTCGAATAACAGTGTTATAACAGTTAAAAATATGTCGGGGAGATTAGGAATGTGAAGAGGGAAGATGATGATGTTTGATCTGTAGATGTGTATATGAGGGCTCAAAACACACTTCCAAGATAAAACAAAAACATTGCGGACTAGACAAAGACACCAAGACATCTTATATGTAAATTTGTTAATTATAAATATTTTTATGTATATTGACCTTGGGGCTGCAATTTCACAGCAACTGTTTTCAGGACAAGAAGAAAGCATGTTGAGCCACCAGGTGGCAGAATTTCTATATATTAGGGCAGACAGTAAATTCCAGTCTGAGTATTTTACAATGAATCTGTACCTTAGCAGGCCAATACCTGCCCAGAACAGGCAAAGTAACATTTTCACAGAAGTCATGAAAATCATCAACCCATTTGCAGAGCAAATGGGTTGAACAGTGCTGGCCGTCATTGAACCTGGAAGACTGGAGACATCTTGTGCTCAAAATAACTCCGGACTATAGATGATTGCAGCAAAAGTTTCCTTTTTTTTTATCATTTATTGAGTTTTTTATTTCTGGACTGGAGTTATACTTGAAGGTGTATGAATTGCTCAAACCAGTCAGAAAATGGCTTATGTTGCTAAAATGAAATACCAATGTTTAATGTAATTAATAAACAATGCAGGATATAAAGCCCGCTTAGGCCAGCATTGGGGTTATTAGTTGGTGCAGATATGTAATCACCCCCTAGATTTGTGTACAACTTTGTGAGTCTTCTGACTTCCATAAAACAAAGAATGTTACAGTTATTCAGAACAGAAGCTGATGTGTCCATTATATTCCCATTCTTTTAGTAAGATCCAATACCATACCCTGTACAAAAATAGAGGAAAAAAAAAAACATATGGATGTGATCTGAAAATTCATTTACTGTCAAACTATAACCTGTAGGTCTGTGTTCTGAACATTACTGATGGCCTTGCTAAAACTTTAAATAGCTAAACAGCTGCTGAGTCTCTGCAAAGTTCAAGGATCAGTTTAATGATTTCCCTCTCACAGGTTCAGCAAACTGTGCAAGCAATACATAGTAGGGATTTCCAAAGGTCCTGTGCTACAGAGATATAATACCAAGTTCAAACTAGCCGTATTTTACCACTGCTTTTTTCAGGTGTTTGGAAATGCCTATACAAGCATTTGCAAACGACTGCAAAAGTCTAGCAGAGTGGTTCATTTTTTTTGTGTGCATTGCACTTCTTTTCAAATATGCTTGTAAATGCTTAAAAAAAGCTTGCAAGTGGCACCAATTCAAGTCTTTGGAAGTGGCAGGGTCGATAAACTGCCCGACGCTACAAGTAACATGCCACAAAAACACACAGAAATGCTGCTACTTCCTACCACCACGGAATATTGAACTGACCCATTCAGTCTGGTAGCTATTAGAAAAATGGTAATACGAACTCAACCTGAAGGTGCTGGATAGAAACAAAAAAATAAAATAAATAAATGAGAAATGGATGGATAGATAAAAGGTTTTTCTGTTCCACTATGATTGCCCCCATGCACAAAACCCTGACCTCAACCCTACCTTTTAGGATGAATTGGAACACTGATTGTGAGAAAGATCTTCTCATCCAACATCAGTACCTGACCCCACAAATGATCATTTAGCTAAATGGGCACACATTCCCACAGACATCTTCCAAAATCTTGTGTAAAGATTTTCAATTCACAGACTTTGTTTAGGGGACTGCTGCCTGGTAATGCCCAAGGTCATAATGGGAAGAAGTTTTTGATGTTGGGTATGTAAGTCCCAGGAAGATAAGAAAGAAGGAGAAAAATATAGAAAAAAAAATGAATAAAACAAGGAAAAGGAGAAGAGAGGAAAGAAAATAGAAAGATAAGGGAAATGAAGGAAAAAAAATGTAAGACAAGGGAAAGAAAAAAAAGAGGGGAGAG
>NC_092864.1:12969952-13041679 GCF_032062135.1 Pyxicephalus adspersus
ATATACTAGCAACAGTTAAATATTTAAAGCCTGTTTTAAAAACAAGCATTTGTGAATTTACTGCCCCAGTAATTATTGAGCTTCCACAATAACAATTACAGCTAGGAAATAGATACATCCAAACCATGGCGGTATGTAGATGATATACAGTGGTACCTCGGTATAAGTCTGCTTTGGAATAAGTCCAACTTTGTATAAGTCCTGTTTGGACACAAAAAATCTGGCTTGGTATCCAACCTTTGTGCTAGAACTTGTATGGGTCAGTATGAGCCATAACAACGCGCGCTACCCTTATTTACCTCTCTGGAGACAAAGCCACGACTGCCCACGAGTGTCAGTACACCAGTTGCTAGCATTCAGTGAACAACCCGCGCTATAACTCTGTAAATTACATAACGTCTCCTCCTCCTCCCTTCTCAGCACCATCCTAGTAGGCAATTGACTTTTCTAAGCAAAGTAAAGTGAGATTAAATTTATTATTTCATCTATTTACTTTTGTATTTATGTTCTTTAGTATTAACAGTGCGTAAATTATTTTTTACAGCCCCATCAATGTATAACATGCCAATAACAACAATTTTTTTCATGGGAACAGATTAATCATTTTCCTTTTATTTCCTAAGGGAAAAAAATTGTTTGGTAAAAGTCCTGTTTGGTATAAGTCCAAGGATCTGGAAAGAATTAAGGACTTATACCAAGGTACCACTGTATTGAACTTATTATTCAATACAGGAGACATCCATACAACTATCACCCCTCTATCAGCACGCCCTCTGCAGCCAGCACATGAGAACACAGCACTGAGGACGTTGCCTTCCTGGTCTGTACCATGATGCACGATCTGAAGGGGGAGTGATATTAAATACCTAACGTTATTTCTCTTTCACAGAAGAAAAAACTGCAGCCCGTGCCTGGCTTTTCTTTCATGTTTATAGTGTCTTAGCTCGGCTGCATCTTGTTAATATTAAACTGTGTTTATGGACAGGAGATCATACCATGTATTGCTCTTTACCCCCTCTCTCTCTTAATGGTCTATTTCCCGTTCCTCCATGTGTTTGCAAGGTGAGTTCTGCTCTGTCCTGAATGGGATCTTATATTTGTAGATTGCAAGCTCAGCTGTCCACACAGCCTGCAAAGCAGCATATAAGACCTGCAGACCTGGCTGACACTGACTTTCAGTTTGCAGGTTTGTCTCATGCTGGTATAACATTGCTGACCTTCCTTATGGAGACCTGACTGTACCGAAGCCCTGGGATGTGCATAGGGCCTGATCACTGCACATAACAACCAGATTTCATTTTTTTGTAACAAATAAGTTTAAAGAGGAATACATTATCTGCAAATGTTCTTTGCTTGCAGAGTTTTGTTAATTATTTTTGGCATCTGATATAAAGCTGCATATGCCTCCTCGCCATGGCAGGATCTTTAAAGAGCTTTGCTGGGGTGATTTCAACTCTTAGCATCAGTGCTTGCTTTTCCCACAATAGACAGTTTGCTTTCGGCAAGGCCTAGGTTGTTATGTAAGAGCTAGAAATTTCCATTCAGCAGGACACATGAGCTTTGATGATTGCAGAGCTATAGGTTGGTTTCAGAAGGGGGTGGCGTGCTGGACCTCAGCAGAGGGACCACTGCTTCCTGAAAGAGAGCTCGACAGCAGTGCTCCCTGGCCTTTCTCACACCACAGATTGGTGGTGAAGTCATCTTCTACTGCTGCAGTGAAAGGAAGGATCTGCGTCCTCTTTCATTTTATTCAGCCAAAAGCATAAGCTGGCTTGCGTGTTTGGCAATCACAGGAGAGAAGTCACTGATCCTTAGTGTCACTGCAGCTGACCAGATGGTTGAACCCAGTTTGGCACAGCCCAAGGCTCGCTATCAGTCCGCAGCCCGGTGCTTAGGGAAACCTGCTGTGCAGCATATGACCAGGGAAAGGCTTATTTACTAAGGCTGTGGCTGCTTTCTAATATATATATATATATATATATATGTATGTGATGTTTAAAGCAGAACTAAACCTACAATACTCCCGTCCCCATTTCCTTCACAGGGTGCTCTTTTTTCTTCTCTTCCCGTAGACCATCTTCCGCCAACTTGATTGGCCGGGCTTGGATAACGTAACTCTTGCAGTTCATATATTCATTCCCAGAATGTGCAGGGGAAGCCAGGAAAAAAAAAAAAAACTGATGGTTTTAAGGAGTTAGCTATACATACGCTGCACCAAAGCCTTTTACTAATCAATAAAAATATTTTTTTTTTCCAGACGTTGAAGGCTACCGACTTTCATAAGATGGCTTCCTCTAGAAATCTGAGCAGGTTTTGGGAGTGGGGCAGAAAAATCATCTGCGTTGGAAGGAATTATGCAGAACACCCCAAGGAGCTAAAAAATGAGGTCCCCACAGAGCCAGTTTTGTTTCTTAAATCTCCCTCGGCCTATGTGAGAGAAGGAGCCCCTATTCTCCTGCCTTACTATACCAATAACCTGCACCATGAAGTGGAGCTTGGGGTGGTCATTGGTAAAGGAGGCACCAACATACCTCAATCAAACGCCATGGACCATGTAGAGGGCTATGCACTATGCTTGGACATGACCGCCAGAGACATTCAGGACCAGTGTAAGAAGAAAGGTCTTCCATGGACTTTGGCTAAAGCTTTTAACACTTCCTGCCCTGTCAGTGACTTCATCCCCAAGGAAACAATACAGGACCCCCACAATGTGAAGATCTGGTTGAAGGTGAATGATAATCTTAGACAGGAAGGACATACCTCTTCTATGATCTTCTCCATCCCATTCCTCATCAGTTACATCAGCAGGATAATCACCCTGGAAGAAGGAGATCTGATACTGACGGGGACACCGAAGGGAGTCGCTGCCGTGCAGGAGAATGACGAGATGGTGGCAGGCATAGATGATATCATTAGCATGAAGTTCCAGGTTAAAAAACAAACACAGTGAGAAATCATTGCAAAACGGATGAATCGTGGCAGCCTAGACCTATTATCTATAATGCAGATTTATTTTTATATTTCATCTTTACATAGATCATTTAACTGTAAGATCCTGTGTCAGTGGGCTTTTAAATGCTTCTCTCTCACATTCAAATGAAAAGAAATGCAAAAGCAGCTTAAATGCAGGTGGAATGAACCTGGGAACAAGCTGCATTTGCCAGCCACATCCTGCACCCCTCTCCCCAAACCTCTCGACTAACATTGCATGGGTTAAAGGAATTTAATATACCCTACTCCTGGTACCTCTCCAAGCCTCAAGACTGGTCCCCCCAAGCTGCTTCTTTTAGAAGCTCCCCTACTTCCAGGCTTTTCTTCAAATTGCAAGCTGCCATCAAGGTCATTTGGTTCTGCATTGCATTTAAGGACCCAGTCACACTCAAGGAGCATCTGAGTGGATAGGAGCCCAGGCAGCTGGAGAAGTGAGCGATAGGGTAGGAATTACCTTAATTATTCATCAGCCCCCAAACAAAGCACGAATTTAACCTATGTAATGTGAGGGGGGAGAGTGGGGCTCTGACTGCAAATTCTAATGTACACTATAAGAAACTCACAGTGTGCAGTGAAAATGTAATTATTGGAAAGCTGTGAGGGAAGGGTGGAGGTCAGCTTTAACAAATCTCCTACCCACACTGGAGCCAGGCTTTATAGAAAAGAAAAAAGTCTTAGCAAACCCAGAAAGTCTTTCTACAGCAAGATAGATCTGTTTTATTATAATTACATCCTTTTTTTTGGTTCCATCTTATGTAATAGGTATTAATCTATCGACTCCAATAGGTATCCAGTCATTCAGTGGAAGTAGATCACTACTTGCAAAATGTAGCACAGCACAACATTTAGACCCATGATTCTCAACCCGGGTTCAGCGGAATCCTAGGGTTCCTCCAAAAGTTGCTAGGTGTCCCTTGAGCAATGAGTAATTTGTGCTCAATGTCAATTAACCTGACACTGATGACTTTGTGGCTATATGTAAGGGTGACATTCTTGCCACTGACCACCAAACTAATGTACTGACAGCTATGGATATAGTAATTATAGCAGGGGTTCTCCGAAGACCTGAAAGAGATTCCCCCATGTTAAAAAAGGTCCAGAAATACTGATTTAGGCTGTGTTGCCTACAGCAGCGGTCCCCAACCACAGGGCCGCGGCCCACTACCGGTCCGCGGCGGTGTTTTCAGTGGGCCGCGAGTACATGATCCATTATTAAAAACGAACAGCTATGGACTATAGTTTCTAATGTATGCCATATCGAATGATGTAAATAGATCAGAACTTTTATTAACACTACACACATGTAACAGGCAGTCAGAGTAACCTAAATATTTAGTGATTGCCTTTTTTGAGCATATACTTCATCGCTTCTGCAGGATCTGCTCTCTTGCAGGACAGAACGTTGACACGAAGGCCGTTTTTGGCTTTTGGTGACAAAGAAACCTGAAAAAACAGTAAGGAGAAAGAATTTGTTTAATAAATTATGGTGATGGATAATTCATGGTTTTTGTCTTTATATAAAGATAAAACTGAATTTTTGTCTTTTTAAAGAGAACAGGTTACTTGTGGGCATCTTGTAATGACCTAAATCTTAGTATTGTTTTTTTTTTTTATGTTATTTACTTGCATTCTCTCCCTGTCAGGCTCGAACACCTTTTTATCTCAGAGCTCAGTGATGATAACAGTTACATTTTAAGAAGAAACGACATAAAAAATGAAAAGCCTTTTAAAAGAGAGTCACGTCCTTTCATGCAATATTCACATTTGATCCATAGGCTGAACGTGAATATTGCAGGAGCGAGCCTTGGTCATCTTGGACTCCCAGCACAGTGATACATTCATCTCACTGTGACTCTGCTTTCTCTTCCTATCACCTTTTTCCTTGATAAGAATTATAGGCTGATACCAGGTCAAATTCAAGCACTTACACAGCTTGTATTCTAAGAATCCAGTGACATATAATCTATCTGCTTGGAGTTCAGTATTAAAACCTCAGCAAATGCATCATATAACAAATAGGCAATCAGTATTGCACAAATAAATGAATTGTTGTGTTAACTGACAGTTGCAGCTAGAAAAGTGTCAGCTCTCAGCCAAGAGCTCAGGAAGAGAGCAGGTCCCCTCCGTACAACCTGGCTTAACTGACATGGGCTGTGACAGGGAGAGAATACAAATGAATAAATAACAGCACACACAGCAATTCATTCACAATGACATATTAGGAATGGAGATCGGATCCTGATTCAGGTGCACATTCCTCATGCATTCTGTTCATAAATCTTCAGTTCTGCCACCTAAAAAAATTGGATTTAAATGTGAATGCTGACATAAGGATCTCCAAAAGAAAGTCAACAGCCAGATTTTACAAAGTTTATGTTGAAAAAAAGTTGAGAAAAGTTGAGTTATTCATCCTCGTAGGCAAAATAGTTTTTATATGGCCATTTTAGAAACAAATAGTACTTAGCAGAGTTTAACTTAATCAGTTGCAGCATATTCATATACCATTATAATTCATTAAAGCCTGTAGGTGTGGATGGGCACAGCACATATAACTGCACATTTTGCTTGAAAGATTAATTCTACAGCCAACTGAATTTTTTTTCAACCAAATGTGTTTTGGCCCTTAATGGCCTATTGGTAATCAGAAGCAGTGCCAGTTAACTCATTCCTCCCATTCTTCCCTTAGCTGGCAGTTTTTTTGTGTTTTTTGTCCTAATTTTTATTTTTTAATTTTCATTATTTTTGAACTTTTTTTGAGCATTGCTTTAATGGCAAAATTGGAAGAAAAAAGCCCTTTTTTCATTTGCAGATAACTTTGCCCATTTAGAGTCATTTTAAGGGACCAATAGAAGGATAGAATGAAATGTATTCTTTTTATTACAGTAAAGCAACTTTTCCCCAAAACTGGTCAAATAAGAAAAGTGATTGTTCCATTTTTACTATCTATAGTTTAGAAAATATTTTTATATTCATTTCATACAGAGCTTTCTTTTGATAAAACATGTTTTATTTTTTTAATTTAGGATAGGGGAGCAACACTAATGTATGACGTGTGAGCGCTACTATGTCCTGGAGTACTGTTAGCCCAGTCTGCATGATGACATTCCCCATGGGCTCATGTAAATGACACACTGGGCTCACAGGAAATTGGCAAAATGTCATTTTGCCTGAAGGGGACCACCTGCACTTGACTGAGGAAGAAGCCAGGAATAGCCCCCAAAGGTCCCAGGTCCTTTCAGTATCTGGTCTTTGGTGCTGCAATAGGGCGAAGATAAAATGAGTATATGGGGGTCAGGGGATGTACTTCCCAGGGGCATTGCCAAAGTGCCCTTCATGGACAAGGTGCCAGTGTGGTTGATTTATTAAAAATACTTTAGGTTTTTAATTTACTCAAGTAAAAGTGAGAAGTGAGTTCTTACTCAAGGGATACTTCCTGCAAGTTAACAATTACCTCTGCTTTTATTTGCTACTGAAGCCATTAATTAATGTGCAAGCAAAACTCTGGATTTGTACATTTGCATATGATTGGGCTTGGAAAATGGAATTTCACCTCTTTGCTAAGTGCACTGCCTGGACATCATTAGTAAATCATCC
This sequence comes from Pyxicephalus adspersus, assembly GCF_032062135.1. Taxonomy (NCBI): domain Eukaryota; kingdom Metazoa; phylum Chordata; class Amphibia; order Anura; family Pyxicephalidae; genus Pyxicephalus; species Pyxicephalus adspersus. The sequence continues at coordinate 12,976,538 of NC_092864.1, forward strand.
TAATTGTCTTTTTCAAGTAGAACTAAACCCCACTATACTCACCTGTCCTTGTTATGTTGCATGGCGCCATCATCTTCTTCTTTTCCATGTTGCGATCTTCGGCCATCTTGATTGGCCAGAATGACATAACTCCCAAACAGGTGCGTAGGGGTTCATTCAGTCCTGGCAAGAGCAGGGGCAGTTGGGATTGCTGAGTGTTCTGGCAACAGGTCATCGGACGAGAATCTGATGTGTGTACAGTGCTCGTTTGATGTTGTTTGTGGATCCGACTTCGCGGATCCACGAATGCTGAATGATCGTAATACACGTGAAGGGGAGAAAGCGCAGCGGGGTGCCGCTATGTTTTTCTTCCCTTTCCATAGAGCAGAACGGCGCTGTATGTACAGCTCACGTTCAGTCTTTTGTCCTTGGAAAGATCCTTTCCAACGACAATTATTGAATGTGTGTACGTAGCCTAAAACCTACAAAGAGAAATTGTATCAATACCTGTGCAGTAGCAGTTCCACACTCTTGTCTTCCTCTCCCGTCACGGTCGACTCCTTTTTTTTTTTTTTTTGCAAAGGTAATTTTTAATAATATCCAATTATAAAATGGCGTGTATAGCGATAATCTATATATCATATACAGTTTTAATGAAAATGAAGTTTTCCTTTAAACCATTATCCTGCTTTTCCATTAAACCAGCATTTTCCTTTAAGTGATTTGTAGCAATAAGACCGGTGTTAAGAATCCTGGAGGTGACAAGTCTATCTGAGATTTCTCACCTTCACATAGATCTTGAAGCGCTCCAGCACAAAATTCCATTTCAGGGATGTCTTCTGGTCTTCTGTTAAATTGAAAAATCCATCTACCTAAATCAAACACATGGAAATGCGCCATGAAAAATCATTATGACTTGTGCGGCGAGGAAACGGTGGTGATTACTCTTCCTGGCAAGGAATTAGAAGTGATGTATTGTGCGGCATCATTTGAAATGTAAAATAAGTGAAGAGATACTTGCCGTGCATGATAATGTATCCTCGGCCACCTTGTCTGATAGGTTACAGGACAGAGTCCCGGTGTGATCGCTGATATCCATCAGCAGATCCAGACTTGGAAGGGCAGATTTAGGGTCCAGGGACATCTCATTGCAGAAGGCGTAGTTACACCCTTCTGATGGATCCTTGATGAAGTAATGGCAACGGGAGCTGAACAAAGAATTATATCATGAAATATTTCTTGTTGCAAGGAGGATTTAAACTTTACGATACAATACACCATGAAAATCTGTTTGCAGATATATAAAAATATGTAAAATAACATAAATTAAATTCCTATCTAGGAAAGGTTTGTGAAATAATATTCTGTATTTCTGACTTTTAAGTGTGCACAGCTGCGCCTGACATTACAGCCCTGATTAGCTGTAGAGAAGACCACATTTTCTGCTCTTAAGTAACATTTAAATATCTTGTCCCTCCCTTAGCCTGTGAGTGGACAGTGAAAGGAGAAGCAGCAGACTGAAGAGCTCATCTCTTGCCTATATCTCCTATCAACATGTTCCTTGTTAGCACAGTGTATGGGCTACCTGTGCTGCTCCCACCAGTGAGAGGCTGATACCAAATCATATTGTAGGTACATAGATGTAAATATTTGCATGATGTGTAATTTATATCTGCTGACTTCAACTTTATTATAATGTTATATTTACTTAAGAAGTGACACAAGTCAGTTCATTGTCCTTTCATTTATCTCTATTCCGATTTTAGGCACTGGTAAGTTCCTAATGCCAGTAAAAAAAAACAAAAATAGAAAATATTAAAATTTATTTTATCTTGCACTATCCACTTTCATTTTGGAGCTTTTCCTGTTGTATATCAGTCCCACCACTCCAGGCCTTCTGTGCATTACCTGCAAGATGCATGACAGGAGCCTAGGGATACTCTAAGAGGAATTCCTTACTTGTGGCATTGTGTAGGAGCTCTGGTAAATTAGGGAATGGGTAAGATTGAGGGATTTTGTACTTGGGGCTACTACTTTGCTCATAATTGAAGATCAGTGCCAGTGCTGGGAGTGGGGGGTGAAGACTTGAGAAAAAGAAATGGGTCTAGGGCAGGGGTCTGCAACCTGCGGCTCCGGAGCCGCATGCGGCTCTTCAGCCTCCTTGTTGTGGCTCCCTTCGGCTGCCGCTTTTGATAGTAAAGGTTGCTGACCCCTGGTCTAGGGAATAAGGTTCTCTCTTGGTAAAGGATTTAGGCCTGAGTAAAGAGGCAAAAGTTAGTGTTGGAAAGGCGGACTTTTGCATATGTTGGGGAGGGGAATTGTATTTAGAGGGGGAATTAATCGTGCATGGAGGGTTTATTCTTGTAATCATTGATCTTTTCCATGTTTTTCTGCTAGACTTCCACCTCTCTAGGGTTGCAAACCCCAGGTTTGGACCATCAATTCCAATACCCACTCACCTGAAAAGCTGACTTTCTTTCTGTAATGGTTTTAAATACCAAGACTACCAATATATAAGCATGATCATGTAATAAAAATATCAAACTTTGAATGCATTCTGAAACTCTAAACTTACCATCTAGTTCGAACAATTTTGTTAACGTTCTCATCAACATTCAGCAAGGAAATAAACGCAAATACAATGCAGTACAAAGGATTCCTTTTATCTGCAGCAAGTGAAACCGTATCCATTATCTGCTGCACTGTGTACACATCTTTGATTGTCTCCACTAAAAGAAAACGGGACTCTGTTAGGGTATTTTTCTTCAAATTAAGACTAACTCTATGCAACAAGAAGATTCAGTTACTTGTCACTTCTATACAGGAAACATTTATCAGAAATTTAACAACTGGTAATCCCTCACCTCATCCAGGCTAAGATAAGGTAAACATACAGTTATAGAATGGTCCCGTGTGGAAAAAGGTAGCCAGGGGACGTTCAATAACTCATTACAGTAGTTTAACCATGAAACACATGAAAATGGAAAATATAAATTAGAACTCATGTGTCACTTTTAGCATTTTAGCTGTCAACCCAGTACTTAATCTAACATTTTTTCCCAGGTTTCGCATTAAGTTCGTGTTTTGGGAGCGTTCATATGGGCTTTAATAAAAGGTGTTTGAAAAGCATTTTACCTTAACTGTAGTAAAATGGTAAAACTACCATTACTATGGGTCTTCGCCAACAGATTAAATGCTATTTCTTATATTGGGTACCTTTAGAAAGCACATTTATACCTTACCACTTGTTCCTTTGGCAGCAATAACTCTCCTCTTCCCTGTGAAGCTCTGTGTTGAACGAGCATTTGCAATGCAAGACTGCTGTTTCTGCATTATGAGTAGATTTATCAGAGTGCCTGCGACTGAATCAGTTCTGGAAAGGAACCAGCCACATGTAGAGAAGGCCCACAGGTGTGAGGGGCTGGGGAGGTGCACAGTGTGCCACTGCACTAGGACCCCAGATCCTACACAGCCAACAGGGTGCCCAACAGGGGTATCCCTTCAGTCCAACTGGGGGCCCATCATTGGGTAGGGCTGCCAATAGTAGTTAAAACTTAGTGCCCAAAACAAAAATGAGCATTTAATAATGTAGGGGGTTTGAAAAAAAGATAGTGGTTTGCACACATGGGGACTTCATCATCTCTAAATAGGATTCCTTTGCACAAAACACCTACAGCAGTCACAAGTGTCGCTGTGAAAAGAACAGTATCTAAACTGGATTGCTATTAAGTATAAAATGTTTATATTAGAGAATTGTCTTATTTACTTACAATTTACTGACTCTGTTTCCTCGCTGGCTTCCACAAAGGCTTCATTCACAGCGCATTCTCTTGCATAGTTCAATAAGTCATGTGCTTGTGGTATATCTTATTAAAAATAAAAATGTAATAAGTAATAAAATAAAAAAATTAGGTAAGTTGGAGGAGGGGGGGGGGGGGGGTAGCACTTTGGCCTTTGCAGCGCCAGGTCCCAGGTTGGAATCTTGGCCAGGATACTATCTGCATAGAGTTTGCAGGTTCTCCCTCTGTGTACATGGGGGTACTCCGGTTTCCTCCCACATTCCAAAAACATGCAGTTAGGGTAATAGGCTTCCCCAAATTGACTTTAGACTGTATTAAAAGACATATGTATAGCACTGCGTAATATTTTGGCACTATATAAATCCTGTTTATTATTATTAATAATATTATTATTATTATTAATAATAATAATAATAATAATAATAATATGACTGAGGTAGGGACATTAGATTGTGAGCACAGCTAGTAATATGACTATGGACTTTGTAAAGCACTGGGTAATACATTGGCACTATAAAAATACAAGGTAAAAATATTCTTTTATTTTAAAATAATAAAAATGTAATGTATGATGCAGTCCAAAATTAAAACCACAGTTTTTATGCTTTGTGGACCCCCTTTTCTGTTTTATTTTTTACTACTGCTAATCCTTTCAGTAAAATTTGTTTTTTCACTTTCCTTTAATAAGTAAATTCGGTGTTAATTTTAAAGTTAAATGGATCACTTTATTTAGAATTTTCTCAACCTTGTTTCTCATAACTTTGAATCCCACTATATTTTCTTCAGCCAAGTCAGTGCCACATTGTATACCAGTATTTTTTTTATGATTGCACACTGGAGATTATTCTGGAATATGTTTTTATTTCTATGTTCTTAAAATTGTTGAATAAAAAAGTAAATATAAAAAACAAAAATTTCAAAATGTCAAAAAAACAAAAATGGATCACCTTGGCTACACAGCTGCCTATTTGCAAGTAATAATTTTCTGTTACAGGGTGAGATCAGAAAAATAAAAACAGCCAGATGACTGAGAAGCAAAGGAATGATAAACTGCTGCAAGAGCCACTTTTAACATGAACCTGTTGCTTTGCTGAGCATGGTTCACTTTAAATGCTAGTTTAAGTCACAATCTATCATTGCTTACCTGGATTGGGGGTGAAGATGGTTTTCGACACTACAGTTGCAATCATTGAATTGCGAAATGAGTCGTAATTTATGCGTACCTCTGATGCAAATAAAACTAAGTGTAATAAAAGGTAAACATAGTTATTAGTTACATGATAACATTTCACCTCATGTAGATTATGTTGTAAATTTAGTCAACTAGAAATCTAGTCACATTTTATTTACTGGTCCCAAACAATTTAAAAGATCGTCAGGATGGCAAAAAATGTCCTCCTCCTCCCTATCATATATGGAATATAATGCTAATAATATATAAAACACATAACAGCAACATGTTTACCTATCTCCACTGATGTAAAGAAGGCGGCATTCAATTCCAAAAACAAAATGTAAAACAAGTAAGACAGACTACCTGTTTCTCTTGGCGTCCAGCTTTGTGCCAGCTGAATGGATTCATTATCCCACCTAAAGTTCAACAGAGAAATCATTTTTTATTTTCAACAACATTCACTGGTTTTATTAAATGCTATAAAATTGCTAAAAATGTAGAAATGAAATGATCTGTACTTTACACATCCCATGATTTAGTCACTTGTTTTCATTTCATTATGGCAATTACACAATATTGAATTTACAAACCTTGCCAGGATGTGAAAATGAAATGCATGTAGTAATCTACACTTACCAAATCATTGAAAATGAATCAACTGAGTTGTCAAACAGCTTGATCTCACACCTCTGGCCTGCTCTTTTGTCGGAAGTAGTAAAAGACTTTATGTCTCCAACCTAGAGAAAATGATACAGGACATCTGTAAAATGACAACTATATTTTCCATTAATACAAGTAATAAAGGTGCAAACCTTTGTGGATAACAGATCATCACACCTATCTGAGCTTGTTGGACATCCCATGCCCATATGGGCATACCATACCACCGCTCTTCTGGGAAAACTTCTCAAAGTATTTTGGAAAGCATATATGGGGACTGGTGCCAAGTTAGAGAACATTTGTGAGGTCAAGTAATGATGGTAAACTAGAAGATTTGGCTTGTGATCTACATTATAATTCATCCCAAAGGTGTTTAGTAGGGTTGAGGTCAGAGCTCTGTACAGGTCACTTGAGTTCGTCCAAACCCATCAAATCATGTCAACATGGAGCTGGTACACCGGGGCACAATCATGCTGGAACAGAAAAGAGCCTCATCAAACTCCTACCACAACTTTTAAAATCAAGGCAAACAGTGGGGGTTTTTAAGGCTAATAGTATTTTATTGTGTTGTGTGGTTCAAACACAATACAGATTACATGACAAATCTTACAGCAGTATAAATGTGGCCATAACCATGGCCCTAAACAGTTCACAATTAGTATATATCTGATTAGTGGGCCAAAATTGTCCCAACAGTCCAGTAACAGTAACTGTGTAACCGCTATACCCAACGCATTTCGCCAGATAGCCTTCCTGAGAGGTAATTGCATGTTTTCAAACGCATGTAATATAATGTTCCACACTACAGTGATATATACAAAAACTTATGAGCCCCGTCAGAGATGTGACAATGGGGGTTCTTATATGGTTATGATCTGGTATACTGGAGGTTAGAGAGGAGAGGACGGCAGTCGCAGCCTCTCCTGCTAGGTATAACATGAAAGATTTTTATATATCACTGTAGCGTGGAACATTATATTATATGCATTTGCAAACGTGGGACTACTCTGAGGAAGCTTATTGATGAGACGCATCAGGTACGACAGTTATACGTATGCAAACTGTTCACCTAAATGGCTGTTACCGGACTGTTGGGACAATTTTGGCCCATTATTCAGATATGTACTAGCTGTGAACTGTTTAGTGCCATGGTTATGGCCACATTTATATTTAATCTTGGTTATGCTGTAAGATTTGTCATGTAATCTGTATTGTGTTTTGGGAAACTATAAACAATACAATACTATGTACCTTAAAAACCCCACTGTTTGCTTTGTTTTCACTATTTACTTCATTTTTGGGGTTGGCAGATACCCACTGAGGTTTCTAAAAAACAAAACTTTGACACCATTACTATACCAGTTAGTTATTTGTCCTACCACAACTGTCTAAAATGTCTTTGCAGGCTGTTGTCATTTCTGCACTTAATATGAAATACCTGAACCTAAATATTACGAGGGATGTTCACATACTTTTTAACCATTTTGTTTCGTAAAATGCCACCATAACTTATCAAATAAAAGGCCCACTTTCATTTATTTATTTCCTTTGATGTGGATGACCTCAAATATTTTAGTTTTTTTTATTGTTTTCTTTTTATTTAAAAAAATGAAAAATTAACCAACCAGCTTTTCTATTCTTTTTCTATTCTATTAGGAATGAAAAATAACTATATGAGACACCAAACACATTGGGCCTAATTTATGACAGATTTCCAAACCTGGAGACGATAGACTATCATGGGAGAACCTGCATGGTCCAGCAAACCTGAAATTAATTTTTGAAAATCATTTGCTATGAATGATGGCAAATGTTTTTAATCCTGTACCAGATCCATCCTAGGATTTCTGTATCACCGGGGTTCTTCCATGAAAATCTATGTTTTCCATTCTTGGAGAGCTTTATTAAATCAGGCCCATTGATTTACCAGGGGAATACAGGTAATGATGCATATGAACATCTTAAAGAGGATTTTGACTTTTAAACTACCTAAGCTTTACTGCTTACCTCCCTATCCCCTTCTATACCATGCTATGTGACCTATACCCTAAAATGGCAGACAACCCTGCTACTCTGGTGCTGCCCCTCTGTGACTCATCATTCTTTGATCCAGTGCCAGTTCTCTCCCAGGATTAAATGATGCTCATTGTCATCTAGCCCACTTCCTGTGGCCCAGAACCTCAACCTGGGACAGAACAGTGCTCACAATACCAGAAATAGGATTATTATTATTATTGTTGTTATTAATAATAATAAACAGGATTTATATAGCACCAACATATTTCAGAGCGCTGTACATTAAATTGGGGTTCGAAATGACAGACAGATACAGAAGACTGTGCCCCGAAGAGCTTACAATCAAGTATTGCTTAGTGCTGCCACTGGGTGAGTACAGGGAGGACCTGTGAAGTCAGCGGAATTGTATGCAGAGATCAGGATTGATTGAAATTTAATTATGTATGCAATTATAAAAATGATAGAAGTTGGGGGTTCAGCAAGGCGACATATGATCTACACATAAAAGATGGGGTTGGGTTTTAAAGCACACCATGCACAATGTTAATTTAGTAATCAACAATAAAACAGAATTGGATAGAGTTTTGCCAACTAGTGATGCAAGGAATGACAAATGTACTATTAAAATATCCTACCCATACTGAGATATGACAGGATTATGTGTCAAGGGAATAAAACCCCACTCTGGTTTACAAGTGAGATTGTTATATTTTGTTATTTTGTAAACTATTCTATAATCTGGTTCCCCTGACTGCACATAATATTTGTGCTAATAACATACCTGTCTTACTGCTGCAAGGATGTTAATAACTTCCTTATTCAGGCTTTGTCCATTAGCAACAATGTCTTCCAGTGAATAGTAATCATGTGGACACTGAGTCGGGATATGCAGTAAAGACAGCAGAGAGTCATCGGTATCTCGCTTAGAACAAATCTTCACCACAGAATGGACTTCACTGATGAGCAGCTTGTAGCAACTGAAAGGTATATATGCAGGCAGATAGAACTGTTATATTTTTAGTTATTTATATTTAGTTGTTAAACTTAATTTTTGAAACAATAAACATAATAATTACGTGTATGGTCACATTAGTTTCCTGTTGACATTGTGTACTGAGCCTGAGTAATATGTGCCCATGTTCTAAATCTGGGCAGTGGGACTAATTTATTAAAGCTCCCCAAGAATGGAGTGGATACACTTTCATCAGTGATGCTGGGTGATCCTGCAAACCTGGGATGGTTCTGGTCCAAGATTGAAAACATTTGCTAACAAATAGCAAATGAAATCCATTGCAGGTTTGCTGAACCACCCAGGTTCACTGATGAAAGTGTATCCTCTCCAGCCTTGGAGAGCTTTAATAAATCAGGCCCAATAACTCTAAATCAGAACTGTGGCATGCAACACTTACTTATAGGAGCATATTTACTTACCTTTTTCTTTTAATGCCCGTTTAAAATGTACAAATAATTGTTGACTGAGCATCAATGTGCATTGCAGTAACGTGCTAATGAAGAGTTTTTCACAGCACATTGCACTAGAAATATGTGAATGGAGTATCTGAATTCAGCCTGCTTTCAGTCTCTTACAGCTGAGCTCTAAATGATAGAGGGAGAAGATCAAGAATCCAAAAAAGTTTGTTGCAGTGCAAGGAAGAAAGAGAGAAACAACACAGAGAAATGATTTTTCTCATTTAACTGCCCAGTCACAGGTCAAAAGAAGGGCATGACCTATATGTGATAGTGAAACTGCAGCGGAGCTTCCTGGTAGGTTGGACTGTATAAGTTATTAGAACTAGATAGAGAGATACAAATTCTTTGGCAGGTAGAACAGTATTTAATATTGTTATTATTAATATTATTAATAATATTAATAATACAAAACAGTATTTATATAGTGCCAACATATTACATAGCTCTGTACATTAAATAGGGGTTGCAAATGACAGACGGGGAGGAGAGTGCACTGCCCCGAAGAGCTTACAATCTAAGAGGTGGGGGAAAGTATATATACAATATATATATATATATATATAAATGTGTTTGTGTGTGTGTGTAGATAGACATATATTATCTGTGTATTTACATTTTTGCCTTTTGTTTAGCCTTAATATGTAGACAAAACATCCAGATCCCTTTGTAACTGCCTTTCTGAAAAAAGACAAATTGGACAGAACTGCTCCTGAAAGCTTGCATTAATCAGAAAGCTGAAAAAGGGGATGATGTAAACAGCATGGCTGTCATGTTCCTAAATACATGTAAAGAGACAATCATCACATGTTTCCAATCTCTACCACTCTATAGATTGTTGTTAAACCTTAATAACCCCTGAAAGAATGGAATGTTGTAAGTAAGTTTATACTAACCCCGGTGTTGAAGGATTAAATTTTTCTTCTTTCTCCAGGTCTTTTGTTTGCACAAGAGGATTTTCAATCATAACTAAAAAGAAATAAAAGTCATTGTTTGGAAGCCTGTGCAGTGCCTTAAAATGATGAATACAGATAATTAAAATACAAAACAGACATGTAACAGATGTCCTCATTATGGACAGAAAGTAAAAAAAAGGTTTAAACTATAAAAGCAAAAAAAAAAGAAATGACTGCTGTAAGCACCTCTGTCAGTATATTAGTTTGTCCCAGCTCCTGTTACTTGTGCTGGACTGCTTGGTCTGCATACAAGGATGTTACAAATATAATAAAAAGTAATATAACATAAAGAAGGAATTTCTATTCTGAATATTACCATTACTTATTATTATTGGCCCAGTATGGTTACAAGAATACAACTGTATTTGCTAGAGTCAGCCTTTAAAGCTAAATTTTAGACAAACAGCCAAACAGAGAGATGCAGAACATATGTAGTGCCAGGGGGATTGGTTTAGCTGACATTCACTTCTGAGATTTACATAGCTTTGCCACATGGCATATTCATGTCTGGAACTGTAGGAGACCTGATTTTTCACTGATGCAGTCTGTTTATTTTTTTTTTTTAGTGAAACACCCTTTTTTAGTAAAAAAAAAAAAAAAAAGTGCAGCACCTTCCCATTCTGTCTTGATTGCTGCAGCGAATGGGAGTGCAAAGTCTCCCGGGATACCTACTTCACCCATCCCAGGAGGCTCTTGGCTGCTCCTTTTGCACATGCCCTTTCATCAATGGGAAAAAATGCCCATCTCATGCATGCGCAGTGCGAGATCGGGTGATGCAGGAAAAAGAACCCGGGAGAAGAGAGTAGAAGACAACGTGGAACCCACGCAAACAAAGAGACCTCCCAATGGGTAGATGGATTTGCAGGATTAAAGGTAAGTGTGTTTTTTTTATTTTGGGTTTAGTTCCGCTTTAAGAATACACAATCAAGCAGTTCATTATTGCAGAACGGTACTGGTGATGTTCCTTTTGTAATATTCTCTCCTACCTGCCTGATTGCTGTGTGTTTCTGCAAAAAAAGCTGAACTGCACATGTGCAGTATCAGCTATGTTTGCCAGGATACCCAGCATTCCCAGATTCTTCTGCGCATGCTGGGAATAAACTCCTGCGCACCGTCATCCCGGCCTGACCAACCAAGATGGAAAAAGATTGTCTACCTGAAGAAGAAGATGGCGCCCTGCTAGGAAAAGTGATAGGTGAGTAACATGGGTTTAGTTTTACTTTGAATGACACTCCCAGGTTGTGTCTCTCCCCAAGCATGTCCCTAGGCACTCAAAGGAGAAGAATCAGACTGCCAATTTGCTATTTTCTTCTATTAGCATGTTACAATGTTTTGTAAACACACGTGCATGCACCATACCTGTTTGAATCCCATTCGCGTACTTCCATCCTCCATTCTAAATTCTGCCATATAGGCGTTTGCAAGAGAATGATATCAGGGTTAGCACTCTGGCCTTTGCAGTGCTGGGGTCCAAGTTTCAAATCTTTCCCAGGTTCTCCCTGTGTTTGGGTGGGTTTTCTCCCACATACCAAAAACATGCAGGTAAATTACTTGGCTTCCCCCAGGACTGACCTTGACCTTAGACTATGGTAGACATATGACAATGGTAGGGACATTAGATTGTAAGCCGCTCTGATGGACAGATAGTGACATGACTATGGACTTTGTAAAGTGCTGTGTAATATGTCAGCGCTATAGAAATACAAGGTAATACTTTAAGTACATATGCTACTTACAGAGCTGTGATGATTTCTGTTTTTCATATTGCACTGTAGATTAGCTTTAATGATATCCCAATGCCAATGAAAAAGTATTGGGCATGCAACAGTTCACTTATTTGAAAAAGTAATATGGTTTTCCTGAGTTTGTCAGGGTCTTAATACATGTTTTGATGTAATACCATATTCAGTCCGGGTCTAGCCATGCTGAATAATTAATGGCAAGATTTTAATTAGAAGGCACCGCATGCTGATTCTCTCATGCAGATGACTCAGGAATGGCAGCATGAATTTATCAAGTAAAAGCAATTCCTACATTGTTAAAGTTTGTTGGGGCACACTGTGATCTGGCTTCATAGGAAGAAAAAAATAGAAGTAACACTTTTTTAAATATTTATATTTATGTTGTGAAAAGATTTGATTTTTATTAAAAACTCTTTAAAATTTATTGACAGTATGTTAGATACTAAATTTATTTTAAAGGACATGCTGAAATAAAACAAAGGCAGTCATTCATGACCCCTTATTCTGAAAATACCCGTTCCATGGCTGTCATGCTGATGAAGTGGCTACCACTACTTTATCAGTCACTGACAAAGCTTGCAGTGTGAAGTGCAGATTTGTCTAATCAGCATGTTTGTACAGGATCAGTGCCCTAAAAACGTACACTATGGTTGATTTACTAAATCAGTATAGGGTGTTCACCTAGCAAAGTGAATTATCTATTGCAAAGGATGATTAACTTTGCTTAGCTAATGTGTTAAAAATTCGGTTTGTAAAGAATACAAGAAAAAATAAAAGAATTTTGCCTACAAATGATTGGATGGTAAAACTCAGCAGTGTTTTACCTTATTCACTTATTTCAAGAAAGGAAAAATTCTTTGCAAAGGAAAAAATCATTTTTTTAAGGGAACAGCCTATAGTCCTTTGGAAAATCAACACCGTTGTCTCCCTGACTTTTCTTAACACCCCACCCCGAACCACTGATACACCCCTTACTTGTGCTGCCCCACCACTCCTGCCTTTATCAAAGCCAATGTTAATATTCCCAGTGTAAAGCTACGTACACACTTCCAATTATTATCGTTGGTAAACGAACGATCCTGCACGATATCTGCGAACGATCGTATAGCACCGATCCTGTACATACAGATAACGACACGATTGTTCGCAGATATTGTACACACGATAGATGCGATCGTTTGAACGATACAGGAAGTGAGCGAACGTTCGTTCACCGCGCATGCTCAGACCATGGACGATCAATGAACGACCGTACACACGATAGATGGTCAACGATCGTCATCCGATCCGCCGGTCCGGTCGTTTATTTCCAACGACTATCCTCATTCGTCGGCGTCGTTGGTTACTTTTTTTACGAATGATTTTTGCCCAATCGATCGTTCCTCGTTCGTTCGTCGTTCATTTCCAAGGATAAAAATTTGAAGTGTAAACGCAGCTTAAGTCTGTCCCAAAGACCAACTCTTTTGGTGTCATGGTTATGTGAGGGTCAGATTTATATCTATTTCTCCACCCAGCCCTGCTAGCTTGTGCGGCCCCCCTCTTCTTGCCCAACTCTGTACACGCTCTATTACCTGCCTCCCATGGTCCAATCATCTACACCTTCCCCTTCCAGTACTTTTATGTAGACAACTGGCATTTCCTTCTTCAGCACCGGAGTTCGGCGATCAGTGAACAGGGCTTAGGGAACCCGAACCCCAGAAAACGGAGAGAGGGTGAGCCAGGTACATAAAATAGGCTATGGTCACACTTGCGGTGAGGTTGCTTGCATTTACTGCTTTCTCACACCAGGAACCGCTGCCTCTAGGACAGTGGTTGCCAACCTTGCCGCAGGGAGCTATGTGTCACTCAAAGGGGAAGAAACTTCCCCCAGAATGGCGTCATGATGCCAGAACCCGGCCACTCTCCCATCACAAGTAATGACAGCTTCTCTAGGAAGACGCTAAATGGTAGCACCTCCCTGCAGCAGGTCCATACGGGATTGAATAGGGGCAGTAGCAAGGGGTACTAAACACGCTCACTGCCATGAACAAGTCAATTGTGCAGATGTTGGTTCTTAAAAACCAGAACAGCAGTGCAAGTCTCTGAGCGGCTAGCAAGGTGGCAAGAGCGAAAGCAGGTCTGGACCAAACCTAGTGTCCTCCGCAGCTTCCAACAAACCACTTCATATTCCTTCCTAAATGTACAAAGAACAGTACAGAGGAGAAAGAAATTGTATAGCCAGCAGGATCCCAAGACAAGTCAGGCAGGAGAGAACAGAAGCCAAAGTTAGCAGCAATCAAAGGCCAACGTTTCCTCAAGGAATCATAGCGATGGATCGTAGTTTGAAACATGTTGTGACAGTGCTTTTAAAATAAAACATGAAATCTGTACTTTGGAGTGCTGGTAATTTTGTCTTCTGTTTTCATGAGTTCTACGTGGCGCCATCCGTGGGTGTCACTTCAAGCACCCTTCCACTTTGATAAGGTCTGTTTGGAGTATATTCCTATCACAGACATTGTTAGGTATTGGCAGGGGCTCAGGAGTTGTTCCTAATGATCATGGCACCCTAGGTTGGGTTTTGTGGCAATGCTCAGGGCTAACAATTGGATGCTTAACCTGTGCACTGTATCCTAGAAACCACCTGAAATGGTTTCTTGGCTGCAGCAGAGGTAGGGGTGGAATGGAAGCTTAGAATCAGACTTTCAGGGGTGGATGTCCTAAAAAATTACAAGGTGACTGTGTCTCTTTAAGGCAGGGACAGCCAAGCAAATAACATTTTCACTAGGGGCTCAGCAACGGCAGCCTTCATAGCAGAATATTTTTAAACTTGTTTGCTTTTGCAGACTTCGTCTAATATACTAGTACAGTGGTCGCCAACCTTTTGGACCTCACGAACCTCCAAATTCATAATTTTAAATCCCGTGGACCATTTATTTTAATTTTTTTAAAAAGTTAAATACATTTGTAAAATATTGATCTTCCTAATGGTGCTGGCAAGGACTGTGGAGGCTCTGATTCATTGATCAGCTCATGGTTAATTGAAATATTACTATTGTTACTATTATCATTAGTTACATTATTTTTGGTATTTTTAAAGAAATGTAAAATATTTGTTTGCTTTTTCTCACTCATTATGGGTTTATTGAATTTGAATCTAAGACCAAACATGAAATGATAGTTATCAAAGTCAAACTATTTGATGCCATTAAAGGTCATACTTACCTGAAGGAGCATCTGAGAAATAAACTAATAAAAAAAAACAATCGGATGAGAATCGGTATTGGCGTAGCGGCGTGACTGTTGTAATGGTGTAAACAATACTGAAGCGTACGGCTTGGCAATGGTTGCCCCATACAACTTAACACTACACTGACATCACGCTGCACCTCCCTAGTTTTTCTGTCTCTGGTACAGTTTGTGAATTTAGTTGAATATAAAAGCAAAAATTGTCATTCGGAATATAGGAGTTTATTGGAATATTATTTTTGTTTTAATAATAAAACAGAAAAATTGCAAATAATGTCTAAATTTTTCTGTGGACCACCAAAATTTTCTCCTCAACCACTGTACTAGTACACGGAGGATAAAACTGTAATTGTAGCTGGGGTTAATTTGTAAATTCCTTACATGAAATAGAAAAGGTTCCTGAAATAAGGGTCAATTGGCAGGTGAATTTTGTAGTATTTTTAGTATTTCAAGCAAATATAACCTGACAATCCTGGCATTTTACTGACCTACTTCATGGTTGGAACAAATACGTTGTAGAAGTACAAGTAGTGGTCGTAAATTAACTTACCGCAGTCACCAACACGGAAACTTTCAGAAAGAGATTTAATATACTCCTCTCTCCCCCAACATGACGCATTAATGAAGGCTGATGGAGAATCTCTGATGGTGAAACTGAATGTGTACCTTTCACATCCAAAATCTAAGCAAAATGTAAAAATAGAACCAGTGTTGTTTTCTGTTATAGGTGACATTTCAGTAATTTACTTTCTCATGCTGATACTAGATAAATATTGGCGAGGGAGGACAGGTTTACCATGCAGTGCAAAGCGATGTTGCCCTTTATAGCCACCTCTCCAGGGAAAGTTATTAGCACAGACTCTCGAGAACGCACCCTTACAGAGAGGCAGGGGTGAGGCAGGAATATTACATTTTTTATGCTTTTTGCAGCCTTATTTTTTTTGTTTTTGTGTACGAGTTAAAAGGGGGCATCATTATAATGGAATTTTAGTGCTAGTTTGCTTGTTGTTGTGATGGCCCTGTATCCTAGGTACATTCTGAAGCGGCAAACTTGAACAAGTCTGCAAATCAGGACAGTGAGAGATTAGTCAGGAGACTATGGGTCTGATTTATTAAAGTTCTCCAAGGCTGGTGACACTTTCATCAGTGAAGCTGTGTGATCCAGCAAACCTGGAATGGATTTCCTAAAGTCATTTGCTTTTTGACCAGATCTGTCTAGGTTTGCTGGATCACCCAGCTTCCCTGATGAAAGTGTATCCTCTCCTGCCTTGGAGAGCTTTATTAAAACAGGCCCTATATTAGCATGTTTGTTCTGGGTCAGTATTAAAGCCAGACAGCATAACAGCCAGGTAATTAGTATTTGCTGGTAAGTCATCAATGGCAGCCTCCTCATTTCCTAAAGAAAGGATCAGTAATATGCAAGAAAAAGTCAAACTTTAAAGAGACTCTGTCATTTTCCTGGGATCAGCTGAACAATGCCTAGTGTGAGTCTGCATACCTGTGCATTCCAAAACTGTTTTTCAATATTTGAGATTTAGGGAAATGTCAAATTCCTGCATCCTCTGTTAGTTATTGTAGTTTTTTGCTCTAACCCTCTAGTCCTGTAATGATGAAAGAAATGGAGAATGGAACCTTGGTAAATGGCAGGGGAGAAAGACAATCCCAAAAGTGTCAAATAGTGAAGAATGCCAGACAGGGGCAGAGTTTTCAATGTATTCATTTGCAGGGAGGCATTGTTGAGATGATTCTGGGAAAGACAAAAAAATATACTTTTAAAGATTATTTTTTAAAGTGAAATACAAATATCCATTGACCTTACCCATGTGGACACGGTTCCTATTGACCTTTTCTTGAACCTGGAACCTAAAGTACTGTAGTGTGATGCTTAATTGTTCACATTGGAGGACCAGAGCCAGGGATGCAGTAGGCTGTGGTAATTACCTATTGGCTCATCCCAGATAGGAAATACTGTTTACATTACTTTTAACTTATCTCCTATGGCAAGTGCAAGATTCAATTCATTTGGTAGTCCCATTTAAAAAGCAAAGAAAAAAAAATCTTACCTTGACCTTGACCTACACCTTTTTTGGTTGGCACAGATTATGTTCCTCTGCCTTCTAGTAGAGTTTAGAGCATGATAGCCTCTATTAATGCACTTGCATTGAGTGCGTTCAGGCAGGTTTTTAGGTTTCCAACTCTGCATCTCCTGTGCCACCAGGAAACCTTTTTGGGGGTAATTTGTTTAGGGGCTGCAAAAAAGATGGACCTTACATTTACCATTGCAATGTGGAGGGGGGGGGATTGGCAACGGATAATTGTACTTTGCTTTAAAAAGTGCTGTTTAGCTATGCAACATTATGTATTCCCCGGCAGCTGTCAGTGCAACATTTTCCTATTTCATCAAAAAAAAATTTGCTCTAGTAAATGTAAACACTTCTTTACAAACTTAAATAATGCTATGGTAACTTAAGTCCACAATAATGG
This sequence comes from Pyxicephalus adspersus, assembly GCF_032062135.1. Taxonomy (NCBI): domain Eukaryota; kingdom Metazoa; phylum Chordata; class Amphibia; order Anura; family Pyxicephalidae; genus Pyxicephalus; species Pyxicephalus adspersus. The sequence goes on from NC_092864.1 coordinate 12,994,041, forward strand.
CAATGCAACCTCAGGGGAGGTAAATATTACAGATTTTCTCCAAAGAATCAAGTAATTTGTTCGCATGAATTAAAATTAATCATTTGCGCCCATTTAATTCCTCGGGCATAAAGAAAAAACAAGGGAATGAAAATTCTGACTGACACACAGGTCTCCGAGAGCTCAAGAAATAATAAAGGAGGCTTAACTTTTTCGGTCTGGAAATCCTTTGACATCTGTTTTCCCAATTACAATGCCCATTATGCTCTGAAAAATAAAAAAATGGAATGTTGTACACAAATAAAACACAGATGTAGTTAGAAAATTAGATTTCATGGTCTTAAAAGCCACTAGTTAAAGTACCATTTTTTTTTTTTTCTGAATGGTAATTAGGCGGCAAGGTTTGCTCCTCAGCACCCAGTAAATCCGTACAATACCGTTAGGGTTTTTATGGAAACCATTATATACCGCAATGCACAATAGTAGACGTTAGCGGAATGTAACATTAGACTGGCTTTTCTTTTTTTGTTTCTTCTCATCGTGCTTAATCATTAAATTGGACAAACTGACTAAACATCATTGGTGATGGCTTCCTTTAGTGTTTGAATTTCCTGTAGCCGTCTTGTAATTTGTACTTGCATGTGAAGTTTTCACATGACATGCCGAATTATTCCATAACATAAAATTCCCTTGTTAAAAGCTGCAGCCTTGCTACGCATGTATTTAGTGCCATTATATTATTAGGTTTCATTAGGAAAAGCACCAGCGCTTTACTTATATTTGAAGTTCTGTCGTATGGCGGTTGTTAAATGTTGATTTGATAATATATGACTCCATGTAAGACAGGCAAGAGAGGAAAAGCTAAAAGAAACGCTCAGCAGGGTGGAATTTGTATGTCATCCATATGTCACAGCTATTTATCAGTAAAATATATAAAAATATAGAATGATTGTAATAAGCTGGGGCTGGTAAAGAGCAGCCCGGGCCAAAGTTGCTTGTGTGAGCAAGCGTTAAAACTGCTGTCAGGTTTTAATTGGTGTATTTGTACAGATTTCACCTCATTTCATGTCCCCGTGACCAAAAAGTTATAGAAATAAGTTCGCTCTTTAGTGCACCACAATGCATGCATTGCATTAAAAATTTTGATGTTTGAATTTCATGTTTTAAGGTGCTCTGCAAACCCATTTAAAATGAATTAGCTACCTCAATGCAGCACCTTATGCATGATAACATGTTGCAGTAATGTGAGTAATTGAACACATGCATAAAGCAGACCTGTAGTAGGTACCCAGCAGGTCCAATCACTACGGGCTGCTTGCTGAGAACCTTAGCATTAAAATGTGCAGCTTTCATGAAAATAATACCAGCCATGTCATGAAGTTCTTTGCTTGGCTTAGCTCTTCTTGACTTTTTTTTTACCTTGGGGGACCCTTAACAAATCTTTCAGGTCTTCAAGAAAACCCTTACTATAATTTTGTCATGTTCAGAGAACCCCTGCTATCCACAGCTCACAGTATATTAGCATAGTGGTTAATAGGATGAATTCCTCTTACATTGCAGGCCAATGGGAAGAATGTCACCTTTACAGGTAGCAAACATATTTTTGGTGTAACTTAAACTGATTGGAAAAGTACAAAATGCTCATTGTTTAAGGAACCACTAGCAATCTCTGGGAGACCCCTGGTTGATGAACACTGGCTAAGACATTTCTTAATGTCAAGTTTCTGTCTCATTTGTTCTCCAGTGTTGTCATACAGGGTACCACTGGAGGCTATAAGAGGCTGTTTTAGGACATATTACACATATTGTGACCATCAGGAAACTTTCATAGACAAGCAGTCATTGCTAACGTGCAAATTGTATTCAGTTGGCGTTTACGTCTACTTTAAAGCAAATTCATAAAGGATATTTCTTTTCTCTTTTCAGAAGGTCAAAAGTGTAAGTAAATGGTAACTTTTTTTTATGTGTCTGTGTGAAAGATTGACCATTGCTACCAAGACAGGTGAAGATTGCAACTTTTGGGGTGACCCGAACTAGCGATGAGGGAACATCATGCAGTGTAGAGAAATGTTCTGGCAATATTTGTCTAAGATGGGAATTCCTTTCACTTTGCACTTATTTTCTGGTACATCTCTGGGACAGGAAGTGAAGGGAATTCTCACCAGTGGGATACAGACAGTAACAAATAACTTGCTGGACATTTTGACCCTTTTTTTAAAGTTTTGTTTTTGCAAACAATGTAATGCAATCACAGAATATTTCCTAACCCACTTATATAACAAAGGTACCACACCCTGAACTAATTGGGGTGAGGGTAGATATTTGTTAGTCCTGTTTAGAAGAGAAGCAAAGCAAGACTACCTATAGAGGGTATCCCTTGTAAAGAGGGATTTTCAAGCTACCAAGCTCTTAATTAAAAAAGCAATTTTTTATTTTACAAAACATTAAAACATATTATTGTACATATAAATTTGCACATAGATCAGCATATTATTAGCATGGTCTATGTGCAAATTTACGTATATGTTCAATAAGATGTTTTAATGTTTTGTAAAGTAAAAATTTGCTTTTTTAAGAGTTTGGTACGTTGAAAATCTTTCTTTACAAGCAATACCCTCTATAGGTAGTCCTGCTTTGCTTCTCTTCCAAACTGGACTAACAAATAATTACTCATTACCAACAATTTAATGCAGCCCTACTCAACCAGTGTAAAGCCATGCACTTGGTATCCTCCAGAGCTTACTAGAGGTTTTTTGAGTAGAGAGCAGTGGTAGGTTGATTTCCTGCCTTGCAGTTCCTGCATAGTTTCAGCACCATGTTACTTATCAGATCTTAGTTCCTATTGACTGTCAGTTAAAGCAGAACTTTCACTAAAATAAAAAAATTTCACCTACCTTTACCTCAATATATCCACAAACCGAGCCCAGCAAGTCCCACACTGTTCTGGCTTCTCTCTTCTTTCCTTGGGCTCGCTGTTCTGTCCAACACCATCTTCTTTTATTATTATTATTATTATTATTATAAAACAGGATTTATATAGCGCCAGCATATTACACAGTGCTGTACATTAAATAGAGGTTGCAAATGACAAACAGATACAGAAAGACACAGGAGGAAGCGATAACCCTGCCCCAAAGAGCTTACATTCTCTTCTTCAGGGTTTTCCTCATATCACCCAAACTCACAATGCACAGGTGTGTGAGGTGCCTTCCTTTAAATGTAAACAATCCCACTGCGCAGACAGGCAGTATCACTTTTTTTACATTAGAGGAAAGCACGTTATGACACTGCCCATGCCCACAGCTTCCTGGGATACGTACCAGGACACATTTGAGATAGACCCTTATCCCACTGACCATCAATAAATAGAAGTCTTCTCCCACTAACCACTAGAGGTGCTTGACACACAAAACATTTTAGTTTGACTAAGAAATCCAACTGGATTTGTATATTCAGAGCCAAAATTTTGTATTTTTTTTGTATTGTCAATGGCAGGTATAGTACAGCTCAGCCAATCGTGCCTACTATATCTATCAATGACAGGTATAGTGGGGCTCAGTCAATATGGCTGCCAGATGATGACAGCTGTCATTGTCCAGCAACTTACTATTCCTCTCAACAACAAGTATAATAATGTTGATTTAGAACTTGGATTGCTCAAATCTGATGTCGGAATACCTCTGATCTAAGTCAGAAATGACTCTGATTGGAACTACCTGACCACCACCACTGACCACCAATCCAAGGTTGCCTTCTCTTCACCACTTTACAGAGGCACTCATCTAATATTACCAATATTACTAAATATAAATATTCCATATAGACGAGGGGTGGTAAATATAATGAGCCCTGGGTGTTAACTATGCTACATTATTTATTCTTTTTATTTCATATTATACCTATGGTTTCCTAATCATGAGCTTTATATATAATTTGTAACAAGGGCTGGGGTATTTGTGTGTGATGTGTTACTTCCCCCACCTCCTAGATTGTAAGCTCTTCGGGTAAGGGTCAGGGTGCTCTCCTCCTCCAGAGATTGTTTACATTTATAGGAAGACACGTCACACAGCTGTGCATTGCGAGATTGGATGAGGTGGGGAAAACCCAGAAACAGATTGTTAGCTCTTCGGGGTAGGGTTCTCTCCTCCTCCTGTGTCACTGTATCTGTTTGTCATTTGCTATTTAATGTAAAGCCCTGCGTAATATGTTGGCGCTATATAAATCCTGTTTAATAATAATAATAAAATGTAATGGTGGTAGTGGATACTCTCAGAAATCTCAAACCTATTCTTAAGGGTTCTTTGTGTGTTGAGAAAGCCTGCTTTAAAGTGAACCTGTCTACACAATGCTCAGGCTGCCAAAAAACAGACTCTGTATTTACCTTTCCGGTCTTAAACTCTCACATCTGCTGTAGGTCATGAAATAAATATCTGAAACTTGTTGTATATGTGAAAGATGCCCCATGCTAGATCTAGTTTACAATAAAAGTTTTACACACATGACTAGGATAAAATCTGGAACCAAACACTGAGAACAAGTTAAAATGTCTAAACAATTCAGGAGGAATAAAATCTCCCAAGAGAGGTCTTGTTTATGATATGCCATTTTGTAGCAGACACACACAGTAGGGTTCAGCTTATTTCCACGTCCTTTAACCTTACCAAGCACAGAAAAAAAATTAAACAAGCCAAGGGGGGGTTTATTGGAGCCGCAGCGCACAACTGTTGAGGCAAATTGCTCGGGACAGCTAGAACTGCTCAAATGTTGCCGTCAAGAATGGAAAATACCAGACGTCCTTCGCTACATTATGATTTTTACTCTGCTGAGTCCCAGCAATTATCTATTCAGCCTGCAATCAAGCAGATACAAAAGGGTCTCTCATACGCAGTGACAAAGGCTTGGCTAGCGCCTAAGTGTTGGGCCGGGTACCATGACACATCCCTGGACAGCACCCGCGGCATCGGTTTTCATCCCCTGCAGTGTAAATAAAGAACAGCAACAATCAGAGTATTGTGGTTACAGAAACACTGGTATCGCTGCAGGGAAACGTGGTGACAATGCGACAATGAGGTCGTTTGTGGTACAGGCTGAGGCGGATGGGACGTGGCTGGTCCCGACCGCGATAACAAAGTCACTGATACTTACTGGGCGAGAGAGATTAGGGTGCAGGTCGGAAATGTTGACAAAAGCTTGCCGGAAGGTGCTCGACGCCATCCTCCAACACGATCTGATAGGGAAATTACAAAAGGTATACATTTAGGAAGCATGAAAAGGAACATAAAGGGAATTCACTTACAGTCCTTGTGTCAACTTTATTTTAATATTTTATGACATTTTTTAAGGTTTTTCATGAAAGATTTGTAGGTGTTCTTGTTCATGGCTGTCAGGATATCAGACATTGCATTCTTGCTAAATGTTTGCTGCTAAAGACTACAATGGGACACCATGCACTTTCCAACTTGCATGTCCTATGTAGGCCAAGGGCATGCCCCATTTCGCACAAGACTTTAAACCAGAGGGTCCTTCCAGCAAAACTTTGGATGGACCCACTTTGAATATGCCCTCGGTCTTACCCCCCTCCATGGCCTGTGGGCAGGGGCTCCCTATGATATGGGGGCTAACAGTGTCTCCTACTTGCCAGGAGTTCAGTCGCTGCAAGTTACTGTCTTCATATATTCCTTTCATCAACTCCATTGCTGTCCAATGACAGTAGTTCTTACCTACCAGACGCCCTCCCAACGTTCGATAGATTAATTTTCAATTAATAAGGTATTACTTCTTGATGAACCATGTAGCTAGGAGTAGGGATGCATCAAACCTAAAGGGGGGCTAAGTTATGGGTTGGGTCCCACACCGCTCTATGATTCTCTGCCTGCATGAGCAGCTGCATCTTTTCCTCTACTTCTCCTTCACTGATTGGACAAGAGATGAGAAGGGGAAGAGAGGATGTGAGGACTTAAGCCTGCAGCTACCAATGTTGGCAGGAAACTTGCAGCTCCCTATCTCACCTGCTGGTGGCACTGTGGTTTAGCACACCTAAGCAGCAAGCCGACTGCTGGTTGCCCGTGGAAGCACATGCATTGCATGCTGAATGCTAAACCACAGTGCCACCAGCAGGTGATATAGGGAGCTGCAGGTTTCCTGACAGACTTCTCCCTACAATTAAGGGACAGTCTTATGGCGGGAGGTCTGTGAGATTCTCTGCACAAATACATAACAGACATTGTTCTTTATTCATGTCTGTGTCCACATTGCAGTCAAATGTGGCTTGTCACTTCTTGACCTGACAGGCTTCAGAATTTATTGACAGGTGCATTTGACCTGCAGCTGATTTTCCTCTCATCTGTATTTTACCTACTTCAAGTTTTGTATTTCTATGGATTTGTATGGGAAAATAAAAGGTCTCAACACAGGCAGCCACTGATATTTCTGGGGCACATAACTGTCTGTGTCCATTGTTAGTGAACATGTCCCCTGTACAGACACCTCACCTATTCCACATAAAATGTCTGACTGACAAGAAATGTCTTCTGACTCCACCCTTCCCTGTGTGACAGAATTCTCCTCAGGAGTGACTACTTGCTGGGACCTCTGCAGGAGTGTCATGTGACCTTACTAGCCTTTAACCTCCCTTAGGCCCTCCCAGCTTTTCAGCAGTTGTCATGTGACCCAGCTATCCAGTACAGCCTTCTCAGACCCTCCCACTTTCATCACCTGACTGTCCTCTAATATCCCTTAGGCCCCCCGACTTATTGTCATGTGAGCCAGCTTTCCCGTACAACCTGCCGAAGACCCTTCCACTAATTCAGCAATTGTCATGTGACCAAGCTATCCCCCACCTTGCCTTAGCCCCCACCCTTGCACAAATTGTCATGTGACCTATCTTCAACCTCACTCAGACTCTCCCATGCAATTGTCATGTGACCCACTGATCCCTTAGTCTTTCTCAGGCCCCTACTACGGTAATTCTGCAGTAATTATCATGTGACCTGACCAATCTCCAACCTCCTTCAGGCCTTCCCACCTCTGCAGCAAATATCATGTGACCTTACTATCCCCCAACCCGCCATAGCCCCCCCCCCCATGTAGCCAGCAATTGTCATGTGACCAATCTCCAACCTCCCTCAGACCCTCCTACCTTTTTACCAAATGTCATGTGACCTATCCCCAACCTTAAACTCTTCAATAATTATAAATCTTCTTTTTGTAAAAAGCTCCGAATGGAAAAAACAAGTGATCAGTTCAACACACATTACACACTCCCATTATTACCATAAATTGCCATTCAGCCACACATCCATGTTTATTATACCCAAAGCCTAAACAAACTAAGCACCATTCGCTTTGTGTTCGCCTTAATCTATGGAAAGTTGTGTAAAATTATTTATTATTAAATATAACAAGGCTTTCAGCTCCAGAACTAATTATTTGACCTTTTAGGTCTAATAAAGGTTAGAAGAGCAATTCTGTATTTCAGCACCATGTGATGTATATTTAATGACGAGTGTCAGGAGTCGGCCTGTAGTCACCACCTGTATGCAGACCTGGCTTATGTCAACGACGTCCATTGCAATTATCAGACTGATGACAAACCGTGACAACAGGGGTGCTGACAGCTGCTGACACTCATACAGAAGGCTGTAATATATATATATATATATATATATTAGTATTTTTTTATGTACACAGCACTGGGGTGTAAATACTATGAGGTTGGAGGGATCACTGTGCCCTTTATTCACTTGGTACCTTGTGCAAGCAGTGCCCTTCACAAATATGTCTTCTCATGGCCTTCACATGTATCCTTGTGTCCCTCAAGAAAGTTTCTGGGCAAAAAAATCTAATTTTTCTTCTTTAGATTTTTTTTATTATATATCATATTTTTTTAGAGCATGTTAGTATACTTGCAGCCCCCTCTGTAGCTCTCAATGGTTTCTCCCATCGACCTCAATATCACTACTGTACCCATTATCTTGAGCGCAAAGGAAGGATCCATTGACAGCAACAGGGGGATACAGGAAACAAATCAGTGTCAGTGGCATTCAGAGCAAAATTTTATATTTACTAACGTCTTTTATAGGCTGGGTTTAAAGTTTTAAAATTTAGGCACAAAAAAAATCCTATTGGATACAGTTTCTGCAGCAAACTCCCAGTGACAGGTCTTTCCTTCGGTCACAAATTTTTATTGTAGCACTTATACAACTCAATGAGAAGTGTAGCTTGTATTTATAAATGCCTTAAAAAATGCAAGTTGCAGTGTGTAGTAATAATGCGATGGTGATATCCACTCTCCATTAAAAAATGTCTCCATATCTGTTCTTTCAGGATGCTTTATTGTTGTTTTATCTATGATTTGCACTTTTTTTCTATTACATCCAGATGGACGTCTCGGAATGATCGGTCTTGCGAACCTGCCATGGGCCATTCAGGTATTGCGGGCGTGGAATGGCCGTCGCTGACACACGAGCTTGGTGGGAAATCAGCAGTGATGACTGAGTAATGGAGATGTCCTGAACAGCAGCGTTACAGGTGCCGAGGCACTGAAAGAGGCCGGCATTGTGTGCTGGGTGATTCCATTTCAAGGGCCCATTCACCCAGCTGCTGAGTGCTACATTGTGCCCGTCTCTCATCGCCCTTTAGTGTGGCAGCGCACAATGCTGAAAGCACAGAAGGTGGTATAGGGTGGCGAGGGGGGTATTTAAATATCGCCCCCCCCCCCTTCACCACCACTACCATCTTTGAGTTTCTGGAATAAATGCTGCATAGATACTCCACAGATTGAACAACACAACTGTGTGATATTTTTAATTTTTTTTTTTGGAGTCTTCAAAACAAAACTAAGGTTTAAATCAGCTCATGCTCAGGAGCTTTAAAAATGGGCAAAAAACAGCCACAGCCTGAGCAGAAAAGCCTGTTCACTGCCTGCATGCTGTAGAGAAGAGCTCTTGTTCTTTGCATGGAAGCAGTGGGTTCTCTACAGAGGTCAGGCCCACCCCCTCTGTCCAACCTCAGCAGAGGGATCACTGTTTCCATTCAACCTGGCATGCAGCATGCTGGCAGGGGACAGGCTTTTCTACTAGGACTTTGGCTTTTTAAAGTAAACTATTGCACAGCTTTTGATGCACCTGGAATGATTTTAGCTGATTTAAACTGAACATACAATTTCAGGTAAACTGTCTAGACTTTCCTTCTATGACATGTAATCCTAGCTTCCTATTATTCTTATTTATTTTCAGTAAGCTTGCATAAACTTAAATATTTTTTATGTTGTTTTGCTGCCTTAAAGGAATAAAAACAAAAACAAAGCTCTTCTCTTTTTGCAATACTTTTAGTCCAGAGCTGTCATTTACAGTACTTCACCACTAGAGGCTGCTAGTTTTCTAGGTTAAATGACAGCCAGCATCATCTCACCCAGGGTGTATAGAGGTTAAAAAAAATATCTTAGGGGGCAATAGTGGATGGGCAGGGTGTAAAGGGGACAGGGTTCATGCTTTGATTTCTAGTGAAGTGTTAAAAAAATATGGCTAGCTATACCCAGGACAAATCCTTGTTCCCCCATATAGGGGCTTTGGACAGGTAAATGTAGAATCTGCTGTTAGTAGGTCCAATCCCTATAGTGCATAAGATTCATAAGTGCATAAGTGCATAAGGTATGATGATATTTGCATGCAAAATAATATTCACTGCTGTAATGTAATCCAGGTTTGCTGGACCACTCAGCTTCACTAATGAAAGTGTATCCTCTCCAGCCTTGGAGAACTTTAATAAATCAGGGCCATAGCCTCATTCATAGTATAAAGGTTGTAGTGATAGCTGTAAACACTAGAGGGCAGTATAACCAATGAGACATCTAACAGGAGAGAATTTCATATAAAATGATTTATTTCTGTAATATTATAATTGGCTAACTTCCTAAACTTTCCAAAATTAAAGGAAACAATTAACTACTGCACCAGTCTTGTATTTGAAAGAATTTTATTTTTTTAGACAGTGATTAAGTAAAAAAATAATTTGCCATTTCTGTGGTTATGTTACAGGCTAAATTGGCTATTGTAGAAATTTTATGTACATTAATAAATTATTTTTTTCCACTGCTTGTACTTCAGGGTCATAAATACCAAATCAAATTGGATCTTATATTATATTAGATATAATAGAAAAGAAAAGAAGATTTGATACTTATTAAACCTATATGATATATAATCTTAGTACAATCATAGTAATCCCAAAGAAGACATAGCAGGTCCCTTACAGAGAGGCCAGGCAGCCATTACTGATGTGCATGTAGACAGGACCTATCCGCAGGGCAACCATCAGAAATTTGTGGGCCCCATACTAGATAAACTTCCTGCCCACCTATGTTTAACGGTTCCAGCATTGCAAAAGTCAAGCTCCTTTGATCCTGATACAGATGTACTCCTCACCCCTCCAATGATGGTAGCCCTGCTACATGAAATCAGCAGCATGATAAGGTGAACATTAGTATTTTTTTGGACACTATCAGGCATATTTACTAAAGGACTTTGGAATCTAATCTCCAAAATGAATGTGAACATTACAGGTATTCAGTTTGCAAACAATATTTGCATATGAGTATTCAAAGAAAACAATGTGAACCATCAAACACCTAGGAGCCATAACAAATGGTCATTGCTAGGCTTGTTCTCTCCTCCATAGAAATGCACAACTCATTTCCAACTGGTCAGCGGATGCTTTACACATCAGAGATGAACGTATCCAAGGCAAATCTGACATGTGTACAGTGATCCCTCAATGTCCCATCAACCACAGCAGATTGATGAACTTGAAATCTTATCCCTATATCAGCAGCAGAATGATGATTAGATATTGTTATTTGTTTTTTTTAAAGAACCAAGATATATTTTGACCAAATTTCAACCCAAAATTCCAGCTGCAGCATCATTCATTATTTCCTGGACCTGTTTATTTGGTGATACAATGTAATATGCCGCATGGTGGCTCAGTGGTTAGCACTTTGGGGCTGGTTGGAATGTGATGCTGTTGAATGATGCTGCAGCTGGAATTTTGGGTTGAACTTTGGCCTTTACAGCACTGGGTCCTAGGTTTGAATCTTGGCCAGGACACTATCTGCATGGAGTTTGCAAGTTCTCCCCATATTTGTGTGGGTTTCCTCCCACATCTCCAAAAAAAAAACATGGAGTTAGGAAATTGGCTTCTCCCCAAAATTGTCCTTAGACTGTAATAAAAACATATGACTATGATAGTGACATGATTATGGACTTTCTGCGCTGCGTAATATGTTGGCGCTATATAAATACTGTGCAGTTGTAACAAGTGGGGTGGGAACACTGCAAAATCTCAAATATATCTTTAGTAAAAACATTTTTGTTGCCATAGCAGCCAATCAAATCATCTTTTACATACTGGCCCGTCACGCTGTACGGAGCGTCAGTTCTCACCATGTTCTAAACACTGCATGCATTATCACTCCCCTCCTCGTCGAGGTATTTTTCAATCTCAGCCAGCAGACATATGGGACTCTAGAACAAGATTTAAATAATGAGAAGAACATGGCGAAAAAAAAACAATTGTATGTAAACTACAGACGTCAATGACAATTTTTTTCTCTGCATTGCTTTGTCCATCTGAGAGCGGCCGCCATCAATCGTCGCGCCTGCAACTTGTATCGGCCGAATTGACAGCGCTCGACATGCATTGGCTCATAAACTTGGATATCGAAATTATAAATATTGGGCAAATATGGCCGCCACCCCCCAGTGGGGGTCTTTTTCCTCTCCGCAGATGTGTGACATTCTGTTTATTGTACTTTTCTAGTTCAAAGTGGTGAATGGAAGGCACGTTTGAACGCACATATGGGACAATAGCGGTGAATGTCTGGCTTTTCGCTGGATTTTGTCAGTGCAGTTATAACGCATATATCCAGATGCAGGCGTCCGTGCTTTACATGGTGGGATGTAATGTTCAAGGAATTTTCAGCATACTAATGAAGATCATTTAAAAGGAAAACTAACAGGGTTAGTCTCATCTCATCTGATCAGTTTTATTATTTTCATCTGTTTCCATACACAATCTTTGAAAAGAAACATTAAATGTTGCTTATATTTGGTTTTTGCCCCCCCCATCATCATCCATTATCATTGCATGTCGCTTCTCTGTGCAATGGAGGTAGGTTATAGCTGGTGGCAGGAGCCAGCAGGGTGCTGTACATTGTTTCCTGAAACAGCACCCTGCCTCAGTATTCCTCTCAAAAAGCCCTTATGCAAGCAATTGGCTGGGCATATCAAATATCAAAATGTATTCTTAGGTGCGTGGGAGGAATGGGTGTTTCTAGGCAAGGACTCTGCAAGCCCACCCAGTACAGAATAAATACAATGTATAGAAGCAAAGTGGTAGACAGAATACCTGCAAAAATGTGCTTGCACACTGCACTACAGCCCATTGCTCATCTTTGAATTCAACCAATGACCATATGACTCCCAAAGTATGAAGAAAATTGCCAGACTCCAGTTCCCAGTAAATCTGCAAAACAATGGAAAACATAATGGGGCAGGACATGTAGTCAAGTAGAAAGCAGGTGATGAGGAAATGTCTGAACACTCTGCTAAGGAAATCAAAAAGCATGAGAGGACAGACAGCTGATCAGCTACAGCCAACCACAGTTTATTTTTTAAAGTTATTTTCTGAAGGTATTACTGTAATTTAATCAACTTGGTTGCTTCAAGACTTTTAATTTTGCATTCCTTGAGCTTTTATTTCCAGTCTGGCTGAATTCCTTATAATAATAGACGCATCCTTTAAAGGACGACTCCGCCATCGTGTAGCTGAGCTCCCTCCACAGATCGCACCATGACAAATTTTATGGCTACAAAATGACAAATAAAAGGAAACACGATGGGTGCATTGGCATTCAGCAGAGGCAAAGCATTCCGATAGATCGCTCTATCACTTCGTCTGTTTTGTTCCCTTCTGCCAGGAGACAAAAGGCGGCGATACTAATTGATAAAACTCGTATCTGAGCATATCATTGGAGCAGACATGCCAGGAGCTCCCATGCTGGTAAAAGAGCTTTGTGCGGGCTATGGGGGCCAAGGGAGGGGGCGCGTACACGTTGAAAAAAGACAGGCGTCTCCCCTCCCTGAGCACCACCATTCCTTCCACCACTTTGATCAAGAGACCATTGAGAAATCACACTCCAGCTCCGAGCTCTGACATAAAACAGAGTGGCTTTGTTTGCTGGTAAACTAGCGTGACGCCAAAAATCACCAACCAACCGCGAACAGTCGGCGTTCATGTAGATCCAAAGTTGATCTTTCAAATCTTCTTTTTAAAAATCGTTGTCAGTCTACAGTTTTCTTTAAAATGATACCTGCTTCTTTCTTGGGCAAACCTGGTATAGGGTGACAACTTTATGTCTCTGTCTCCTGGTTGTGCTCCTAAGTTGTCACCTTGTCATGTAAGCTTCAAATGGAGATGAAATTTGATAAAATTGGAATCAAAGTTTAAATTTTGTGATTGGGAAGTTCCATATTACAGAAAGGGACAGACGAAGTACCTTCAGCAATCAGTATTCTTATCTGCTTCATCATCATCCCAGCTGTAAAAATTCCCTGAGCTGTGCATGTGCAGCTCAGCGTTGGTTGCCAGGCACATTCCAGCTTTCCCTGTGGGTGCCCGACTGAATGAACTCCCCGACACAGAAGTTACGTCATCCCAGCTTGGCCAATCAAGATGGCCAAACATTGGAATGAAGAAGAGAAGAATATGGTGGTGCCCGAAGCGGAATGGGGACAGTTGCAGGATTTATGTCTTCCTGGCCTGGCCAATCAAGATGCCTAAAGATCGTAATGAGGAAAAGAAGAGTATGGCGGTATCCTCAAAAGATTAATGACAGGTATGGGAGTTTTGTCATCTCGGCCTGCCAAGATGGCTGAAGATCAGAATAAGGAACAGAATAATATGACGGTGCCTGCAATAGAATGGGGACAGGTGCAGTTATGACATCTTTGCCTTGTTAATCAAGATGCCTGAAGATCATAATGAAGAAGAAAAGAATTTGGCGGTGCCCACAATAGAATGGGGACAGTTACGGGAGTTAGGTCATCCGGGCCTGACCAACCAAGATGGCTGAAGATTGTAATGAGGAACAGAATAACTTGACGGTGCCTGCAATAGATAGGCAATAGAATAGGGACAGGTCCAGGAGTTATGACATCCTAGCCTGGTCAACCAAGATGCCTGAAGATCATAATGAAGAAGAAAAGAATTTGGCGGTACCCACAATAGAATGGGGACAGGTGTGGGAGTTACATCATCCGGGCCTAGCCAATCAAGATGGCTGAAGATCGTAATGAGGAAGAGAAGAATATGGTGGTGCCCACAATAGAATGGGGACAGTTGCGGGAGTTACATCATCCGGGCCTGGCCAATCAAGATGGCTGAAGATCATAATGAGGAAGAGAAGAATATGGTGGTGCCCAAAAAAGAATGGAGACAGGTGGGGGAGTTACGTCATTCCAGCCTGACCAACAAAGATGGCTGCAGATTGGAATGAGGAAAAGAAGAGTATGGTGATAGCCGCAATAGAATGGTGTGGGAGTTACGTCATCCCAACCTGGCCAATCAGGATGGCCAAAGATTGTAGCAAGGAAGAGAAGAAGGAAGAAGATGGCAGCGTCAGCAATTGAATGGAGACAGGTGGGGGAGTTACGTCATTCCAGCCTGACCAACAAAGATGGCTGAAGATTGGAATGAGGAAAAGAAGAGTATGGTGATACCCGCAATAGAATGGTGTGGGAGTTACGTCATCCCAACCTGGCCAATCAGGATGGCCAAAGATTGTAGCGAGGAAGAGAAGAAGGAAGAAGATGGCAGCGTCAGCAATTGAATGGGGACAGGTGAGTATTCCATGGGTTCCACTTGTAAAGCATCCATGTTGATATTTGTTCCACTGTTATCACTGTTAGGAAGCTGCCAATAATCAAAGACAAGCAGTGCTTGCTAATTGGAGGGGATGTAGGCAGGGAGTGGCTGTAAGAATGCTTGAGCCGATCAACAGCACTGATAAACAAGAAAGATACAAAACAGAATTTTTATTTAAAAAAAAAAAAAGATAGTTGTGTATGATTCATGATTCATGCTGTAAGCTTGTAGTAAATCTGTCTCGCTGTTCCTGTTTAGCATCGCCTTGGTATGCATCTGAATTGATAAAATTCTCCACAATATATTACTGCTCTGTAGTCATGAATATATTAATAAAAGCAGTTTATAAATACTGGAATAAGTCCTGGTATCAACTTTGTGCGGTCCATTCTACAGCAGACCAGAGAAAAAAGGAAAAGAAACAGTACCAGCAAGGAGCCAATTAGTTGTTCTGCTGTGCTCATGTGCTAGGAATGGAATGCTGATAGGTGAAGAGATAGGTGTACTGTTTCTCTGTCCAGTCACAGGCTGGGGGAGGGACGAGACCTGTAGGGGTTGTTTAACAGCTCCAGAGAAAAATCAGGTCTCCTCCTTTGCCACACAGGTCTGTGCTGTTTGGGATAGCTTTATAAATTCCAAGACTGAATAGACAGGAATGCAGATAAATATCCCATATGCATCTATTTTATCTGGGTATTTAATTTTTGTGCATAAAAATGTAAGGTAAGTATTTAACTCTATTCATCATACCCTAGAGAAAGCAGGCACATTACTATTGCAGTGCCACATGCAGAGCCAGCCGTTGGGGATAATGTAACTTCTGCGCATGAATAGGATGTCATCATCAATGGCAATCCAATGGCCGAATAGGATTTCCATGTTTTCGGAAGTCAGTGGAAGGGTCAGCAGCAAAGATGTTGGCTTCCTAGGACGCAGCGATGACAAGATGACTGCTGGTTCCACTTTAAAGAACCCAGGTCATTGACTACATTTTGAATTTCCGAAACTTCTAATTTTGTAATACTAGGCAAGGGTGGACATAGGGAGGAGCAAATTGGGCCAGACTCCTTTAACCAACAGGTTCCCCATAGTCCTCCAAGTAAATTCCCCCATAACATCCCACTTTTGGCTTAACCGCCACTGGTACTAGGCATATACAATTGCCCTTTTTTTTGTCGGTAGTTTTCAATTAACAGTTCTCTTCATTGGCTTCCATTTCACCTTAGAATCAAATTAATCTCCTGTGCTTTGCCTTTAAATCCCTCCACTGTTCTTGTCCCACTTTCCTTTCTGCCCTGATAGAAAAATACTCACCTAGCCACTCTCTTCGCTCCTCCAATGACCTACTAATGACTTCCTCACTCATAACCTCATCACACGCACGGCTCCGAGACTTTCCAAGAGCTGCCCCAACTCTCTGGAATGGTCTTCCTTGTACTATTCAGCTTGCTCTTAATTTCTGCTAATTTAAAAGAGCATTAGGAGCCCTCACTAATTCCCACCACTCCATATCTCCCCTCCTAATATGTGTTACTTCTCCCACCTCCTGGATTGTAAGCTCCTCTCCTCCTCCTGTGTCACTGTCTGAACCTGTCGTCTGTAACCCCTCATTAATGTACAACGATCCGTAACATGTTGGTGCTATATAAATCCTGTTTAATAATAAAAATAATATTAACGTAATAGCTATGTAAATAGTGTAAAACATATACTATATATATATATATATATATATATATATATATATATATATACAGAGAGAGAGTGTGTTTTGTGATATATATAAAATCATGCTGCTTCTGTTGTATTACACAGCACATCCAGCTTTGCTCTGTGCTCTCGCAGGGTATTCCCAGAAGCATCCGATACATTTACTAAAATATCAATGTGTAAAATTCACCTTAAAAAAAGAATTACCCCACCACAAAAGACCTATTAAAGCTGCAATATTTCTTTACTGGTCAGTAAGCGTACTGACATTTGGAAATGAGGCGATGACCTTTCGCAAACCTGCTGCCACGCTGCACATTTTAACCTTTTTTATTTGCCGAAAACGACCTTGTCCTGCAAATAATCAGAATAAATTGCTCATGAGTTGTTTAAATTCCTCTTCTATGTGTTTTGCTACATTTTAGCACTGTAAGGTGTGCGCAACATAAGAAAATCCCTGTGCTATATGAGTGGAATTTTAACTCCAAGGGATAAGGTGTGACACATGGAGAAAAAATATCACCAGTTTAGTTTTAATAAAAATGTATGATTCTAAGAGATATACAGTATGAATATAGAGGATATTGGAATAAAAAATGTCTATAACAAAATGATTGTATTGCCCACTAAATCAAAAGCTTCATCCTAAAAGTGCAACATGATTGAAAAAGGTGACAAAGAGGACCTACAATAAAGGAAAATGGCTCTCCTATAGGGGATGTCCATAGAGATTATAGATCAAGTCTGGCAAAGAAAAGCTAAATTCTCAGTGTATTCACTGGTCTGTAGTGAATCGATAGGCTGTGTTCTCTGTGATGTCACTGGTCTCTAGTCAATGGATAGGCTGCATCCTTAGTGATGTCACTGATCTCTAGGAAATGGATAGGCTACATCTTTAGTGATGTCACTGATCTCTAGAGAATGGATAGACTGCATTCTCTGTGATGTCACTTGTCTCTAGTGAATGGATAGGCTACATTATTTGTGATGTCACTGATCTCTAGTAAATTGATAAGCTACATTCTTTGTGATGTCACTGATCTCTAGTAAATTGATAAGTTACATTCTTTGTGATGTCACTGATCTCTAGTAAATTGATAGGCTACATTTTTGTGATGTCACTGATCTCTAGTAAATTGATAAGCTACATACTTTGTGATGTCACAGATATCTAGTGAATGGATAGGCTACATTCTTTGTGATGTCACTGGTCTCTAGTAAATGGATAGGCTACATTTTTTGTGATGTTACTGATATCTAGTGAATGGATAAGCTACATTATCTGTGATGTCACTTGCCTCTAGTGAATGGATAGGCTACATTCTTTGTGATATCACTGATCTCTAGTAAATGGATAGGCTACATTCTTTGTGATGTCACTGATCTCTAGTAAATGGATAGGCTACATTCTTTGTGATGCCACTGGTCTGTAGGGAATGGATAGGCTGAGTTCTGTGTGATGTCACTGTTCTCTAGTAAGCGGATAGGGTTCAACCTCAGTGATGTCACTGATCTCTAGTGAATAGATAGGCTGCATTCTTTGTGATGTCACTGAGATCTAGTGAATGGATAGGTTGCTTTCTCTGTGATGTCACTTGTCTCTAGTGAATGGATAGGCTACTTTCTTTGTGATGTCACTGATATCTAGTGAATGGATAGGCTACATTCTTTGTGATGTCACTGATCTCTAGCGAATGGATAGGCTACATTCATTGTGATGTCACTGATCTCTAGTGAATGGATAGGCCACATTCTTTGTGATGTCACTGGTCTCTAGTAAATGGATAGGCTACATTCTCTGTGATGTCACTGATATCTAGTGAATGGATAGGCTACAATCTTTGTGATGTCATTGATATCTAGTGAATAGATATGCTACATTCTTTGTGATGTCACTGATCTCTAGTGAATGGATAGGCTACATTCTTTGTGATGTCACTGATCTTTAGTGAATGGATCGGCTACATTCTTTGTGATGTCACTGATCTCTAATGAATTGATAAGATATAATCTCAGTGATGTCACTGATTTCTAGTGAATACATAGGCTGCAATCTTGGTTATATCAATGGTCTCTAGTAACTGAGCACCCTGCAATAGTTTGAACGGAAAAACATTTATATTAATACTAAATTCTTTGATTATCCACAAATCACATTTAGAAAAATGCCATAAACTGGGATCTCCTTTCATAAATAATAACCCTATGCACAAGAATTGTCCTAAACAAAAAAGAAAGTTTCAGAACCATATTCCAAATCTATTACAATAAGATGTGCCAGGACCGAAAACTTTTCCTAATAAACAGAAGAGTAAGAGGGACCGTTGGATAATACCATCACTGCCAGGATATTGTACTGTTTACCTTAATAAACCCCTAATAAATTGCCCAACCCTCGTCACAAGACTTTTATAATCATCATTATATATTAGGTACCAGGATCCCTTCCATGGATGTCAGTAGCATGGTTTCACTTTATATAAGTATAGCAAGAGGCAAAACTCCAAATCCCAAAGAAAAAGCTAGCTGAGACCAGTAAGATTTTTTGCTGTTTTTGTACAACCATGCAATTGAGGTCCAGTTGTTGGCAACAGTACTCACATGTCATCTGACCCCTAAGTCCATTTTAGGTTTCGTAATAAGGAAAATCCCTTTTTTTTAAAAAATAAACAGTTGTAAAGTTAAAAAAAAAATCTTTTTAGACCAACAACGTTTAATATCTAAGCCAAATTTTTTAAAATCTACTTTCCTTTTTGTGTATTTTTGAAATGCAACCTTTGCTAAAAATAAAAAATATTCAGAGATCTGGTCCCATACCCCCGTCATTTAGTTCCCATACCCTCAATAACTAAAAACAGAACTAATAATTCTATATGTACCATTTTTTAAAAGCTGACCCCATCCTATTGATCCCACGAAACCAATTAGGCTACAGCATTCTGGGCTGGTCATTAAGGCATGGGTTGTTCTTTTTGATATCTGGGTTTACGCAGCCAAAGATGATTACCGTCTTCTCTAAATGCTTCCAAATGCTCCCTTCAGTCCGCTGATGAGCTTGATACATTGACGAGCTTGATACATTGACCACTTTCCCAGAATATCCTTGTGTTATTAAAGCCTACCAGAGAAGATCAAACTGCCTTCTGTACAATGTTCCATTAGCAATCCTCTTATAAAATATAAAGAATATAAATAGAAAGATCTAAAATGAACATCAATAAGAAGAACATGTCATGACAAAATATAAAAACAAACATATGAAGCACAAAAAGTGTAATTTTTCTTTTATCTATCCATCAGTTTGTAACCTGCTTATAATTGCTTCAGAGGTGCACTAAGCAATGACCTTTTTTTTCGTTATGGCTCATTCGATAATCAACGCTGATTGCTCCGAACAGATGGCCAGAGATACTTTGTTTCTGTTAGCCGGTTTGCATTAAGAAGAGTAATGTAAATACCCATTATTCATTACGGCAAAACCGTATTTGTCAACTTGTTTATTGTCAGGCCAGATGTATGTGTAAAACGTAATGTTTTGTTTGGCAGAGAGACTCGCCCGCTTGGCTTAATGACCTTGAATTGGTGGTGATCACAGCTCAACAAGAACCTACATGGAAGTCATTAACGGAGCTGAATGAGATATAAAAGAGTAGCAGCCTGAGTCAGACCTTGCTTGGTATCACTTGCATTACTTGAAAGGGCTTGAAGGATCTTCAAGTAGAGGTCCTTAACTATGTCAGCTGTCAAGATGTCTTGCTAATGAGATGCAGATCATAGACATTTCCCATGGAGTTGTTGTCTTGGGTTTGAGTGGAACATTGCAAATCCTCAAGTGTAAAGTGGACCTAGGATTACATTGTTATGTATATAAAGTGCATGCATGCTGAATAATAAGTAAATGTTGCACTTTCAGCATTTGTAACTCCTCACAGAGATTACAGTACCCCCCTGTAATACCTTCATCTTCACTAGACTGGAGTCATCTTTGTCCAAGTATCATTCACCATCAACTTAATCCTGGACCAAGGTGGTGGTTCCTTCATCACACAATCATGTCCGCCCTGGTGCCTGGGAAGGCCTGTGCAGACTCTAATCTTGTGAAATGTAAAAAAAGTTGTAAAATGTAAAAAGTCCAAATATAAAAGTAAACACAGCAGACTGATGATATCATCCCAGCCTTGGTATGTCAATTGACTGGAGATCAGTGATGGCTTTGCAATGATAAATTGTACAATTTTTTTAAAGGTGTCCGAAAAAAATGGTACTCATAGGTATGGGGGAGCATGTGACCTTCTACTATTTCTCCCAGGATGCAGTACCAAGGTTGAATCTGTCCCATCAATAATTCTGTGTAAGCTCCAACAAAGACCAGGAGGATGGGGCTACCTCCTTGAAAGCTTGCTCTCAGTTTATACATTGCTAGATATGTCCCATCATTGGAAACTCAAATTACGACAGGGTAGTGTGGCTTAACATATGCAAATGTATGCCACAAATACCTCCATTTTTAACCTGAGATGCTGGAACATTTACATAGCTATTGAGTATGCTGGAGACATTTTGTATATTTCTAACCTAGAATACCATGGAGCTTACACAGGGATAAATCAGGTCAGCAAAGCGGTGGGAATGTATAGTGGGTCTTTGAGTGGTCTCGTTGGTCACAAAGCTACAGGTTCCTTTGAAATTAAAGGTTTACTAAAATGTATTCCATATGGATATGCTAGCAGCATGTGTGACAAACTAATCGTGATTATTTATTGTCAAAGTTCTTTAGTTGATGCTGTTATTTCAGAAGCCTATATTGTATTTTTCCAGTCTGTGACCTCCTCATAAGTTCATCTCACTCTCAGTATGTATGGTGACCCCTTCTTCTATTGGTACTTAAATGAGTAACCAGCATGTGTGGAACATCTGGTATGTTGGACTAGAAAGGACCCCTAGGATGTGCTTCCTGTGGACAATATGATGTTCCCAAAGAAGAATGTTTGACTGATGTGCTCCACTGTAGTGTTACAGTATCAAATACAAAAGTACTAAAAACAAGTTTTATTTCAGTGAAGGTCAGGTGGAAACTGTATTAAAAGCCATCACGTTTCGGGGGTTGAGACCTGTCCCCTTCATCAGGGCTACTAGGATGAAAGATACTGAATCTGGACTGGGTGATAAACAATATATGGCTGATAATGGACTGGCACTAGTTCATCAATGGTTGGTTGTTGGGACACCTAGCTGCTGACTACCTTGCTCCATTGTCCATCATCCAGTCCAGATTCCCTATCTTCTGTCCCCAAAGCCCTGATAAAATAGACAAGGCTTCGCCATTCAAGTAAAGCTGAACCCTAAGCAAAAAAATTTAATATATTGCAGCTTATCAGTCATTCAATGTGGTGACTGTATTTCTTTTCTTTTATAGGTTACCTATAACAACTGTTGATTCTTCCAGAAATCAAAGAAAATCCATGCAAATTCCTATGCACTGAACTAAAATGCAAACAATTTTATTAGTTCTCACCAGTTCTCATCTTTGAAGTGCAGAACACCTCTACCCCATGGTATACCTAGGGGAAGTTGTCTGTATTGCAAATCAGTATAGCAACCTAGGGTGACAACATTGCCCTTCTACAAACACAGTTTGATAAGTGAATGTTGTCACCCTAGGACAAGAAATATGTCACTGGCAGGATTTATAGGTAAAAATACAATGAAAAAACTCAAAGCTGAGGTTACCATACTGGTAAACTGCAATATGTTACATTTTGTTCTTGGGTTTAGATACCGTTTAAATGTGTTTTTTATTTGTAGTATAAGTAACTAAACTTGACTTGGTATTCATTAGCTATTTGTAGTCCCTGTGCAGCAGAAATTAGACTGGAATATCAATGTTTCTCAACCCTTTTAAACTTGGGGGAACCCTTGAAATAACTTTTTCAGATCTTCATGTCTGTTGTCTGTAACCCCTTCTATAATAACTATATCCATAGCTTACAGTATATTGGCATGGTGGTCAGTGGGAAAATACCTCTTGCATTGCTGGCCTTTGGGAAGAATGTCACCCTTACAGATTGGCAAAAACATCATTGGCATCACTTTAACTGACCTGAGAGGCACAAATTTCTCACCACTCAAGGAACCCCTAATAATCTCTGGAGGAACCCTGGTTGAGAAACACTGATCTATACTGAAACGTTAGCTCTTTGCCGGAGGTCCAGCTTTAACATGACAATCCTGAACACACAGTGAAGATGGAAAACTTTTTGAATATTTAATTCTAGCAACCAGAAAAGATGGCAATAAATTCCTTTGCTGAGCGATCAGCTGGCACAGGATGAAGGCGAGTACAGCACCTCGGAAAAGCCTTTCAACTCCTTCAATATGCTGCATATTTTTTCTTTTTTTTAATTACATTGCTAAACTGAAGTGACAGATGTTTGCTGCGTCTGAAGTGCACCATCAACTGTAATTCCCGCAGATGTTTTGCATGTGTACGGAAACAAAAACATGTTAGCGCTATTTATACCGAGAGGACAATAATGAAGCCAGCCTGGCAGAAGCAGCGCAGGACCAGCACGCAGCCAAGATGTCGTGCCGTTCGCGCTTTATAACTTTGCAGAGTTTGTAAACAGGAAAGAAGGGAAAGGGGAGGGTCGCTGTCACTTACCATCACTCCAACTGAAATGTTTGCTTCAAGAGGAACTGTGTTTACTGTCATGTTTTGCCTGGAAAGTAAATATGCACGTAGCCGCGGCCTAAAGAGTCTTGTTGGTTTTCATATTTTCTCAGATTGTAGGGATGATGTCTTGGTTTGCCGAAAATTTTAAGTTTTGTGCACTTGTTAAGCTAAAAAAGAGAAAAAATCAGATAAAAAAAAAAAAGCACCCACCTAAAGTGCCATGCTTGGTGAACTTCTTCTGTCTCTGCATTACCCAGGCGTCTCCTGCACTTTGCAGGAATGAGATCTCAATCTGCAGGCTGCACTGGGAGTTTGCAGCTCTCCTTTTGTAACCAGCAGCTCTCCATTCCGCTGTCAATATGACAGCCGCCCTCTTTGTATCATGTGCCTTGTGCACTCCTAATAAACAGCAAAGTGCCCCGCAGAGCTCAGTTAATTACACAAGGAGAGCCATATTCAGTTTGACCGACTGGTTCCAGTTCTGTAATCGTTTATAAATAAAAGCTTTTGCTTACTAATTGTGGCAGGTTCAGTTATGCCTTCAGATTGTGTTTTTCCACACAACTCCGCACCTTGCCAATTAAGTCACTCAC
Organism: Pyxicephalus adspersus; assembly: GCF_032062135.1. Lineage (NCBI taxonomy): Eukaryota > Metazoa > Chordata > Amphibia > Anura > Pyxicephalidae > Pyxicephalus > Pyxicephalus adspersus. The sequence continues at coordinate 13,017,918 of NC_092864.1, forward strand.
ACCACACCAATGGTTCTTAAAAAAGCACATTTAACAGCTGGCATCAGTGAGTGATATTAAGACCAGTCACTGCTGCCCTCATTCATTCTCCATGGGGCTGCTGCCAGGAGATGCTACATCTCCCCAGAGGCAACAGTTCATTGGCATGAAGAAAATAAGAAGAAAATAGCTGCACTTCATGTGAACATAGCCTTAGGGTTGTATGTAGTTGAAAAATATTTTAAAACAAGAATTATCCCTTAATGAATCCTAATTAAATTTACTTAACTCCTTCCTTCCCTTCTTCTCTTTGCTTTTTTTGCCAAAATGTTTTAATATTTTTATTTGTCCCTAAAATCTGGTAAATTTGCATTTGTTCAAGTTTGTAGTGCCAAGTTAAAAAAATGCTCTGTACCAGAAACATGATTTTAGCGCATGATAAAAGTTTTTTTTGACCCTAGAATTTCAGATAATATTACCTGTTTTCATTAACTTCTATAACCAGGTTTTGATTAGATTTGTAGTGCAAAGTTAGCTCTAAGAATCTGGCAAAGGGTTAATATCGCAGCAAGCCCTTTGTGTTCCTCCTGGGAGTACTAAACACATGATCCATATCTGGTAATTTCTGATGTGACGCAGCTCCCACACAGAATGGTGCAGGCAAACCGTTCAAGCTCCATTAGACACTAATTTCCAAAGTATTTCAATCACTACAGAGCTTTTCATTACCAGCGTTGGATCCAGCTTTATAAATGGCTTCTAACGATGCAAAGACGTCTACAATGCATGTAATTCCCTACCTATTTTATTTTTCCATAACTTTATTGTATTCCCTTCTTGCTTTGTGGATTTATTGTTGCCTGAGTTTATGTTGTAATCTAGCTGTGAATCCAGAAATCTGGAGAGAACATGACGGAGTGACAACACCAATGCTACGTTGTAAAGCTGTAGGTGAGTGTTGTCACCTTATAAATGAAAGTGGCAGGAATAACTATTTACCAAGTTACATTTAATAAAAATAAATGGGAATATAAAAAGATAATAAGGGTATAAGTGAAGGTGCTAATTGATTGAGATATCAATGGATTCAGAAATTCGAGTCAGAATTATGGTTTTTTTAAGTCACATGTCATTGACAAGTATGGTATGGCTCAACCAATCCTGTTGCTGGAAAATGACAGCTGTCATAGCCTGGCACTCAGATTGGCTGAGCCCTACTATACTTGTCATTGGCAGTAGAGTAGACCATGAAATGATGACAGCTGTCATTGTTCAGGGGCTTACTCTACCTGTCAATGATAGGTATAGTAAGGATCAACCAATTCAGCTGCCGGACTATTCCAGCTACCTGCACCCCTGCCATTCCAGCATTTGGAGCCCTGGAAAAGATGGGGCCCTTGGTAATCGCCAAGTTTGCCCTACCCTAAAACTGGCTCTTTTTGCAGTCTTTGCTGAGCTATAATGTCCAGGGAGATAATCCCTCTTTGTTTAAATACTTTGTGGATTTCCATGCCATTACATGAAGAAATAGACCACCATACATTAACCTGCTGATCTCTCCCAGTGATTTGTGTCTGATATTAGGTTAAATAAATGGACTGGAGTAAACCTAGATGGGGGCTAAAAAGTGTCATGGGTGTCATTTTCTGCCTGACCTCATCAATATTTTATTACTTGTGCTTATGGGTCACTATTGATTTTCCTGCAGATCTTCTATAGCGACACTTTGTTATGTACACATGACCCGTAACATGTTTCCCTGGAACTAGGCTGAATCGATTGTGGCAGCCGTACACAAGATTAAAGCACATTTAGGAAAAGCATTGTATTGATTAATATGTCCCATTCACTACATAATGTGATTTTATAAAAGTTAAAGAACTTAAAATTAAAAGGAAAAAAACATTGAAAAAGCAAACAACAAATGATGATGCCTATGTGTGGATTTATATTTAACTTACCTGATATGAGATTATGTTTATAAACAAAAGTGTGCCTATTCCAGAATAGTAAAGGTTGGGGGTATTACAAAAATGCAGTAAGACTGTTTTAGTGGGTAAGATGAGGAGTGCAGTCTATAGACAGTGTATGCAGGAGAGGAGTGTGGAAGGTATGACAGCGGGCAGTAGGAGCTGGAGAGGAGTGTGGAAGGTATAAATAATCAGTATGTACAGGTGCGAAGGGTATGACAGCAAGCAGTATGTGCAGAGGAGTGTGGAGGGTATAAATAATCAGCATTTCTTGCAACAGAGTGTGGAGGGTATGACAGCAGGCAGTATGTGCAAGAGAGGAGTAAAGAGGGTATAAAAGTGGGCAGTAGGTGCAAGGAAAGAGTATAAAGGGTATGACAATAGGCAGTATGTGCAGGAGAAGAATTTGGAAGTTATAAATAATTAGCATGTGCAGGAGAGTGTGGAGGGCATGACAGCAGGCTGTATGTGCTGCAGAGACAGTGATCAATATGTGCAGAAGAGAAGAACAGGAGTAATAAAGGTGGGCAGTATTTGAGAAGTGTGTGGAGGGTATGACAGTGAGCAATATGTGCAGGGGAGGAATTTAAAGGGCATGACAATGAGCAGTATGAGCAGGAGACGAGTGCGCAGTGATTAGTATGTGCAAGAAAGAAGTGTGGAGAAAGAAAAAGTGGGCGGTATGTGCATGACTGTGTAAAGTCAGAGTTTTTTGCTCCGTCAACCCCAAAGACTCACCCTATTTACTCACCCTATTTACTCACCCTTTGGCCATTTTTTTAATATTACAAAAACTTGAATTGAATACATATTAACATTTCCATAATAACTTATACTTTAACCATAACCAACTTTAAAAAAATCAGAACAACCATTCCAGTTACCGGTCCCCGAAAACATACCATTACCACCGATAATCCACCACTAGGGGACCTGCACTTTTGACATATCCGTCTCTCAGGCGCAAACCCACCACCTCAAAAACTACCAATAGTGCATCCAACTCTCCAAACTATCACCCTATTTATTAGGCCAATTCAATTCCTTAGGAGACCCATACCATAGATGGCTCTCCTTTCTGTTTAAAGGCAATTCCACATAACCCTGTCCTCGAGGACCTCTACTGCCAAACCAACATTACTTAATCCCAGGGCTGAAGGGTGGGAATCTTCTCTTCTTTTTTGTGTCCTTGGCCTTCTCATCCCCTGACTTATATTTCTATTGTCCCACCTTTTGTTATTGCTTCCACACCTATGCTTACACACCCCCTATCATACCACTTATTTACACGTATTAGCACCCACCACTCCCCTCAAACCTTAACCCCTCAGTCATGCTGGCCATCCGCCCATCTTTTTTATTTTGTCTCTCTGAACACAACCTGCCCACTCTCCCATACCAGTCTTAGACCTGCGATGGAAGAGTGGACGGGTTCTGGTAACATGACGTCACTCTGGGGGAAGTTTCTTCCTCTTTGAGCGACACATAGGCAGGGGAGTAATGGAGCGGGCAGATTTACATAACAATGATGAGCATGCGCTCTCACCATGGATAGTACTGTGCCCCCACTTCTTTTTTTACAACTACACCCCTGGGTGTGGAGGGTATGACAGTGGGTAATATGTAAAAAAGGGAGGAGTGTGGAAGGTATGACTATAGACAATATGTGCAGGAGAGGAGTATGGAGTGGAGGGTATGACTATAGGCAATATGTGCAGGGGAGGAATATGGAGGGTATGACCGTGGGTAATATGTGCAGGGAAGGACTTTGGAGGGTATGACCGTGGGTAATATGTGCAGGTGGGTATGGAGGGTATGACAGTGGGAAAAATGTGCAGGGGGGGAGTAAAGGGGGTTAGAAATAAAGCAGTATATCTTTCAAAGAATTTTTTTCTTCTAAAGTAAATGTGAACCAATTAATGTAATTTCAAAAATAATGTGTAAAATGTTTAAATATCCAGTTGTCATTAAAATAATACTTGGTGATCCTGATTTGAATGTCTATGCTTGGGCACTTTCTATTTAGGTTGACGTTTTGTCTGTCTCCAAATTCTGCTCCTACTTTGTTCCCAAATCAGAGAGGCTTCTAATGAAGACTACAAATGGCCATTTTAGCACAAAGTACTATCCATGAATGTTCCATCGATGTCACCCTGAAAAATGCCACACTTTACTACTTGTCCTGCTCTGTGTATATTGATCCCATACCTGTTTTACTATGTGTGTTTCTTTTTTGATGTTCTTGTTTAAAAATGTCAATAAAAATTCAGTTTAAAAAAAAAAACAGGTTTCCATAACTTGTATTCACCAAATAAAGTCTTAATATTCTTCCAATGAATCAAATGTTCCTTCGTCATTTAAAGCCCTGATCAAGTACTTACAAGAGCCCCCTAAATGTGTTGGCTGAAAGTTTGCACCCCTGCATTCTTTTGTACCTCTGAGACTTTTCTGAGCTACTGAGAAAGCTACTTAGATAAGAAAGAAATGCCTTCAGCATTACACAGCAAATGCCTAACTTCTAATAGCCGTAGACACCTTGTGACTTTAGCAGAGTTACAAATTTTTCCTGAATTGTATGACTGATTCCCGTTACTTGTTGTCCTGAGTTGCTATTAAAATATTTAATTTCTTTCCTTCCCCATGTCACATTTCTCTTCATCTGATGGGATCTCTAAACTTACTTGTGAAATTCTTTAATGAGCACGACCACTTTTGCGCTGCGTTCCTCTGGGAACCAAGGCTTAGCTTAAATAGTGTGTGACTTTTTTTCTCCTTTATTTTCCTGAGTAATGAATTTGTTTTCTCCGATGTGAAATAGGATGGGGGTCGGGTAGGAGGGGGTTCTGGATCTTGACCTTGCCAGAAACACAAAGGATTGGGCTGATTAAAACAGTATGCACGTTATGTGGGGCTTAAATACACGAAAGTATGCCTGTAACCCTACCAGAAAGCCAGACTCTGTCTTGCTGCTTTTATTTTTTAATATCCTGGATAATTTTAGCTACTTCCGAACATACTGTAAAAATAGGACAAATGGGTGGTCTATATTGTGACTGAAATTGCATCTGCTGTGCAAAAAGTGTAAAAAAAATCTGTGTTACTCATTTCCAAAGGTAATAGACTAATTACCTTTGGAAAAAGAATAAACATATGTTTCTTTAAAAAAAAACTTCCTATTTATGTAGCCATTCCATTTTTTTAGATCGGCTAAACCTCTACATATCTTTTATTTGCACACAAATTTTTTGGTTGGGTTTATTTAACAAATATCTATATCATGAATTTGTAATAAATCCACTGCAATCCACTTAAATTGTCAGGCTTTTCACAATGTTTCTGAACAGAATTGCATCACCTTGTCATGTCAACATTTTAAAGAGCAGATATTAGAACCAGGGAACACACTGCGCTGAAATTCCTCAGGCTCAGATTGGGATCCATGCAGAAATAAATAGTTAGTAATAGGGATTTAGCAAGGAAGTAGTCAGATGCTCAGGATTAAAACATTAATTTTTCAAAGGACAGGATGTGTCTCCTGAGTGGGTTAAATAAAACAATATAAACTGTGATCAGGCAAGTTCATTATTATAGAAGGGACATCACCAAAGCACTTACATTCCTGATTACTATATTCTTTTAAAAAAGTAACACACAGCTCAGCACTCAACTCTAGGATCCGCCAGGACTGAATGGACTCCTGTATGCATGCACAGGAGTTACGTCATCCCAACCCAGCCAATGACGATGGCCGAAAATTAGAACCTGGAAGAGGAGAAGAAGATGATGGCCTTTACAATTAAATGGGACCTGCCTGATCCCATTGGGAGTTAAACATTCCAGAAGACATAACTACCCCTACTTTGGGGTACTTTCTTATTAATGCAGTTGTATTTATTGCGATTGCATTTTTGTAGCCCTGGACAGATTAAAAATCACCAAAGAATTGCCAAGCCTACTTAATACTGTATAATGGAAATGAATGAGAGCTGTCAAATAGGCTGGTATTTTTCAGGTTTCCTAAGTGTTTCATTTCTGGTTTTGAGAATTTTTTAGTACTCCATGGTGGGTTGTGCTGTCTTGCTATTCAAAAAGAGGTTTTTAAACAAACATAAAACATTTTTGAAACATTTGTATAAAAAATTAGTCTACTGTCCAGGTGAACAAGCTATATGTACATCAGTCCCAAGATAGCTGGCTATGTTCATTGGGTATCAGATCTAAAACATCCTCTCACTTGCTTGGGCAGCCCAGGTATAATAGATCTTAGGCTGGGTACACACGTGCAATAATTGTCATTGGAAAGGATGTTTTAGGATCCTTTCCAACGACAGAAGATTGAACAATGCATGAATGAACGCTGTACATACAGCGCTGTTCTGCTCCATGGAGAGGGGAGGGGGGAGAACAATGAAGCGGCACCCCGGATGACGAGCGCTGTACACAAGCCAGATTCTCGTCCGATGTCAGCCCCTAGGCGAAAATAGGATAAGAATCATCTGACGTGTGTACATAGCCTTGGGGTTTAACCACTGATAAACCCAGTCTGAAGCCAGGCCAACTATATAATATTGGCCCGGGAGGCGGATCCATGACAGCCTGGATTCAGAGAAAGTGGGTTGAACAATGCTGGCTGTCAGAGGAGGAGCATTTGTCAGAGAAGTGGATTGTGTATATTACAGAGAAAAAATGCTTCTGTTAATAAATAAATCTTATCTACTTGTATGTTAGGCTAGCTTTTCATTGCTCACAATGACTCCTATTCAACGAAAGGGAGAGTGGTTGGGAACGATTTTGTGCATGTAGTTGCATGTGGTTGTGGCACAGCTCCTGGATGCTTCTGGATGAAGGACCACACAGCAGGTACAATTATAGGGGCAAAGAATGGAAATGCATGGATATTTGGTGCAGTTTGCCACTACTCATTGCATAGCAGCAGTTTGCTATGCGCCTGTGCCCAGCAAGTCGCACAGTTTAGCCTGCATGTCTCAAAGAGGCCTTCTAAAAAAAATGGACTCCTGCTTTAAAATAATTTTACCATGGTATTGGCTTGTAGTGTAGAAATCAGGGGATGGCGACTTTTCTCGAAGCCTGATCATAAACCTTAAAAGTCCTGTATCATATCTAGAGTTAAAGAATCAAACCTGTATGATTTCCTTACAATATGGTGCCGCGTTTAGTGATTCTGGTCTCACATGTCAGCAAGAGCCCATGTATTATGCCCTCCATCTTCAAGTTTGACAAGGTCACATTTATTGAAATGCAGAACTCGTATTTGTTCCAAGACTGACAAGTTGATGTGACCCTGCCACAAAACACAAATAGAATTGTCAACTTCCAGTGCGACACTGTACACACAGCACATATAAAATACCATCCAGGGGCAAAACAAACAGGAAAATACATCTAAATGTCCTCACTGGGGCTAAGAAAAGTGACATTTTGTGAAATTGATTTTGCACACAATTACTGATTTCACTATCAAATGTGCATAAATGTTTGAAGATCTTAAACTGCTGCTGTGTGCCTGGGAGCACCAAACCACAGGTAACCAGATTTGCACATGGCTTAGGCTCTGGCACGAATCTTCAAACAGCAACCCCACAGCCAAAAGTGACTTTTGTTAACAAGTTTGTTGCACTGCGATCTGATTTTGATAACAGCGCTGTGATCTTCTGCAGTTGCATACAAAAAATGGTTCCCATCTGCTCCTATTCACGAATAGGAATAATTTGCACCTCAGTTGGCCAGAAGGCTGATGCTACCTACTAGTTTAAAATAACCCCAAGGATCCATTTAAAAACAACATTGTCTTTCCAGATCAAATCAAAACTTAACACATGATCCATTGGGGTGCCATACGAATTACACCACAAAGCACACATGGGTTTATGAATTGAGTAGTGGCGTATTTAAAAAAAAGAATTAGGATAGGTGACAGCTGGGCAAAAACCCTTGAAGGAAAAAGAGGGGGCAGCAGGTTTGAAATTTGGGAGCGGTAAGTAAGGGGGTACAGAATAAAGGGGTGATCCCCGCATGGAAGGAGAAATCACCAACATAACTGGGCTAAGTGAGTGAAACCCTACAGCTGTATGTCACTGTCATATGAGGTGAATCTAACTTTTACGATCACTAAGGGTCCATTGAACAGGGCTGAATTTGCCCCTAAGCACAGCATTCAGGTCAGTGGATTGTGCAGGGAGTCCCATTTACCACTAACAGGGCAGCTAGGTCTGGCGGTTGCTATGGTAACTGCCCTTTAACTACAGGCCTGCTGTAAGGCCTTTCCTTCAGGTGTTCAGGCCCCACAAATCATCATCCTGTTGAGAAATTAAAAATAAATAATGTCATTTATGTCAATAATTACATCCCCTGATAGTGTTAGGTGACATTTTTAGGGTTAAAGTCCCCTTTACCCTCACTGATAAACCACGGCATCATCTCAGCCATTAGAATTGGCCCTGTTAGTAAGCAGCACTTCCTTATTCACTTTATAAAATTCACTTTTGTTTGCACCTCTCTGTTTTGTTTTGTGGAGTTTTTCTACATATAGGGTGTATGAGATATCGCGCCCTGTGCTGAGTTGAATAGTTCCCCCGCTGCACTTCCCTTGCCAGAATTTTGGTTGCTGAGCATTGTATATATAATAAAGGGAATTTATTACAAATTATTTTGATTTCATTTTTTTACATAATTTATTAGGTTGTTTTTGCTTTTCTTTGTTAATTATTTATAAAACTGGAGTACGATTATCAAAATGTAAAGTAATAGGTTCAATGTAGAAATCCTAGAAAACTAAGAATAAGGATTTTTATTTTAGCCGCCATGTTCTGTGATCCTTATCCTGGTGTGTTGGTTTTGTGAATTTGGCTTAGTAACTGCTGGGCACTGCTTAGTCTAATTTCTTGTGCCACCAACTCCGTGCAATGTTGAAACACACCTAAAGTGCAGCTATGACTATATTGTTAGTGTAGGATGGAGCACACCATATGCCATTAGGAAAATTTCCTACCATTTCCTATCCCAGATACAAATCAGGTATTTAGAGGAAATCTCTCATATTTAAAGGAATTCGCCCTTTAAACAGTTTTCTCATTTTTTTGCTCTGGGTTTATCTTTACAATTTTGGATTTCCCGCCCTGTTCTCAGAGACTATGGTCAATAGATGGGGTAATCTACACAGTGGGGACACTTAACAAAGGATCTAACTCTTTTCCACTTTTTACAGAACTTAAAAACTTTTTTTACTCATTGCACTATATCTATGGAGGTTCAGCATTGCCTCTTTAAAACAGGAAGTGTATTTGGACAACAGAACATGGGTTACAGGGTTAACTCCCTTCTCCTTCCATTCCAGTCTCTGTCCTTAGGGATTCGGAGTGGTGGAAGCAGTGCCAGGGGTTTGAATGCCACCCCTAGTGACCCTGGCACCCTAAGCCATGGCCTTGGTGGCCATGTGGGAAATCCAACTCCGATTATCATAATGGTCAGGGTATCAACCCCTGACTTGCTGAAATTATTTACTTTTTTGTGAAAGACTCATTCGTTATGTCCGTGGAATGAAGTGGGCTCCTGAGCCAAACAATTCCCCAAGTGGCTTCTGGCCCAGCCCATGAATAGGAATACTTGACCGTCCTGAATCAAGGGCAGCAATTAGTTTTTCTTAGTAAAGGGTTTATGTAACCCTTCAAAAGTCTTAATCCGGACTGCCATACTTCTCACCGGCTTCAGCTGAAGCCTATTGAAGCTTGGAGAATGACACAGCAATGAGAGCCTTTCTCTTGGTTGGGGGGCCATTTCACATGCTTTTAATGGTGTAGTCTACATAGAATGAGGTTGCTATAGAAAAGCTCTCAGTACGGATAGTGTAGCCTTCATTCACAAGCTGCCTGGAAAGCTGGACGCTGCACTTTTACATATGAATGAAGCTGTCCCTGAATGTGGCCACTCAGCTGATAAATAGGATCTGTATCACCATATCTGGAGTTTAATGGGCACTTGGGAAAACTCTTTAAAAAAAAAAAAAAAGCTGTTTGGGGAGAATAACATGGTCGGATGTATTGCTTGGAAACAAAAAGCAGAGCAAGAAAGTGCAGTCTATTACTTGGGGAAAACAAGCAAGCACAGTGAGGCTCTGACAACCCCACACCCTGGAGGGTCACCGGCATCAGGGCCCAGGGGCTTTCCAAGAGAAACACGCACTGGCAACTCGGTGGGTCACATTGCTTCTGAAGGAAGTAACTGCGGAAAATAAAGTCCAGCACTAAAACTTTTTATTTTTGGTTTTGGAGGGGCCAGAATCTTTGTAATGTTTTTATTGCTATCTGTGCTCATTTTGGCAATAGTTGATACGTATTTCAGGGATGCAAAACGGCTCATGGGCACTAGAAACAGCATCAAAAACCTTTTTTAGTTTTTAACATTGTCCTACTATTCTCCACATCCTTTGTAATAGTTTTGGGGTCAGTAATATTTTTAGTGTGTGTTGAATTTTTTATTTTTTTAATAACTGATCAGCTATTAAAACTTTCTGCTTAATACTGTGTCCCACTTGTGTCATCAAAACAGCCCTGACCTGTCAAGGTCTAGACTCCAAAAGACCTCTAAAGCTTTTAAAATAAGAAAAAGAATAATGTAGACTTAGTGCAAAATACCACATTGTAATAATTAAATAATACATTTTATAGACGTGTGTATATCCACCAAAAAAAGGAACAAATGAGAAGGCTAGGTGCACTTGGATCTGAAAGAAGGGCAGTCTTTCCAAATAAGGACACTTGGGATTTATGAAGAGGGACAGTCCTTCTAAATCAGGGACATTTGGAAGGTATGAAAAGGAACAGTCCCTGGAAAACAGATACAGCTGGGAGGTATGAAGAGGAACAGCTCCTCAAAATAGATATAGTTGGGAGGTATGAAGAGGGACAGCTTTCCAAAATAGAAATTGTTGAGAGGTATGAAGAAGGACAGTCCTTCTAAACCAGGGACACTTGAGAGGTAGGAAGAGGGAGAGTCCCTCCAAATCAGTGACAACTGGGTGGTGTGAAGAGGAACAGTCCCTTTAAATCAGGTACACTTGGGAGGTATGAAGAGGGACAGTCCCTAGTAACCAAGAACAGTTGGAAGGGGTAAAGAGGAACATTCCCTCCAAATCAGGACACTTGAGAGTAATGATGGGGCACAATCCCTTCAAAGCTGAGACAGTTTGGAGGTATGAAGAGGACCAGTCCCTCCAAATCAGGGACAGCTGAGTGGTATGAAGAGGAACAGCTCCTCAAAATAGATATAGTTGGGAGGTATGAAGAGGGACAGCTTTCCAAAATAGAAATTGTTGAGTGGTTTGAAGAAGGACAGTCCTTCCAAACCAGGGACACTTGAGAGGTATGAAGAGGCAGAGTCCCTCCAAATCAGGGACAGCTGGGTGGTGTGAAGAGGAACAGTCCCTTTAAATCAGGTACGCTTGGGAGGTATCAAGAGGGACAGTCCCAAAAAACCAGAGACAGTTGGAAGGGGTAAAGAGGAACAGTCCCTCCAAATCAGGACACTTGAGAGTAATAAAGGGGCACTTGAGAGTATGAAGAGGACCAGTCCCTCCAAATCAGGGACAGCTGGGTGGTATGAAGAGGAACAGTCTCCATAAATCAGGTACACTTGGAAGGTATGAAGAAGGACAGACCTTAGAAAACAGAGACAGTTGGAAGGTATGAAGAGGGACAGTCCCTCCAAATCAGGGACAGCTGGGTGGTGTGAAGAGGAACACTCCCTTTAAATCAGGTACGCTTGGGAGGTATGAAGAGGCACAGTCCCTAGAAACCAGAGACAGTTGAAAGGGGTAAAGAGAAACAGTCCCTCCAAATCAGGAAACTTGAAAGTTATGAAGGGGCACAATCCCTCCAAAACTGAGACAGTTTGGAGGTATGAAGAGGACCAGTCCCTCCAAATCAGGGACAGCTGGGTGGTATGAAGAGGAACAGTCTCCATAAATCAGGTACACTTGGAAGGTATGAAGAGGGACAGTCCCTAGAAAACAGAGACAGTTGGAAGGTATGAAGAGGGACAGTCCCTCCAAATCAGGAACAAGGGGAAGGTGTGTGCGGGGGGGGGGGGGGGGTGGAGAAGGAAAGTCCCTGCAAATCTGGAACATTTGGAAGGTATGATGATATATATATCATTCCAACAGAGCCTTTTCTACAATCTGAATATACCAATTCTATAAAGTGTAATAAACAGTAAGTGTATGAACCTTGATCATCGACCCAAAGAGTAAGAAAAGTAAGAATTTTAAAAAAATATAAACAGCATGTGGAAGAGATACACCCCCTATAAATTTGCCATTGCTGCTATGTCACCTGCGGACAGGTTCCCTCTCTTTATTCGTCACCAGACAATATAATACAGATATATACAGACAAATAATAAAAATCTGTATTATATAAAGACAAATAATTAAAAAAAACCTGCGTTGTTCTTTATTTCTCTAAAACCCAACCATCGGATTTCTCCATTCCGTCAAACCTATCATTTGTGACCTTAAAATAGCTTGCTGCAGCTAACAAAAATGTTCTTTATGTGTGAGGCGAGCGGTTGCTATTGATTTCATGTCATTTGCGCCCTTTATATCGCCATAAACACACCGGCCTCCTGCCAGGCCAAGACAAATTCTCACAGACACACACCAACTATTGTTAGAAAGCTGCAGCTGCTGCTGTGGAAATATGAGAGTCCAGCTGTAGGTAAGAGGTGCGGAGAGCCACCTGTGGACTGTAACCTGCTGAAGGACTACAACAACCAGCATGCTTTGGTGCAAAAGTAAAAGCTTTAAATAATAGCTGTTTATATCACTGAAAATGTGTTCTGATTACTGTATGTGTTATGTACTGCTGGTATTTTTGGATGTAATGCCAAGCAGGGGGAGTAACAGCGAGGGGGTTAGCAAGCTATATCACCATGTGGTATTCCCGTGGTCGAAATCTGTCATTGTCACTGTTTCAGCCGCCCTGGCAGCTTCTCAACCCTTGTCAATGTCACTTGCTGGACAGCTTGGCCTGCTGGTAAATGTAAAAAATATAAAAAAATAAGGGCATGTGAAATAAAAATGTCATATACTGTATACTATTTGTGTTTGTATTAACTCGCCAAGCATATTAACCTTGACTGTGTTGATCCACTGTAGCCCTTTGGAAGCTACAAGTCATGGCAGAGCTCAGGTTCATATAAAAGGATTTTCCAATCTTCCATTTGTACCTTTAGACATATTAATCTTTATGCTCCAGTCCTGTGATAATGCCCTGGCTGGGATGACATCATCAGTCTGTTGCAGGCAGAAGAATGCATTGCCTCAGTCTGAAAAGTTGCAACAGGCATTCATTTGTGAAAATATTACTGCCACAAGGAATGCATTGGGGCTGCCATTGCTCCTGAAGAAAACATTTGTTTCCTGACTGTGTCCGATGTAAGTGCTGAGTTCAAAAAGTCAATTTTAATTTTTCTATCAGAATACAGAGGCAACAGTCCTAGTACTTAATACGTAAGCACCAGTTTTGGGACTATTTTTCTGTCTTGATGAAGGAGAGGTGTTTTGACTCCTGAAATGCATTGGGAGTGTTCTAATGGAAAATAAAACATAACAGTGGGTTTTGGACTTTTGGACCAGGTTGAGGTCCACATCCATGAGACTTTACATCAGTGTTTCTCAACCAGGTTTCCTTCAGAGGTTCCTTGAGCAAAGAGCAGTTGGTGGCTCTCAGGTCAGTTTATTTGACACCAATGGCTATTTGTAAGGGTGATATTCTTCCCAATGGCTAGCCATATAGGAGGAATTCTTCCTACTGACCACCACACTAATATACTGTGAGCTGTGGATATAGTATTTAGAGCGGGGGCTCCCTTATTTCAAGTGTTTCCTTATGTTAAAAGATTAAAAGAAACTTATTTGCATGTAGTATTCCACCAGTGGTTGCCCATGGAAATAAATAGGGGTAGTTGTGAGCGGTTCAGTGTTTTCCACTGTAAAATATTAAAAGACTGGTTAGTTAGGAGCCGGCACAGCATTTAGGGTGGCTAAATGGCTGACAGTGCAAACCAATCAAGTGTTTCTACCCTGCATCATGTAAAACAAATGAAAAAAATGATATTTTAGAAATATTATGTTATAAAATAAACTTTTCTTACTTTTTAAATTGTATCCGGTTATTGAGCTGTCCATCTGCCGAAACTATATTTTTACTGGCAGATCGGTTACCTTACCCCGCAAAATGCTTTTGTAACTGTTAATCCGCGGCGAAAGAAATTCAATAGCTCTGTCTTGTCTGGGAGTTTTCCCCGAGACGCATAATTGGCTAATGGAAGATTCAAAGTTGGTAATCAGCTGCTGATCATTAGAGGTTAATGAGGTGTCCCTCCATTCATTACCCAAATCAGCCTCATTAAAATGGATCTTTTTTTCCTCCTCGTTAGGTGCAGTTCCCAGAGCCCCCTGCTTCCCTCTTTGCAATCTATCATGCTGCTATTTATTACCGTCTGATTAACCAAGAAATAGATATCTATTCCCATAAAGACTAATTATCTCTTTATGCTAGGTAAGCAAATTTAATGTGTGTTTGCTTCTTGCACAGTAACGCCAGAAACACACCTGACGGTAAATTGTTCTTTTGATGTGATTGTTTTTGGCCCTGTGTGCTCCTCTTAACTAAGAGTTTGTACCAGAAGCTTGACTTCATCTATCCTCACCTTGTCCAGTCTTGTTGGTCACCAAAACATGGACTGGACTAAGCACCTGGGACAGGGAAGTGAAGACCAAGACATAAAGTACTGTAGCTACAGTTCACTGGTCATCAGTGTGAATTTTTGGCAAGGTCCACCTTGTTTAGGACATGCAAACCCCCACCCAAACCCCATTCTTACAGTCTTGCCTCCAAAGGTAATTTTGGAATTGTGCCCAATAGTAATAGGTCCTGCTAGCTACAGAAATGAGAAGAGGCCCATGCAGGCTACTTTCAGAGCAGGGCACAACTAGGTGGACACCATCCTATGGTTGAACAAGGCCAAAATCCTTGAAGAAGGCACCAAGTCAATAGATACTGTCGGAGAACAAGGTGTATTCATTTAGGTGGAGGCTGTTGGGGAACAAGGGAAGCCAGCAATAGTATGGATGTTACTAT
Organism: Pyxicephalus adspersus; assembly: GCF_032062135.1. Classification (NCBI taxonomy): domain Eukaryota; kingdom Metazoa; phylum Chordata; class Amphibia; order Anura; family Pyxicephalidae; genus Pyxicephalus; species Pyxicephalus adspersus. Next base: position 13,033,024 of record NC_092864.1, read on the forward strand.
CTAGTGGGGAGGCTATTGGACATGTTCCTGGCAGAAGACAGCAGACACAAGCAGGACTCTTATTTGTGACTCCTGTCCTGCATATACTTAGTTTTCTGTGTTTATTGCATCATTTAACTTCAATGATTGAGGATATGTTGCAGGGAAAATAAAACACTGCAGGGGACATCTCCAGACTGAACAAAAGAGTGGCAGCCTAGGCTAATGCTGGAAAACTAATCTATAAGAAATGTCCCCACTGATATCCAGAGCTGCAGGCACTATTAAGCAATTCACCCTAAAAATTCACAATTGATGCAGTCGATCTTCAAGTCATGAATGAGCAATGTCATTGACCACTTTCTGTGCACCTTCCTGTGTTTTCATCAGAGATTCAAATGCTTGCAGGCTGACAATTCCCTTGTTGGAAGAAAGTAACAAAATGATGTTCTTTCTCTGAAATTAGAAGACAAATTGCTCCTGGTTGTCTGCAACTATGGAGATCAGTGAAGGTTTGTTTATTGCATTTTGGCTGGGAGGAAATATGAAGAAAAGGAAATTATATTTAAAGGATGGTGGTCTGAATCCAGACTGCTACAACTTTTTGTATCTGTATAGATCAATGTTTTTCAAACAGGGCTCCGTGGAAGCCTAGCGTTCCTCTAGAGGCTGCTAGGGGTTCCGTGAGCAATGGGCAGTTTATACCCCTTTATCAGTTTTACTGATATTAATGATCCCTTTGGCTATCTGTAAATAAGAATTCCTTCCAATGCCCATTAATCCAAGAAGCATTCTTACTCCCGACCACCACACTAATGTATTGTGAGCTGGGGATATAGTCATTATAGCAGGGGATACTGCAGGCCTTAAAGTTATTTCAAGGGTTCTCCCTTGTTATAAAGGTTGGTATATGTAATATTGATTATGTATATATAAGTTATAAGTATATGAGTTATATTTTGTAGAAACAAGAAGTGAATACCATTCATTAAAGATCAATTTAAATATCTTTAAATAAATACAAGCAAGTCCCCGTTTGGACTTTCTATATTTCAGTGAAAAGTAATTAAAATACCACAATCAAATCATGATGATATAACACCCTCCTCAATGACTGGAGGTCCCTAATCAAATTAGTTGTCCAGACAGAGTGAAACTGCCATCAGCCGCCGATCAGATTGCTGGAATCCCAGATTGGTAGAACAAGTTAGGTCATTACTGTTACAATCCGACAAGCACATATCGACATGTAAAGTATCTAGAACTTAAACTCAAGCCCTCATCTGTCTCAGAGGTATTTGTATCACACATGAAAGAACACGTTTCCTCATCCTAGCTAATAAAAACTTGGAGGTATTTAGTATTTTGCTATTTTATTACAGTTGCCTTTCATGTGTCCAATGCTGAACAGGCAGTCCTCCAGTCTCCAGTTTCACCAGAACGTCTCTGTGATTGTATTTCAAAGTGTTCCTTTTCCCCGGATGGCGGCTATTGTTCCCCGCTCTCTCAATGCTTCGAGTGATCATGCCCCAGGGTGCGCTTACTGAACTAATACGCCTTTCCAACATACAAACGTGTTCTAGTTTCTGCAGGTGACTACAGAGAAGGAAATAGGTCAGGTTTAATGGCAGGCTACATGTATAGCTTTGGTCAGGGCTGTATTTAGATTTCATGCTGCCGTCTGCACAGGTGATTGATGTGCCCTTACATAGAGAGTCCACCCCTGTTCTCAAAAATTCATACTATCGTAATAATGAAGGCAAGAGGTGTACTGAGTAGACAGAACTCTGGCAGTCAACCAGAATGAAAACCTTCATTGGACTTGACCTTAAAACCATCTTTCCACTTCACTAAGTAGTCCCCTATACCATCATTACTCTCAACGTTTTTTGTTGAAAATTGTATTTGTTTTTTTAAAGGGTTTCAATACCCAAATCTTTTTTTGTACAATTTTTAGAAATTGGAACTCCTATCAGGCTTTTATTGCTATAGCACAATAATCCAATTAGCAATTACTCCTTATCTGTAATAGTTCATGTAAAGGGTTTTCATCAATCATGACACCATGAAACTCTGGAGTGAAAATGTCAGCACTCCAGGTTCCAGTTTAGACCTTTACTGGAAATCCATTAAACACATGTAACGTTTGAGGAACATTATCGCCCCGTAAACTGGGGTAACAGCAAGAACATAAGAGGGAGCCAAAGTGTGCTTGGAACGTCAGGATGTCAGGATGGTCTAATGTAGCTATTCTCAACAAGAGTTGCTGTGGGTTACTCCAACTAGAGCTAATTTACCTCCCATTTGATGTTGCTTGCATAGTGATTGGGCCAACGTGACCCAGTACAGCCAGCTATATGACTGATGTTTTCAGGTGTCTAAAAGTGTTATTCTAGCCCAGCTATAAAGAGGGGTGAATACTTGCCACTGGTCAATTTAAGAAACTTTTGTACTACTGATCACCAAAAAATTGGTTATAGTAGAGGTGCCCCAAATCTGAAAATCAGTGGTAAAATGGTTAGGAATGGCCACTCCAATGGATCTCCATTCAAGGTCTGAACTAGAAGCTGGTGTATTGGCTTTTTTATTGCAGGTTTTTATTGCTGTCTCTGCCCCCATTGGGGAAATTCTTCCTTACTTTTTGTTCTGTTGACCAATTTTACTAGGCCAGAATAAGATACAAATCCAAAACTGTTGCTTTAGGATTCATCTTTCCTTTGGAAGTTGCCTCAAAACTAGCTGGCCCATCAGTTTGGAATTCTCAAGTGCAACATAGCTGCACCTGTCCACTTCTTAACCATTGTAAATGTGCTAGGGTATGTGTAAAAAGATGTTTACGATGGCACCATATATGCTAGGAACACGTCCTTTGTACATAAGATTTATTATGCTTTTTGACATATTTATCTCAGACTTTATTCCAAAACCTAACAGTCTGGTAATCCTTATAAATTGTCAGTCAGCAAAAACAGTCCCAATGGATGAGTTCCCAAAAATTTTCCAAAATTAAGAAATAAAAGTGTTTTTTGTTACTGCCTGTGATCTCACTGGAAAGAGTTCGCTTCACTTCCCATATGGTGATTGAGCCAGGAAGTGAAAGGAAATCTTTTCTTTGGAAGTGATGGAGGAAATAATATATGCACCTTTTTAACTTGGGAAATGTTAGAATGTCTGCCAAATAGGGACATTTCCAACCCTTCTCCACTCTGTTCAATCCAGGCTATCCAGACGCCAAAAAAGCTTAGTTGGCAATCCTACGATCAAATATATATAATAGTTCAACATCTGGTCCCATGAATACTGTATTAATTTCCTGTAGATATTGGAAACAAAATTTGTACATTCAATTTTAGGAAGGAGATAAGTCTCCTTTATACTGGCATAAAAAAGATATGGGTCCTATAAACAGTTTTCAGAAGACATTAATCCCACCCAAAGTCATAGCCGGTCATTTGGTAGAACTTCATATTGTAGGGTCTATAGAAGTCCTGGAGACGTAGCAGGAGTCTCTGGTCTATGTCCGGATGTGGCCGTCCCTTGGATTTCCCAAGGCACCGTGGTTTGCCGCTTCCCTCAGGTTTATTCAGGCAGGGAAAGCCCTTGGTTTTGTTAAAGTAGAAATGTTTGTCTGTTATCACCCTTTTTAGCCCCAGAAAGTCTTGAACCCTTTCCATCTCTCCAGCAGGGTCACTGACCAGTCTTTCCCCACTGACAAACAGGAATTTGGAAAGAGGGAAGTACTGGAGCCAGTTCTCTAAGTGCTTAGCATAGATGCCAATTCTTATGGCGCTCCATGAAGTGTCAATGGCGCCCGTGCTGGTATTTTTAAAGGCCAGATCTTGGAAGGACGGAAGCGACGGAGTTTTAGAAAGAGTCTGTGTGTAGTCAGAGATAGCCCTGGTCACGGGGTTCCTGACCACCACAATGAGCTTGGTGTCCTTGGACATGTTGTAAATCCTTTTTGGTGCTTCGAGGGTTACTAAGTAGCTTGGGGTCTTCTCCATAGTAATTTGCCCTTCTAAGGTCCGTGGCATCAAGTTCCTGTAAAGGAAAGGACAAAGGGAACTGTTAGTTGTATCCAAAGGGTATTTTGGTCAATGTTCAAATATAACCACCAATTCCACCATCCTAACTACTCAAGAAATTGATTCCTTTAAGTCATGCAGGTCCTTGGCAGCACCATTCAATGTTGTACTCAATTGTGAACCTATACCAGGCACCAACCACTCATCATGTGGGTTCCATTCCATGTAATAGCATGGATCATGATCATCCAATGCAAGTTTTATTACTTTACAGATGCTGGTAATGGGCCCGGGCAATACTCTGCCATGTTTGGACCCAACCATGATTGGACATTAGAAGGAGAAGCATCACAGTGATGAGTCCATGTCTCTTTGACTCTGCTCTCCAATCCTATCATCCACCTAGAGTGCTGCTTTATTGTGAACTGTAGTGGCAATCACACAGAAAGGTATACTTGTGTGTATATATTTATATATATATATATATATATATATTCCCCTGTAAGGAATCAAATTTTGCTGCAGGGTAAATGATGTAGATTTATACCAATCATACACACCTTGATGCCTTTGTGAATATCCAATTACCCCCATCCAGATTCAGCTCAGTGTAAAGGGAACTCTGTAATGCATAGGACTATTTTTATATGAAAATGATTGATATATATATAAAAAAAAAGCTGTGCTCCGACTTTCTGCTCCTCAGGGGACCTGAGATTTGAGGAGATCTGGAGAGACGGCCCTCAGCCAAATCTAATATTTGTTGAAACAGTAACCTGTGCGGGGGGATTCCTCAAGCATCAGCAGATAAAGGAGAGCATACACGACATTTCCATTGTCACGGCCATCTCCGGACTATCAGATAATACGCCATTACGGGTGTCACCCGATACCGAACATGTGGGATAAGCAGCGAATGCTGTAATTAAGCTTTCATTCTCCATTCAAGGTTCCTACCCAGACAAGATCCAACTGTATTGACTGAACTCTACTCCTATTCACCAGCTGTGGATGAAAACACAAGTACAGATCAGATGTTCGGGGGGAGTGTTACTGTAACCTTATTGTGGGGAATGAATAGCATACTGATTCAGAATGTGTGGAAGAATGTGGACTAGCCCAAGTCTACATTTGGCATTACCATGTCTCCATATATCATTTTATATAGTATATATGTTATTATTAATTTTATTCTTTCTACAAAGTCCATAGTCATATCACTAGCTGTCCCTCAAAGTAGCTAACAATCTAATGTCCCTAGTATAGCCATATGTCATTACCACAGTCTCAGGTCAATTTTGGGGGGGAAGCCTACAGCTTTCTTTTCCTACAGGAACATCTCTTGTTAGCACGTGTGTACTGCAGCATAGCTCATTCTCAGTTCTTCTGTAAAGGGGACTGCAAATTTAGCTGGACATAAAGGTATTGACCCTGGTTCAATTGATTCTCGATATGATATATTCATCAACTGCCAATTGAAAATTAATCCATTCTATCACACAATTGATGAACCATTAATTGTATTCATTTATTTAAATTACTAATGAATCTGTATATTTTTAATTAATTATTTTATCAAGTAATGAAGGTACTTTGCACAGTGAGTAATGCCAGAATATTGACCTGTCTTATTTCTGCTGCAGCTTGATTTCCTCCCTGGCCCAGGATGTGATTGGGCCCTGAAAGTGCAGCAGTATTGAGGTCACCTCTTTCCACTCCACATGTTCTTTGTCAGCACATGTGCAAGCACTAGAGCCTGATAGGCTTAATCCAATGACTCTCCTTCTCATATCGAGTGATGCCGTGCAAAGCAGTGCAGCATTTTGCTAACAAGACAGAAAAGATTTGAAATACTTCTAATTATAGTAATTATTGCACAATTTAGTTATGTATGTACTCAAATATAAGTCAATTCTAAAACAAACCTAGGTACCCACTTTTACCTTAAAAAAAAGAAAAATTAACTTACTTGAGTATAAAAAAACACACACATTCAAACCAGTAAGCAGGAAAAATGTGAACAAATTTAATGTGTACATAAGGGTTAATTTTTAAAAATTAAAAATCACATGGGCTCAGTCTGTCTTTTTTCCCCTTTTCCATGTTAAATTATTAGGTGAAATGGTTATGAAAGGTCACTTGCTCTTAAATGATATTTTGTGAGTTATTGTTGGCCACCAGTAAATGGCGCTGTGTCCTCATGTAAAGTGAGTAACAAACTTTAATAATGTCTCCTATAGCAAGAGTTTGTTATACATTTTACATGAGAACACAGCGCCATCTAGTGATGTGGCCTAAATATAAACTAAAATTTCTCTAATGACATTTTTAGTTCAAAAAATCTATGGTACTTGGTAGATCTGTCACTGCATTTAACCTTTAAAGTAGGTTTCGCTTTTCTGTTCTATAGCCCAGACCTTAGGGTTCACTTCCCATCAAATTCAAAATCAGCTCTAGTTGTCACTCACGTTTAGCTTCAGCTCATGAAATTGTCTTTTTCGACAGACCCGTAACCTTTTCTGAACAAGTTTTCATTAGGCCCATCTAGCTATCCACTATATTGCCTTGCTTAATTATTGATAATGTTCATTTGTACCTGAGACGCCATGGACATTAAAACTTGAGCCTGCATAATGTATCACTTCCCTTGTGTTCCCGTAACTTTAATTAAAAGTGCAGCTAATTCTAAGTGACCTTAGAATTCTATTGTAGAATGTTAAATATCGCCTACAGATATCTGATACTAAAGACGCTACAACCTGTAGCAACAATGACATTAAACCTTCCATTGCTGGGAGAGAACAAAGCCTACAGACTAGACTACAACTTTCCGAACTTCATAAAGAGCTTGAAAGTCATCCATCTTATTTGTTATAGAGGAATGAGTTGGCTGGCCTTACAGTGGTCAAACATTTACATATTCATGTCCTCAAAATGTCAAATCTTTTGGGCTTTATAGAAAATAGAATTTTAGTAATGACATTGTGTACTTCAGAGGATATATCAAACTTTGACGAACACAAAAAGACAGAAAAAGAATGTAAAAAGATAAAATATGCACCTCCTTTTATTTTGCCAGGACACGGAGTTGAAACCTTGGAGTTCTTGTCTTTTGCCCCCCTACGGGTGATATTTGGTATTACAATTTGACTATTTTGATTTCTTTTGATATTCTTGAATAAACCTTTTTTCTTTTAAAAAAATCCTGTTAAATTTAATCTGCCATATGAAACGTGAAGAGGGAGTTTAGAAGTTTGGATTTATCCTTTTTAGAAGTTTAAAATGGACCTCTCGCTGCCTTTACAGTTTACCCTGAATAAATTCCCATCACAATACACGGAAACAATATTTTAGAAATGCTCCACCTTTTCCCAATAAAAACATAACACTGTGTGCAGGCAAGAAGACACATTAGCTCAGTCCCCCCCCAACAAATTATAATTTTGTAGCGAATTGTTGCAAAGAATGCATCAGGGCTTCTCCCTGTCAGACATTTAGCACACAACCAAGAACTGAGCCAGCACCCAGATGTACATATTTGTAGAAGTGGTGAAGGTGGTAAGTGGTTGGAAGTGGAAGTGAACTGATATACTTTTATTACCCCCTATGACATAGTGCTACGCCTGGGTAGTCAAATCAAGTGCTCATACTTTACAGTTTGTCAGATTAACTTGGTCTTGTTCCCCACCAACTTTGCTTTGTGAATAAATACAAATTTATAAGCCTAAAAGCTATCCTGCCCCAGGATATGTCTCAGCTTTGCATTCCCATGTCTCTAGATAATGACCCTGTATCATAACTCTGGACAAAAAAAAAATTGTGGAAACATGAAACACTTAACAATCACTGCAAGACGGCTTGTGCAAGATTTCAGGTCATAGGATGAAATAGAACTCTTTAATATGAGCCAAAACTAAAAGCACAAAAAGTATACTTTTGATAACAGTGCAATGGCTTCCAACTGCAAGCTGGCCAAGGAGGAATCGGCACAGAAGTAGATAAATGGGGCACATGGGTGTAAGTACGTGATCTAGGCTTTTAATTTCCAACTTCATCCAAAATAAGCAAGGTCATACTATGATTAACCATAGTAAATGGTCCCAGCCCATTCTAACTGGGCATTCTCAAAGTGGTTGAGAATAAATGAATTCTCTGATCTGCACTGCTGGAATTGTAATCCAATGAGCTGTATTTCTAAGGAAGGACAACTGTGCAGAAGGACGTTTACAATGAATTTGGTAAATCTATCTGCAGAAGGTAGCGGAAGACCATAAGTGACCTCATTGAGATTCCTAATGTTTCCTTAATACTGGCTTTCCAGTACAGGTAGTCCTCGGGTTAAGGACATCCGACATACAGACGAATCCTAGATATGAACGGGACTTCCCTGCTCACTCGTCTGCAGGACAGAAATCTTTTGCTAAACACAGCTGAGGTTGTGGGTGACCTTAAGTGCTGAGCTGATCTGTAACATCTTGTAACTCTGTAAAGACCAAGACAAACTCTGCAGTTGTTTCTGTTTGCGTATCAAAGCACAGCTTGCTCCAGAAGTTAATGAATGTCTAGGCTTCATAAAGTTTTTTTTTTTTTTTTGCTTTGTTTGTGATTAACTCACAGTGAGGATTTTATACAGTAACTGACACTATGCTGCT